>NC_082688.1:36931669-37247351 GCF_949987515.2 Delphinus delphis | reverse complement strand
GATTATTCAGGTTAATATACACTCTTTATTCTTAGCCAGGTCTTTTGTCCTGATTCCTGATCCTATATCTGCTTTCTGCTTTCCTTCTCCAGTGAGCAAAGTAGGGAACTGAGGAAATCTCAGCACCCAGCTTTTATCTTGCACTTTTAAATCCTAGAGCAGATCCAGGCCTAAGAAACTACCTCGATTCCTTTCTTCTGGCCTTAGCACTGCTTATATCCCTAAGGCCACAGGGACTTTCTAAGGAGAAGGCATTGTCAGTGCTCTGTTGAAAGAGTACAGAAAAGAGAGAATTACTATTTGCCAGCCTCATAATTTTGTAATTCCTTCAGTCTGCCTACTTAGATTTAGAGAAACAGCACCAATCATCAAATTGCAGGGATGAGTTAGATCCATGAAAATAAGAAATGAAGACCAAGGAGCTCAGTTACAGTTTGGGAAATTGAGTTTAAGATGGGTCTAGGCAAACAATTGGGGACTGAGTTGAGAATATCAGGTCTTTTGCTGGTTTTGATTTTTTTGGATGTTGAGTACTGTAACCCTTCAAGGTCCTGGATGCAAATCAAATTGTTGATTTGATCTTGAAATTGGAGAATGTAATTCAGCTTTGATTGGAGTCAAACAGAATCTGAGGCATCAACAGCACATTGTCTAGTGCTGCCATTCCTATACTAGTTTGAGATTGAGATCCTTGAGGGCAGAGAGGGTATCTTTATCTCTGTGTTACTTGGCACAGTGCCTGACAGTAGACCCTCAGTAAATATTGAAGTAATGAACCTAAAATGTAAAAACATCTGCGTACCAGAGACTGCTAATGCTCATCTGCTCTGCCTTGGCTCCAGAAACTAATTCTTAATCCTTCACATACTTTATTTTCTCAGATCTTTTTCACCATCTCTACCTCTACTACATTAGTGCAAGCCACCATCATCTCTCATCTGGACCACTGCAATAGCTATCCAATATATATATTTTCTTTCTTCCATTTGTGCTCCCCTGAGGTACATTCTCCAAAGAGTAATCAGAGCTGTCTTCTAAAAATGTAAATCAGATCATGTTACCTGTCTACCCTGACCTTCCAGTGGCTTCCCAGTATGTATCTCTCACTTTTAAAATCTATTACATTCCTGAGTTAGGAGAGCTGACATTCTGGTAACGAGAAATTCTTTTATACAGTATTTCTACTCCCCCCTGCCAAACACACACACACACACACACACACACACACACACACAGAAAACATCATTAGCAGCAGGCAGAAAAGCTTCAAAAGAGAGGGACAAATATATTTTAAAAACCCAGGGCCTCCCTGGTGGCACAGTGGTTAAGAATCCGCCTGCCAATGCAGGGCACATGGGTTTGAGCCCTGGTCCGGGAAGATCCCACATGCCGCTGAGCAACTAAGCCCGTGCGCGGCAACTACTGAGCCTGAGCTCTAGAGCTCGCAAGCCACAACTACTGAGCCCACGTGCCACAACTACTGAAGTCCGTGTGCCTAGAGCCCGTGCTCTGCCACAAGAGAAGCTGCTGCAATGAGAAGCCCGTGCACCGCAATGAAGAGTAGCCCCCGCTTGCCGCAACTAGAGAAAGCCCGCGTGCAGCAACAAAGACCCAATGCAGCCAAAAATAAATAAATAAATAAATAAATATATATAAAGGTTCCCTTTAAAAAAAAACAAACCCAGATCCAATTAAAATATCCATGTAAAGGTCAATATACCTTTGCAACCCTCTCATCTAATTCCTCAGGAAAGCCCTCTAGTGTACATGCATTTCATATAATGGTGTCACTTATTGAGCCCTTCTCTAGGTCTGAGGAAAGAAATGAAAAGATTACTAAATTCTTTAAGCTTCTTCTAATCAAAATGGAGGAAGCTAACAAGGATACCTACTGGAAAGATATCTATACTCTCCAGACCAGGAGAATGGCAACTTACCATAGTGATTAAGAATGTAGATAGGTCTTGAAGTCAAACTGCCTGAGTTTGAGCCCCAGCTCTGTTACTTACTGGCTATGTAACCTTGAGCAAATTGTATAAACCTCTCCCAAACCCAGTTTCCTTATGTGTAACATGGAAATAATACCACTGCTTATCTCATAAAATTTCTGTGGGGATTAAATCAGCATTTAAGGGATTAAGTGGCACTGTGTTTTCAAAACTGTTAGTTGTAGTTTTCGCAGTTCTCACTATCATCACTATAATCCTATTCCATTCCAGTGTCTTGTATTTATCTCCATTGTAGCATTTGTGTTGTAACTTTCTATTTCTACATCTATTTTCCCACAGAAATTTGTATTCCGCTAGTGCCTAGTATACTTGACACACAATGTACATTTGGGATAATCTGAATAAAGACTAATGTTTAACGCCTCTAAATTAGTGGCCCCTTGTACAGAGAATACAGACTTACAAAATCTGGATAAAGCATAAGCAAGCTTTAATGTTGTCTCCCAAGGTCTAGTGGGGAAGAAAGGGAGGATTCCTTTGCCAAATATGAAAATTGAGGGGTTTTTTTGGTTTGTTTCGTTGTATATCAACATCAGAGAATGATGGGTAGAGTTCTTCTGACAGCCTTTGGGTCCCCAAAGAACCTCAGTCCTTCAGCTACTAGTTCTATTGTCTCTAACTATCCCAGAGAAATGGCCATTGGTCCTTATGTTTTATGGGGCCAAATAGATGTGGCCTTTACTCTTTAATATGTCTATGCATTCAAGGATTGGGCACGGATAATCCATTATTCCTAAAAATATATAAGTAAAAGCCAATTCCATGTTTATATTTTAGGTGTAGCATTGGCATCTAAACTCACAACTGCCTTATTATAATTACATTGCATCAATCAATTTTATATGTAACGCCCATATTTTCTAATTATGTGAGGGAATTTGTAGTTACCAAATTGGTTACCAAGGAAAGTCTTGTTGCAGAGAAGTATTTATGGTATTTGTTTGGGGGAGTGTTATGGGTTCCAAAAAAGGAATTGTCTCAGGGACCCCTTACCAAGATTACATTCAAGGAATTTTACAGAAGTAATCTGATGAGTAAAAAAAGAATTCTGGCCTTAAAGAGTTTTTGCCCATTATAGGAGTTAAGATTTTGATATAAATAATTGCCAGGGGGAGGTAGAAAGTAAGAGATGCATATAAACTGCTGTGGGAATTTGGAGCAAGGAGACTATCTTTGACTGATAGTATGTTGGAAAAAAATTGGGAAATTTGGTAAGAGAGATAATATTAATGTTTGGTGTTGAAGAATGAATATTTTGAACATGTGGAAATGAAGTGTATTGTGAATGTCCTTATTAAGGACAGGAGCCTATGTTTTTAATGGATTTTCTTTTTTGCATAATTGCTTTCTGCCATTTTTGGTAACAACATTAACAGTTATCATCATAGCTAACATTTATTGACGGCCTACTATGTGCCAGAACCTAAGTGCTTTACCTTTATTAACTTAATCCTCATATATCTATTATCTGTATTTTAACTTTTTTTCTGCTTTGTTCTTTCCTGCCAGACATTGCTTTTTTTAAAAAGAAATTTTTATCAAAGTTATATGTGTGTATAGTTTAAAGGGTCAATCAGTAAGTACTATACATTTTGTTACCACAAACAGCAGTCTCCCCTCCTTCACATTGGAAGTTTCTTTAAGAGGAACTTTAAAAAAAATTTTTTTTGACCATGCCATGCGGTTTGTGGGATCTTAATTCCCCAACCAGGGATTGAACCCTGGCCGTGGGAATGAAAGTGCCGAGTCCTAACCACTGGACCGCCAGGGAGTTCCCAAGGCGAACTTGTTTAGTACTTGCAAGGGCAAGCAAGGTGTTAAAGTAGAAACTATTTGTTACTCTCTCGCCCTCATCTCTTTCCTCCTTGCTTTCTTTATGCTGTATCTTATCTGTGGGTATAGGGTGGCCAGCATTCAGTGCATCTCCGGTTCTACAAGATTATAGCCATGAGTTGTAGTGGTTGCTCCAGCTTTCTCAGTCTTTGGGTTTCACGTCAAAAATGTCATCCCTTTTTCTTCTTAGCTTCATCTCCCTTCTAGTTCTTCCTACCTAGGTATAGGCTACCATTCTCTCTCTCTCACCTGGACTTCTGCAATAGCCTTTTTATTGGTTTTTGCTTCTCTCCAGTTTATTCTACATACTGCAGCCAGAATTACTTTTCTAAAATATAAATCTGATCAGGGTACTACTCTGCTTAAAATCCCTTAGGATGAAGTCGATCTCCAAATTCCTTGGACTGGTTTCCAAGGCACTTGATGGTCATCCCTGGCTTTCACCTTCACTCTTGCCATTTTCTGTCCCCACTCTTTAAGTTCCAACCATAATCGAACTACTAGAGATCCCTCAAATGCAGTTTTCCTTCTCACTTCTGGCATAAGGAGTAAAGATATGAAGATAATTGTCAAGTGTAAGCCTACCCTTGTGAAAACCAGCAAAGCCACACCTCTAGGTTTCCTAGGAAGAACAGGAATCAGACCCTCAAGAGAATAGAGCTTACTTGGGGAATTAAAAGGTTGTTCAGTATGAATGCAATTGTAATAAACATGCTATCTTGTTACCACTTGAACCTCAGGAATTTGTCAGTGTGGAGTGGAGACATAATAAGTGTTTGGTTTTTCCTCCTTGATCTTTTTTTCCCTACTTTTGTCCTCACTTTTTCTCAGACTTGTCTGTGTGATTCACATTTTTCTTCCCTAAATGAGGCGCTGATTGATTTGGTCAGTCACTATCCCTTATAAATGCTTATTTCTAGCATAGTTTTTCTTTCAAAACATCTGTTGAGATGCTATGTAGTCTACTGATTGACTACCCTTGGGGCTGATGATCACCCTTGATTTAATCAAAGAGGGACAGGATGGTGGGGTCATGTTGTAGATATAGGTACTTAAATACATGAAGAATTGCACTGGGTTGCTTTCCTTAGCTCAGGGTCAATGATACAGTGTTTATTTTAGCAAGGCACCAAGAGCATAATGGACTCCTTTTCATAGGTGAATGCCAAGTGGCTAGGTATAGAGTTCCTGGATTGCCATTTTTTGTCATTTTGTCATTAGAAGAATGTCTATAGATGCTGCTTTTCACTAAAATATTTTAGGTACTGATCCCTTCTTTTTTTTTTTTTTATTAATCTTATCTGATACGCTTGAGCTCTTTCTTCATCTGAAGAAAACTTTCTTTTGTATTTGAATATTACTTCTGTTCCATTTGTTCTTGTATCATCTTCAGGAACTCCAATTATCAATGTGTTAGAGCTCTGCTACTCTCGCACCCGTCCCCTCACCCCTTAAAATTATATTAATCTTTTCATTTTTTTTCCTTTTTCATTCTTGGAGATTTTCTTAAATTTCTTCTTTAAATCATCACTTCGGTTTCTTCAAAGTTGACTCTTCTCTCACTACTTATAATGAATTTTTATAATTTTCCTTTAAAAAATTTTTATCATTATTTTATTCCTTTTTTTTTTTTTTTGGCTGTGCAGTGGCTTGTAGGATCTCAGTTCCCCAAACAGGAATCAAAACAGTCCACGAAAGTAAAAGCCCAGAATCCTAACCACTAGGCCACCAGAGAACTCCCTATAATTTTTCTTATGTTTACCTTAATATTCTTATCTCACTGAGCTTCCTTTCTTTATCTGCCTCTCAGCAGGCTTCCTTATTATTTTAGTCTTTCATTTTGCTTCTGTGACTCCATTTTTTAAATATTTAGAAGTTGTGAAATACTGCCTAAATTTTGTTTTTTGCAATGCGTAATTTTAAAAGTGTTTACTTTTGAGTGCTATTTTCTTATTACATTGTTTTAGAATCATTTCATGGTCTTCTTAAAAAACAATTAAAAATTTTTTTTCCACCCAAGAATAATGAGATATTCATTCATATGTGGCTTTTTTCCCCTCTAGAAACAGGGTATTTCTTAGATGGCCTCACTCTCCATTTCCTGTTAGAAGCCTCCACTTAGATTTTAATATAACTGATTGCCAGTTAAGTGATCCAGCAACCTCAGGAAGTGAAGAGGGAGGCCTGGCTGCAAATCATCTTATTAGCGGAAACTTCTCTTTGTGTAGAATTTTATTTGTATTTGGCAAAGTTGCTATGTCAGGTTCAGATCTGGTATGGCTGCCCCGCTGCTTTGTGCCAGAATAGTCCCACTTTCTCCTAGAGAATGGATCTGCTTGGTGTAGCTACCTTTGCTGCACTAGAAAATGGTCTGCCACTTGACAGTTTATCATAAAGGAGAGGGAAGGAAAAGGACATCTTGCTAGCCAGTAAGAACACCTGAGTCAACTCCTGTGTTCAGTTGTTTGACAGATGTCACAGTTAGTGCATCTTTATGTCCAAATATTTGACAAATGTAAAAGTATAATACAACAAAATATGCAAATTAATAATTGCAACTATATTAAAAAATATATATATACACTATAGCAGATTGAAAACAGGGCAGTAGGATTATATATGATTCCTATCTTTTAAAATGTTAACTTTTTTTTTTTTTTTTTTTGCTGTACGCGGGCCTCTCGCTGTTGTGGCCTCTCCTGTTGCGGAGCACAGGCTGCGGACATGCAGGCCCAGCGGCCATGGCTCACGGGCCCAGCCGTTCTGCGGCATGTGGGACCTTCCCGGACCGGGGCACGAACCCGTGTCCCCGGCATCAGCAGGCAGACTCTCAACCACTGCGCCACCAGGGAAGCCCTAAAATGTTAACTTTTAAATAAGAAGGAACTGGTGGTTATCGATTTTGACAGGTGACACTTCTTTAATGCTAGATTCTAAAACAGGAGGTTACAAACCAGGGAACTAGTGCCGCAAGTCTTTGGAAATTATTTCATAAGAAGGACAGGCTAGAACAAGGCAGGTTAGCCGTTCCCGGTGCCTGAGGAACCAGGTCACTGGATGCAGAGTCAGTGTGAATAGGATTATTTCCTGTAATCTCAAGGGTGCCAGTTGTAGATCTGATTCTTCAGCAAGGTCAAGGAAACTCAGGAACTGAAGTTATAGCGTTTTTGAGGATTAGGCATAGCGTAAATAAAAAAGAAATAATCTTCTCTTATTTTTGCTTTTAATTGTAAGCAGTCTGGAGCCAAATGCTCTGCCTGTCCATTTTCTCTTTAGCCCTGACTTCTCGGGTTTTCGTATTGGCGGAGTCTTTTTTAATTTTTTAAAAAAATTAATTTATTTACATTTTGGCTGCGTTGGGTCTTCGTTGCTATGCGCAGGCTTTCTCTAGTTGTGGCGAGCGGGGCTACTCTTTGTTGTAGTGCGCGGGATTCTCATTGCAGTGCCTCCTCTTGTTGTGGAGTACGGGCTCTAGAGCACGTCGGCTTCAGTAGTTGTAGTGCGTGGGCTCAGTAGTTGTGACTCATGGGCTCTAGAGCACAGGCTTGGTAGTTGTGGCGCACGGGCTTAGTTGCTCCGCGGCTTGGTGGAGTCTTAAAGAGCTTGTGTTCAGTCATGATTATCTCCTTTTTTGCACCTTTTACTTTTCTCCTTGCTTTTCACACCTGTTAGTAGCATGGAGTTAGATGATGAGGAATTGTGTGCTGTAGCTGTAGCTCCTCTCAGCTTTGACTATGAAAATACTACTTTGAAATTAGCTTCATATTTAGACGGATAGCAAGTTTGTTGATCAATCTGTTATTTATTTATTTTTTTTGCGGTACACGGGCCTCTCACTGTTGTAGCCTCTCCCGTTGTGGAGCACAGGCTCCGGACGCGCAGGCTCAGCGGCCATGACTCCTGGGCCTAGCAGCTCCGCGGCATGTGGGATCTTCCCGGACCGGGGCACGAACCCGTGTCCCCTGCATCGGCAGACAGACTCTCAACCACTGCGCCACCAGGGAAGCCCCAATCTGTTATGTTTTAACAGTTTGTGGGAATAGTTTATAGTGTAGAGCCTTACAGTGTTTTCTTATTTTAAATATATACTTAATGTTTTTCAAACTCAAAATTCTTCAGACTTTAAAATTTAAGTTTTAATAAGTGAACAATATAATGGTGAATAAAGATTTAAAAACTTGTGAAAACCTGATAACCTCACATCTGTCCCCATCTCATTTCCTGAGGTAACTAATGTTAACAGCCCACTTGGTATGTATCTTTCCATACCTTTCTTCCTATTCACAACAACTATACAAGCATATTTACACATCTATTAGGGTGTTTTATTGTTTTTGTTTTTTTAATAAATTTTATTTATTTATTAAAAAAATTTATTTATTTTTGGCTGCATTGGGTCTTTGTTGCAGTGCACGGGCTTCTCATTGCAGTGGCTTCCCTTGTGGAGCACAGGCTCTAGGTGTGTGAGCTTCAGTAGTTGTGACATGCGGGCTCAGTAGTTGTGGCTCACGGGTTCTAGAGTGCAGGCTCAGTAGTTGTGGCGCATGGGCTTAGTTGCTCTGCAGCATGTGGGATCTTCCTGGACCAGGGCTCGAGCCCATGTCCCCTGCATTGGCAGGCGGATTCCTAACCACTCTGCCACCGGGGAAGCCCCTCTATTAGGGTTTTTTGGTTTACTTTTTTTCTAACAGCTTGAGATATAATTCATATACCATACAGTTCATCCATTTAAAGTACAATCCAATGGTTCTTACTGGATTCACAGTAAGATTCACTGTGTAGCCATCAGTACAGTCAATTCTAGAACATTATTATCACCCTCAAAAGAAACTCCTTACCCATTAGCTATCACTTCTTTCCATTTTCTCCCAACCTCTCCAGGTATAGACAACCACTAATCGACTTTCTTTCTTTACAGAATTACTTATTCTGGATTTTTCATATGAATGGAATTATACGATATATTTGTCTTTTGCGGCTGGCTTCTTTCACTTAGTGTAATGTTTCTGAGGTTTATTCAAGTTGTAGGTTTTATCGTATTCTGTCCCTTTTTATGGCTGAATACTATTCCATTGTTTGGATGTATCACATTTTGTTTATTCATTCATCTGTTAATGGACATTTGGGTTGTTTCCACTTTTAGGTTATTATGAATAATGCTGCTGTGAATATCTGTATACAGTATTTGGTGTAGACTTTTAAAAAAATTGAGGTAAAATTCACATTACATACAATTAACCATTTTAACAGTTCAGTGGCATTTAGCATATTACAATGTTGTGCAATTACCACCTTTCTCTTTCAAACTAGAGAAAAACATACCATACTTACTAAGTAATCACTCCCTCTCCCTCCATCCCCTGGTAACCACTAATCTGCTTTCTGGCTCTGTGGATTTTCCAATTCTGGTTATCTCATATAAAAGGAATCACAGACTGTTGTCCATTGCGACTGGCTTCTTTCACTTAGCGTGTTTTCAAGCTTCAGCCATGTAGCATATATCAGCACTTCATTCTTCTTTGTGGCTGAATAATATTCCACTGTATGGCTATACCACATTTTGTTTATACATTCATCAGTTCATGGACATTTGGGTTGTTTCCACCTTTTGGATATTGTGAATAATGCTGCTATAAACATTTGTGTGCATGTTTCTGTGAGTGCATATGTTTTCATTTCCCTCAGATATATAACTGCTCCTACAAGCCAGATGGTAAGTCTGTGTTTAATGTTTTGAGGAACTGTGAACTGATTTTCAAAGTGTACCATTGTTCATTTCCACCAGCAGTGTTATGTGGATTCCAGTTTGTCCACATCCAAGCCAACAGTTGTTGTTATTCTGTTTTTTTGCTTTTAGCCATCCTAGTGGGTGTGAAATAGTATCTCATTTGCGAATACCAATTTTGATTTACAGCTTTGTTTTTATATACATTTCTATAATGACTAATGATGTTATACATCTTTTCCATGTGTTTATTGCCTATTTATATTTCTTCTTTGGAGAAATACCTATTCAGTTCCTTTGTTCATTAAGAAATTGGGTTGTCTTTTTATTGAGTGGTAAGAATTTTTATATATTCTAGATATAAAACGCTTATCAGTTACAGGCATACCTCATGTATATACTGGTGTATCACCAATACCCTGTAGAGATACTGTGGGTTTGGTTCCAGACCACCGCAATAAAGTGAATATCACAGTAAAGTGAGTCACATGAATTTTTTGTTTCCTAGTGCATATAAAAGTTATGTTTACACTATACTGTAGTCTGTTAAGTGTGCAGTAGCATTATGTCTAAAATGTTATGTACATACCTTAATTTAAAAAGATTTTATTGCTAAAAAATGCTAACCATCATCTGAGCCTTCAGCAAGTTCTAATCTTTTTGCTGGTGGAGGGTTTGAAATATTTTGAGAATTACCAAAATGTGACACAGAGACACAAAGTGAACAAATGCTGTTGGAAAAATGGCTCCGATAGACTTGCTCGATGCAAGTTACCACAAACCTTCAATTTTAAAAAACACAAAATCTGCACAGTGCTGAGGTATGCCTGTATATGATTTGCAAATATTTTGTCATTCTATGTTTTTTCACCTTCTTAAAAGTGTCCTTTGACATGAAAAATTTTAAGTTTGAAGTCCAATTTATCTATTTTTTTGTTGTTGCTTGTACTTTAGGTGTTATAAATAAGAAACCACTGCCTAATCTAAGGTCACAAAGATTTACACCTATATTGTTTTCTTTTTTCTTTTTAAAAAACTTTTTGACTGTGCCGCACAGCATGTCGATCTTAGTTCCTCAACCAGGGATCGAACCTGTGCCCCCTGCATTGGAAGCATGGAGTCTTAACCACTGGACTGCCAGGGAAGTCCCCTACACCTATGTTGTTTTCTAAGAGTTTTTACAGTTTTAGCTTTTACAGTTAGGTCTTTGATCTCTTTTGTGTTAATTTTTGTATATGGTATGGGGTTTTTGGTTTGCTTTCACAAAGTAAAATTATATTTATACAAAGTGTATCATATTTTTACTTGACAATACATCCTGGTTATCTCTTCCAGTCAGTAGGTAGCTATGTATTATACTTTTAAAAGTCTGTGGTTAGAAGAAAGGTTTTACTTTTCCAATCTGTACACTTTCCTTCTGGGGCAGTACTTCCTATGAGTCTACCTGCAGTCACCCCTGCCTGCTGCTTTATTTCTTCAGACTCTATTCATAGTGAAACTCTAGACCAATTACTTTCAGGCTGTAGTTTGCTTTCCATTTTAATAAGGCATCCATCACTTTGAGATCAACTAATACCCTGCCTGGAATATTCAGTGATGCGTTGGCATTCATATAGTTAAATGTTGTTAGGGAGGTGTAATCTAAAACAGATCTACCCTTTCATATTAACTATTCATACTCTTTAGACTATTATGAAACTATTGTTTCAAGGTAATATTTTTGTCGATTTGTGTTAGACAATCAGCAGTTGCCTAGACACAGCAATCAGACAAGAAAAAGAAATGAAAGTTATCCAGATTGGAAGGCAAGAGGTAAAATTGTCCTTATATGCAGATGACATGATATTATATATCAAAAACCCTAAAAACTCCTCACAAAAACTACTAGAACTGATAGATGAATTCAGCAAGGTAGCAGGATACAAGATTAACATTCAGAAATTGGCTCCATTCCTTTACACCAACAGTGAAATATCAGAAAGGGAATGTAAAAAAACAGTAACTTTTAAAATTGCAACCTGCCAGGACTTCCCTGGTGATCCAGCGGTAGAGAATCTGCCTTCCAATGCAGGGGACACAGGTTCGATCCCTGGTCTGGGAACTAGGTTCCCACATGCTTCAGGGCAGCTAAGCCCACATGCCACAACTACTGAGCTTGTGTGCCTCAACTAGAGAGCCTGCGTGCCGCAAACTGCAGATCCCATGCACTCTGGAACCTGTGAGCCACAACTACAGAGGCCACTTGCCTTGGAGCCTGTGCGCCACAACTAGAGAAGCAAAAACCTGCATGCCACAACTAGAGAGAAGCCCATGTGCTGCAACAAAGAGACCATGTGCCTCAATGAAGATCCTGCATGCTGCAACTAAGACCCGACACAACCAAAAAAATAATAAATAAAATAAATATTTAAAAATAAATAAATAAAAATGCAACCTGCCAGATAAACTACTTAGGAATAAACTTCACCAAGGAGACGAAAGACTTATATGCTGAGAACTATAAAACATTGACAAAGGAAACTGAAGATGATTGAAAGAAGTGGAAATATATCCCATGCTCTTGGATTGGAAGAATTAATATTGTTAAAGTGGCCATACTACCCAAAGCAATCTGCAGATTTAATGCTATCCCTATCAAATTACCGATGACCTTTTTCACAGAACTAGAACAAATAATCCTAAAATTCATGTGGAACCATAAAAGACCCAGAATTGCCAAAGTAATCCTTAGGAAAAAGAACAAACCAGGAGGCATAACCCTCCCAGACTTCAGACAATATTACAAAGCTACAGTAATCAAAACGGCATGGTATTGGCACAAAAACAGACATGTGGGTCAATGGAACAGAACAGAGAGCCCAGAAATAAACCCACACACTTACGGTCAATTAATCTTTGACAAAGGAGGCAAGAATATACAATGGAGAAAAGACAGCCTCTTTGGCAACTGGAGTTGGGAAAGTTGGACAGCCGCATGTATATCAATGAAGTTAGAACACTCCCTCACATCCTACACAAAACTAAACTCAAGATGGCTTAAAGACTTAAGAATAAGACATGACACCATAAAACTAGAAGAGAACACAGGCAAAACATTCTCTGACATAAATCATAGCAATGGTTTCTTAGGTCAGTCTCCCAAGGCCATAGAGATAAAAGCAAAAATAAACAAGTGGGATGTAATCAAATTTACAAGCTTTTACACAGCAAAGGAAACCATAAACAAAATGAAAAGATAACCTACAGAATGGGAGAAAATATTTGCAAATGATGCAACTGACAAGGGCTTAATTTCCAAAATATACAAACAGCTCATACAACTTGACAACAAAAAAATAACACCGGACTTCCCTGGTGGCGCAGTGGTTAAGAATCTGCCTTCCAATGCAGGGGACATGGGTTTGATCCCTGGTCAGGGAACTAGATCCCACATGCATGCCACAACTAAGGAGCCCACCAGCTGCAACTAAGAAGCACACGTGCTGCAACTAAATAAAAAGGAGCTGCTGAGCCGCAACTGAGGAGCCCATGAGCCACAACTAAGGAGCCCATCTGCTGCAACTAAGACCTGGTGCAACCAAAATAAATAAATAAAATTTAAAAAAAACACAATCGAAAAGTGACCAGAAGGCCTAAAGAGACATTTCTCCAAAGAAGACCTACAGATGGCCAGTAACCACATGAAAAGATGCTTAACATTGCTAGTTATTAGAGAAATGCAAATCAAAACTACAGTGAGGTATCACGTCACACTGGTCAGAATGGCCATCATTAAACAGTCTACAAATAACAAATGCTGGAGAGGGTGTGGAGAAAAGGGAACCTGGTGGGAATGTAAATTGGTGCAGTCACTATGGAAAACAGTATGGAGGTTCCTTAAAAATCTAAAAACAGAGTTGCCAGGGGACTTCCCTGGTGGTCCAGCGGTTAAGACTCTGCGCTCCCAATGCAGGGGACCCTAGTATCCCACATGCCTCAACTAAAGATCCTGCACGCCACAGTGAAGATCCCACACGCGGCAACTAAGACCCAGCACAGCCAAATAAATAAATTAATTAAAAAAATAGAGTTGCCGTATGATCCTGCAATCCCACTCCTGGGCATATATCTGGAGAAAACTATAATTCAAAAAGATACATGTAATAGCTGATTCACTTTGCTGTACAGCAGAAACTAACACAACATTGTAAAGCAACCATACTCGAATAAAAATTATTAAAAAAAAGATACATGCATCCATATGTTCCTAGCAGCACTATTTACAATAGCCAAGACATGGAAACAACCTAAATGTCCATCAACAGATGAATGGATAAAGAAGGTGTGGTACATATACACAATGCAATATTACTCAGCCATAAAAAAGAATGAAATAGGGCTTCCCTGGTGGTGCAGTGGTTGAGAGTCTGCCTGCCGATGCAGGGGACACGGGTTCGTGCCCCGGTCTGGGAAGATCCCACATGCTGCGGAGCGGCTGGGCCCGTGAGCCATGGCCGCTGAGCCTGCGCATCTGGAGGCTGTGCTCCGCAATGGGAGAGGCCACAACAGTGAGAGGCCCGCGTACCACCAAAAAAAAAAAAAAAAAAAAAAAAAGAATGAAATAATGCCATTTGCAGCATCATGGATGGACCTAGAGATTATCATAGTAAGTGAAGTAAATCAGAGAAAGACAAATACCATGTGATATCACTTATATGTGGAATCTGAAATATGATACAAATGAACTTATTTACAAAATAGGAACAGACTCACAGACATAGGAAACAAATTTATGGTTACCAAAGGGGAAAGGGAGGGAGGGATAAATTAGGAGTTTGGGATTAGCAGATACAAACTACTATATATAAAACTGATAAGCAACAAGGTCCTCTTGTATAGCACAGGGAACTATATTCAATATCTTGTAATAACCTACAATGAAAAAGAATATATATATTTAACTGAACACTTTGCTGTGCACCAGAAACTAACACAATATTGTAAATCAACTATACTTCAATTAAAAAAAAAGAAAAAGAGCATCTGGGGTAAGAGTTTACTTCACTGCCAGCTAGAGAGGGTTAGGAGCAAACAATCTAAATAAAACAAGATGAGTTCTCCGCTTACCAGGCTTCTTAAGCTGTTCTGACCAATTCTTTTCTCCAAAATATACCAGCAATTTTAAGTAAACTCAAACCAATTAAAAAATAAAAACAGGTGCCAACACTGAGATGACACAAGGGTTGGAATTATATAACAAGGATTTAAAAACAGCCATCATAAAGATGCTTCAGTGAATAATTATGAACACATTTGTAACTGAACTAAATAAATGAAAAGCTGGAAACTCTTGGCAAAGAAATAAAGGATATAAAGAAGAACCAATTGTCAATTTTAGAACTAAAAAAATACAGTAACCAAAATTTAAAAACTCAATGGATGAGCTTAATAGCAGAATGGAGAGGACAAAGATTCAGTGAACACAAAGATGGGACAATAGAAATTACCCAGTTTGAACAAGAGAGAAAATAGATTGGGGAGAGAAATTAGATGAAGACAACCTCAGAGACCTGTGGAATTATAATAAAAGATCTGACATTCATGTCATAAGAATTCCAGGAGAGGAAAAAGAGAATGGAGATAAAAAAGTATCCCGAGAAATAATGACTGAAAGTTTCTCAAATTTGGCAAGAGGTATAAATCTACAGATGTAAGAAGCTGAGCAGACTCCAAACAGGTAAACCCAAAGTAATCCACACCAAGACACATCATAATCAAACTTCTATACACTAAAGACAAGGAAAAATATTGAAAGCAACAAGAGAGAAATTAGACCTTACCGATATAGGAGAAAAACAATTTGAATGACCATGGATAGCTCATCAGAAACCATGGAGAACAGAAGGAAGTGACACAGCATCTTTCAAAGGCTGAAAGAAAAGGACAGTCAGCTCAAAATTCTCTACCCAGTGAAAATATCTTTCAGGAATAAAGGAGAAATCAGTATTTCTTAGATGAAGGAAAAATAATAGACTACCCTAATGGCTTAAGGGTACCTACTGCTTGGGCCGCAGACGCTACAGGCCGAAGATGAGGCAGGTCCCTGAGCCTCCCCGAACCTTTCTACAAAGAGGTCTCTGTCACAGAGGGCGGCTGAGAGGACTGAGGGGGACCTCAGAGCGTGTGCAGAGCGCATGCATCTGGCCCCAGGTGGGCGCTGAATCAATGGCGGATGTTAGTCGAAAAAAGCTGATAACGACTCAACAGTAGGGAGTTGAACCTTTTTTTTTTAAATGAAAAAAAATCATTGATTTTCGTCCCCAAATCATATATTGAATGCCTACTGTAATGCGATGCACTATTTTAGGTTCTTGGGACACAACAGAGAACAAGACAGGAAGATCCCTGTTTCTTTTGGAATGTACATTCTAGTAGGGCGTGAGACGGAAGTACAGATGAAGAATAAATGAATTTAATAGTTATGTTAGAGAGTGGTGAATGCTATGAGGAAAAAGTAGAGCAGGGGAATGGGGGATGACATTAGATAGAAATGCCACTGGAACAAATTGAGGAGTGAAATGGGGCAAAGCCATGAAGGAGGCAAGGGAGTGAGCCATGTGGCTATCTGGAGGAAGAGTATTTCCAGCATGTGAAAAAGCTAGGAGGGAGGCCCAGAGCCAGGAGGGAAAGAGCTAGGAGGCCTGTGTGGTGGAAGAGACTGGTCAGGGGAGACTGGTAGGACATGAGGTCAGAGTGGCGGGAGGAAGTAGTGGTACAGATCAGGTTGGGCCTTACACGGCTGTAAAGACTTTGGCTGTAAAGACTTTGGGCCTTACATGGCTGTAAAGACTTTGGCTTTACTCTGAGTGAAACAGGAACCTTTGCAAGGTTTTGAGCAGAGGAATGATGTGTTTTGGATAGTTTTTAATAGGGTCATTCAGGCCGCTGTAGAGACTAGATTGGGAGGGAAACAGGGACACCTGTTACTAATAGATCAGGTAATGAACATCACTCAGCCATCAAAAAGGCTGACTTCAAAGTTGATGATGACAGCCACTGTGGACGTGCTCACATTTTCTTGCTGAGCCTGGTGAATATGCCAGGCTGTAGGGAGGGCCTACAGGTATCATCTCCTTTAATCTCAGGAAAACCTGCAGAGGGCAGTGATATCGCTGACCCCGAGGCTCAGGCCTGTCAGAGATGACTGCTCAATAAATACTTGCTACTTAAGTCTTTTATTTATTTATTTATTTATGTAAAATAAACGTAACAAAATTTTAAAAAAGAAGGACTTAAGGAAGTTCTTGGAACAGAAAGGAAGTGATAGAAGAAGAAATCATGGAACATCAGAAAGAATAATGGAAAGAGAAAAAATATGGGTAAATACAGTAGACTTTCCTTTCCTTGAGCTTCTAAATTATGTTTGACAATTGAAGTACTGTCCTAGTGGCTCTCATCTTTGTAGAGGAATTACTTAAGTTGGTTATATTATAAATGGAGTAAGAGTAAAAGGGACTTAAAGAAAGACGGCTTCTGTACTTCCTTGAACTGGTAAAATGCTGACCTCTATAGACTGTGATGTTATATATGTAAAGTATAATACCTAGAGTAACCATTAAAAGCTATACAAAGTGATACACTAAAAATACTGTAGATAAATCAATTTGCAGTTCTTTTTTTAAAAATTGAGGTATAATTAATATATAACATATTAGTTTCAGGTGTACAACATATTTGTATACATTGCAATACGATCACCACAGTAAGTGTAGTTACCATCCATCACCATCCAAAGTTGTAAAAATATTTTTTTCTTGTGATGAGACCTTTTAAGATTTACTCTTTTGGCAACTTTCACATATATACTACAATGTTATTGACTATAGTAATCATGCTGTACATCACATCTTATGACTTATTTATTTTATGATGGGAAGTTTGTACCTCTTGACCCCCTTCATACATTTTATGCCTCCCCAACCACCATTCTGTTGTCTGTATCTGTGGTTTTGTTTTGTCTGTTCATTTCTTTTGCTTTTTATGTTCCACATATAAGTGAAATCATATGTATTTGTCTTTCTCTGACTTATTTCACTTAGCATAACATCTTCAAGGTCCATCCATGTCGCAAATAGCAAGATTTTATTATTCTTATGACTGAGTAGTATTCCATTGTGTGTGTGTGTGTATACACACACCACATCTTCTTTATTCATCCATCGATAGACACTTAGGTTGTTTCCATATGTTTGCTATTGTAAATAGTGCTGCGATAAATATAGTGGTGCATATATTTGTCAAATTAGTGTTTTCGTTTTCCTTGGATAAATACACAGAAGTGGAATTGCTGGATCATATGGTAATTCTAATTTTAAGTTTTTGAGGAGCCTCCATACTGTTTTCCACAGTGGCTGCACCAATTTACATTCCCATCAGTAGTGCACGAGTGTTCCCTTTTCTCCACATCCTCACCCACACTTGTGGTTTCTTGTCGTTTTGCCAATAGCCATTCTAACAGGTGTGAGGTGATATCTCATTGTGGTTTTGATTTGCGTTTCCCTGATGATTAGCAAAATACAGTTCTTGAAAAATGTTCAAGTAACCTACAGGAAGGCAGGAAAAAGAAAACAGAAAAAAAAAAAAACCCACTGAGAACAAAACACCCCACAAAATAGCAGACTTAAGCCCTAACATTTAAAAAATTACATACAGTATAAATAGTCTACATACCAATTAAAAGACAGAGTTTGGTAGAGCAGATATAAAAGCATAACCCAATTATATGATTGATACATGCAACTTGGATACACCTCAAGGGCCTTATGCTGAGTGGGAAAAAAACAATCTCAAGAGATCACATTTTGTATGAATCTGTTTATATAACATTCTCAAAATGACAAAATTATTGAGATGAAGAACAAATTAGTGGTTACCGGGGATTAGGGATATTGAGGGGAGGTGGTAGGTATAACTCTAAAGATCTTTGTGGTGATGGAGTAGTTCTATATCTTGATTGCACTGGTTCTTACATGGATCTACACGTGTGATAAATGGCATAGAACCATACACATTGTACCAATGTCACTTTCCTTGTTTTGTTATGTAAGATTTAACTACTAGGGGGAACTGGGTGAAGGTTACATGGGACCTCTCTGTATTATTTTTGCAACTGTCTGTTGCACATCTATAATTATTTCAAAATAAAAAGTCGAAAAACCTATAGCAAATATCATATTCAATACTGAAACCTTAAAAATATTCCCTTTAAAATCAGAAAAAAATCAAGGATGCCAGCTATCATTATTTACATTCAAAAGTTTATTGGTAGGCCTAGCCCATGCAATAATATCAGACAAACAAAATATTTTAGGTTTAAAAAGAGAGAAAAAAATATAATTTTAGATAATATGATTTTCTACATAGGGAACTGGAGAATCAAGGCATAAATAATAGAATTGAGTTTAGCAGAATTATTAGATACAAGATCAATTTTCAAAAGTCAGCTGCATTTCTATGCAATAAAAATACCATTTATAATAGCAAAAAAGAGTGCCATAGAGAAATCTAACAAAAGATATATGGGACCATTTTGTGGAAAATTATAAAACAAGATATTAAAGGAGAAAATAAATGGGGAGACATGCTATTTTCAAGTATAGGAAACCTAAATATTTTAAAAACATACAGTCTCTTCATTTGTAGATTTAAATGTAGTTCTGATCAGAGTCGCAACATTAATTTTTGGGAACTTGCCAATCTGATTCTAAAACTTAAAAAGATTTGGTTATCATCTGAAAACCCATGTATATAATAGCCACATTAAAAAATCAAAGAGAAAAAAACCTTGTTATTTCAACTGATGCAGAAAAGAGTAGTCAAGGCACTGATGAACTAGGCAGGCGTCTCTTGCCTGGGTATCAAGATTTTAAAAATAACATTCTAGTTATAGAGTATTTGATATTTAAATGTGCACACATTATGACCAGTAAAGAAAAATAAAATGGATGTCAAATTTAGTACAGTATTCTAAGGTTAAAGTAGTGACAGCTGAAGCAGTCTTTGTTACTCTCTAGGTATTAATATCCAAATTCAGAATAAATTAGTAAAACTAGGCTACCAGGATTCTGAGGATTTTATTTTGCAAGTAACACCAAACACAATTTGATGTTTCTTTAAAAGTGAATTGTGCCGGAATTTTACTGAAATCTGGTGCATGTAATATGATCATCAAAACATTGTAATTTATGAAAATAGTTAATTTAAAAATGGTAACTGGAATATTTTATGTTTCAGTGTCCTTTCACATCATTTCTTTTACCTCCTCTTCCCCTCATTTTACAGAAACTGGATTGACAAAAATCTTCATTTTCCAGAACAGACAGAATTTTCATTTCTATCTGAAAACCTTGAGGCCTAAGGTAGTTATGCTTTTTGTCTAAGGGCCCATGTAATGAAGTGTCAGAACCAAGTCTACAATCAAGACCTCCTTGTTCCTAGGCATTAGCAGCTGCAGCTTTTGCTCCACTCCCATGGGCTTAACGTAGCTTTTTAAAAGTTATCATTGAAATATTGGAATACACTCAGTTTTTAGATGGTATATCTTCATAATGACAAATACTTAGAAAAACATTTTCCTCTATGATTTCTCTCAAGGGCCTGTGTTTATTACTCAAGGGCTAGAGAAGACCCTGAATTAGCAATGATTCCATCCAATTCCAAAAAGATACTTATTGAGCAAACACCATGTAATTAGTCCATTTAAATAGAGCAAATAAACCTAAGACAAATTAGTAAAAGCAGACTTTTGTAGATATAAAATAGGAAAATAACTAATAAAACAAATTTAATGAGAACAACATTGGTAATAAAAGCATTTTTATTAGGAGATGATCTTAACCTGCATGGATTTCCCCTTGATATGCACAGTGTTTTGTGGATGTACCTGCATTTTTCTGGAGAGCAGGTGTGTAGCTTTTGTTAAATTATCAAAGGAGTCTGTAATTTTAAAGGTTAAGACTTTATTGTAACACAGTGATGGGAGGGAAGGCATATTGGTGCAGTTTCGTTGAGGAGTAGGTGATGATAAAAAAGATGGGCTATGCCTGGGAAAAACTGAAAAGGAACAAAATGTATCTTCTTCATTTCTGGACTCTCCTGGTATCCTCTGTCCTCCCTTATGCTGTCTTTCCAAAGCAGGAGATTTAGAAAGATTTATTCTTGAAGAAATTAAATAGGAAAAGTTCTGGATTTAGGATACCACAATACCCTTGTTTTAGCCTTTTGCCTGACTAGCCCCCAGGACCTGGCACTCAAACTCTTAGAGATTTTGTGGGGCTAATGGGTTTTGCCTCTCATTGGACTGAAATACTGCTCTGTACCTTTTTCTCATGTTGTTCCTTCTTCTCTTTGCCTATCTATGTTTTATCCATTTCCTTAATCCCAGTTCTACTTCTATCTATTTGATAACAGCTTTGGTTATTAATCCCAACCTTACTCATCTGTCCTTTCTCTTTGGCATATTTTATCTTAACATTACATTTTGGTTTCTAAGTTGACAGTGAATTATATGATTAGCTCTTTTCCTCCATGTGCTTGCATTGTTTTTGCTGTCTCTCTCACCTTCCTTAGGGTAGTGACTATGTTTTTTTCTTTTTCTTCTCCTCCTCCAGCTGCCTCCATGGTGGCATTCTGGTGGAATGGAAAGAACTAGACTTAGAGTCAGACGACCTGAATCCTTTATCTAGTGCCATTATTTAATCCATGTGATGTTCCCAGTTGATTCTTAATGTGACCCAGCCACACAACCTCTCTGAGCTCAAGTTTCTTCTTACCTGTAAAATGGAGATAAAAAGGAAAATTGACATAAAACCCCAATATCCAAGAATAGGAATGGTCCATTTTGGTGTTCTCACATTACTGGATGTAAACTGTTGTCCTTTAGAACTCCACTGCCTTAGACATTCATGCTCTTCTACTGGAATCCCAACTTCTCTGCAACTTTCTCTAACCAGCTCTGCAACTTCGTTTCAGTCCCTCAAGATTCAAGTTGGGAGCATGTGATTGCTACACCTAGGTCTTTTGCCTTTGGCTTTTGCAGTGAGTCGTAGGGTTCTGCTTCCCGTCTCTCGGGATTTCTTCAGAAGAGGAAGAGTATTTTGGTACTAGGGAGCCCAAAGGGCAATTAGCCACCTCATCCATTTAATGCAGTTTTTCCTTCTTGTTTAACACCATTTTATACATAGTCGTTTTAATCTATAATTCCCTAATGACATGATGTTGAACATCTTTTCATATGGTTACTTGCCATCATTGTATCTTCTTTGGTAAGGTGTCTGTTAAAGTCTTTTGCCCATTTTAAAATCAGGTTGTGTGTTGTCTTCCTGTTGAGTTTTAAGGGTTCTGTGTATATTTTGGATAGCAGTCCTTTATCAGATGAGTCTTTTGCAAATATTTCTTCTAGTATGTGGCTTGTTTCCTCATTCTCTTGACATTGTCTTTCACAGAGCAGAAGTTTTTAATTTTAATGAAGTCCAGCTTATCAGTTATTTCTTTCATGAATTATTCCTCTTGTATCTAAAAGACCATCACATGCCCTAGGTCATCTGTTTTCTCCTATGTTATTTTCTAGGAGTTTTATAGTTTTATGTTTTACATTTAGGTCTATGATCCATTTGGAGTTAATTTCTGTGAAGTCTTTGTCTAGATTCATTTTTTTTACATGTAAATGTCCATTCCTCCTAGCCCCATTTATTGAAAAGACTATCATTGCTACTACCATTGTATTGCCTTTGCTTCTTTGTCAAAGATCAGTTGACTACATTTACATGGATCTATTTCTAGCTCTCTATTCTGTTCCATTGATCTGTTTGTCTGTTCTTTTCCTAATACTATACTGTCTTGATTACTATTAACTTTACAGTAAGTCTTAAAGTTGGTTAGTGTCAGTCCTCCAACTTTGTTCTTTTACTTCAGTATTGAGTTGGCTGTTCTGGGTCTTTATCCTCTCCATATACACTTTAGAATCAGTTTGTCTGTATCCACAAAGTAACTTGCTAGGATGTTGATTAGGATTGCATTGAACTTAAAGATAAAGTTGAGAAGAACTGACATCTTGACAATATTGAGTCTTCCTATCCATGAACATGGAATATCTATTTCATTCTTTGATAGCTTTCATCAGTTTTGTAGTTTTCTTCATAGAGATCTTATACATATTTTGTTAGATTTATACCTATTTGTTAGATTTATATAAATGGTAATGTGTTTTTAACTTCAAATTTCACTTGTTCATTGTTTATATATAGGAAAGTGATTGACTTTTGTACAGTAACCTTGTATTTTGCAACCGTGCCATGATTGCTTATTTAGTTCCAGAAGCTTTTTGGTTGATTCTCTTAGATTTTCTACATAAATGATCATATAATCTACTCAACATAGAGGACCATGTCATATGCAAGAATAAAAAATTTTTTAAAGAAAAAAGTATAGAGAATAATATATTACATAATCATGTACTCACCAGCTAGATTTAACATGTTAATGTTTTTCATATTAGTTAAGGTTAAAAAAATAGTATATTATGGATAAAGTTGAAGCATCCTTTACAGTCTCAATCCCTTCTCTCCCAAGATATAATCACTCTCAAAGTTGGTATGCAGTTTTTCCTTTCATGATTTTTATTCTAAAACTTGTATATCTATCCATCCATCCATTCACCCATCATACAGAGATATTCATTCCCTTATATTTTCTTCGGAAAATTCTAAAGCTTTGCTTGTCACATTTAGATAATTTAACATTTAATCAATCCCCTAATCTTTTGCTATTATAAACATTGCTTCAACTTATTAACTGGTATAAACTTCTTTCTGTACCTGTGGAATCTATCTATAGAGTAAATTTCTAAGTGTGGGATTGCTGCTAGGAGTTTTGATCTTTGACCAATAAATATTGTCATGTAAACACGACCATAGTTGAGATACAGACAGTTTCATCACCCCAAAATGTTTCCTTGAGTTTCTTTGTACTGCTGTACTTTCTATTATGGTTTTGCTTTTTCTAGCATGTTATGTAAATGGAGTCATAGAGCATGTAGTCTTGTGTCTAGCTTTTTCACTTAGCAAAATTTGCTTCTCAGATTCATTTTTTGTTGTGTGTATCAGTAACTCTTTCATTTGTATTGCTGAGTAGTATACTATTGTATAGATATGCCACAATTTGTTTATCAGGACATTTGGGTTCTTTCTAGGTTTTTGGCTGTTATCAATAATGTTCTTATGAACATTCATGTACAAGTATTTGTGTGGACATAAATTTTCATTCCTCTGGGGTAAATACTTAGAAGACTAATTGCTGGAATATATGATAAATATGTTTAACTTTGTAAGAAACTTCTAAGCTGTTTCCCAAAATGATTGTTTCATTTTGTGTTCTCATCAGCAATATATGAGAGTTCTAGTTGGTCCACATCCTCATTAATGCTTGGTTCTGTCAGATTTGTAAATTTTAGATCATCTAGTGGGTATATAGTGCTATCTCATTATGTTTTTAATTAACATTTCCTTGATGAATAATGATATTGAGCTTCTTTTCATGTGCTTATTTGCCACCTGTGTATCTTTTTTTGGTGAAGTGTCTGTTCAAATCTTCTGTCCAATTTTAAAAATATGGGTTCTTTGCTTTCTTAATATTGAGTTTTGAGATTTTTTTTATAGTCCTTTATCAGTCTTATCAGATACATTTTGCAAATATTTCCTCTTGGTCTATAACTTTTTAACAGAGTCTTTTGAGGAATACATGTTTTAACTTCTGAAAAAGTCTAGTTTATCAATTTTTTTCTTTTAAACTTCATGCTTTTTGTATCCAGTTTAAGAAATCTTTGCCTAATCGCCCAAGGCCAGTAAGATTTTCTCCTATGTTTTCTTCTAGATGTTTTATAGTTTTAGCTCTTACATTTAGTTCTATTAAACTAAATGTAATTTAGTTTGATAGGGATTGCATTAAATCTGTAGATTGTTTTGGGTAGTATGGCCATTTTAACAATATTAATTCTTCCAATCCAAAAGCATGGGATATCTTTCCATTTCTTTAAATCTTCTTCAATTTCCTTTATCAATGTTTTATAGTACTTGGTGTATAAGTCTTTCACCTCCTTGGTGAGGTTTATTCTTAAGTATTTTTTGATGTGATTTTAAAAGGGATTGTTTTTTTTACTTTCCCTTTCTGATATTTCATTGTTAGTGTAAAGAAATGCAACTAATTTCTGTATGTTAATCTTGTATCCTGCTACCCTGCTGAATTCATTTATCAGTTCTAATAGTTTTTGCGTGGAGTCTTTAGGGTTTTCAGTATATATTTAGTATCATGTCATCTGCATATAATGACAATTTTACCTCTTCTCTTCCAGTTTGGATACCTTTAATTTGGACAGGAACTCTTCTTGATATCTGCTTATTCCCAGAAAGAAGTTACTTCTCACTCTTGTTTAAAACCTGTTGTCCTGGGCTTCCCTGGTGGCGCAGTGGTTGAGAGTCTGCCTGCCGATGCAGGGGACACGGGTTCGTGCGCCGGTCCGGGAAGATCCCACATACCTCGGAGCGGCTGGGCCCATGGGCCATGGCCGCTGGACCTTCGAGTCCGGAGCCTGTGCTCCGCAACGGGAGGGGCCGCGGCGGTGAGAGGCCCGCGCACCGCAAAAAAAACAAAAACAAAAAATAACTGTTGTCCAGATCTGGCCTGTTAAGGTCTTCTTTTGGCATGAGTGGAATGAGGAAGTTCCTATGATGGGTTTTAAATAAGGAACATAAATAATTTAAACCTTAGAAAGTTATCTGACATGAAATTGGGTGCCGTAGGAGTAATTTAGTTCCCTCTACCTCTTTGTCAGGAAGCTGTAAGAGATTTCTGCATGGAGTGAGATTAGATTGGATGACTTTTAAGGGCCCTTCTAACTCTCTGCATTCAAGCTTTGATCAGAAGTCCCAGCTTCTTTTCTCTAATGACTTAGACTTAAAAATCTAGTCCTAACTCTAGTGGCACATAGTAGTTACTCAATAAATGCTGGTTAAATAAATTAACTTGCAAGAATTCTTCACGGTGTCCTTTTTTTCTCTCTTGCAGTTAAAAGAGCCAAGTTCCAGGGTTCACCAGGTAAGGCCAGCCTTTAATTATTATGTTCTTCTCCCCATACTTGCTGTGATTTAAAAACATTCTTTCAAAAAATCATTAATTTCATTTGATTCATTGATTAAATTAGTTAAATTCACTAAGTTCATTAAATTAATTAAAAATCAATATGGGAAGAGATTGGTCAAGGGGGTACAAAGTTTAAGTTATGCAAAATGAATTATTTCTGGAGAGCTAATGTACAGCAATGTGTCTATGGTTAACAAGTATTGTATACTTGAAATTTGCTAAGAGGGTAGGTCTTGAGCGTTCTCAACACACACACGCGCACACACACACACACAGAAAATGCTAATTATGAGGTGGTGAGGAATGTGAATTAGCTTGATTGTGGTGATTATTTCACACTGTATACATATATAAAATCAAGTTGTACACCTTAAATATATACAATTTTTAATTGCCAGTTACACTTCAAAAAGTGGAAAAAAAACAGTGCTGTCGTAAAACATTAAAGAAATCTATATCAATCCGGTGAAAAGTTAGTCTCCTTACCTCTTGGCCAACTCAATTCTGCTTCTCAAAAGTAACTATTTTGAGGCTTTTATATACCTTTTCAGAGTTTTACTGTGTATGTGCATGTATACACTAATGGATCAGCTACACATGTCTTTGTGCAACCTGCTTTTTTTCCAACACCATACCATGAAAGTCTTTTCTTGTGTATATGTGTGTATACATATATCTGGTTCTTTCTTTCAAAGAGTTGTACACACACTACTATATTTAAAACAGATAACCAACAAGAACCTACTGTAAAAAAAAAAGTGTCCAGAATTTTGTTGTACTCTAGGTCCCTTATTGAATATTCAGGTCATTTCAATTTTTTTGCTATTATAAGCAATAAATGTTCTTGTGCATTTAACATTGCCTGCTTTTGAAAATGTATCTGTATGCTAGAGTCTAGAAGTAGAGAATTGTTGGGCCAAAGGTACGTATTTTAAACAAATTTGGTAGCTGCTGCCAAATTGCATTTCTGAAAAATTTTGCTTATACTCAGACCAAAAGCATATGGGTGTCTGTTTTCCCAAATCCTTATCAGCGTTAGATAATATGAAACTTTTTAATCTTTGCTCATCTGAAGGTGAAAATGGTATCTCCTTACTTTAATACACATTTTCTTAACTGAATGTCAAGTTAGTTATAAAGACTTACTCTAGTTCCTTCTGGGGGCAAAAGGAGGGTACTGCGGATTATGGGGAAAAAAACACGATTGGGAACCCAAGAAAATCTGAAAAACCAAATCTGGGTGCAACAGGAACTAAAGCAGTTTCTGGGCCCACTGCTCTCTCCAGTGGCTCTGGGTTAGGGCTTCTCTTCTTTCTGAAAAGCTTTTCTGCTCTCCTTTCTCATCCAGCAGGCTTTTTATGCTTACCTGTCTTGCACACACCCCATACTGGCTGCTCCAATAGAATTTATATGCCTCTCCTTCAAGCTTCAGCACCAATCAATTGTTACTATTTCTTTGTTTTCCCTACTGAAAATCTTTTGAGAGGGAATCATATTGGTCTCAGCTTTTGGTCAGCTTATGAATTGGCTGGCTGCTTTTGGGTGGCATCTCCTTTTGGTCTGGTCAGCTATGGTTGGACATGGGGAATGGAGTACAGAATCCTGATAGAAAACAGCTTAGGGGTATACTGCATTGCTACTACCAAATATGGATGGGAATTCCCTCATGTGGGTGGGCTTGTATCCTCATATATCTTTGGTATAATTGTAGAATAATTGTAGGTATAAGACTACATAGTTTTTTATGATACTTAAGAGAAAGATTTACCTTCTGCTAGAAGTGCATGACAGTGCCCATCTTCTCACACCTTTAACATAGGTAATTGTTTTAAGCAATCTTTGGCAATTTGATGAGTCAAAAATGATAGTCTTTTTTTTTCATTTTATAAAATTATGATTAACTTCTTACATAGAGAAGTGAACTCTCAATTCAGTGTCCCTCATCATGGCTGATACAAAGGAAGTAACAAAATGTGCTGTGTTAAGTCTTAGGTCAGATTTCTGAGTTTTGAGATCCAGACCGCCTACCTTTGTTTGGTACTCAATTTATACTCTCGGGTTAGAGAATTTCCTTTTTCTGACTCTGTGATAATATATATATTTTTAATGTAAGTTGTGCTTTAGGCCAGGGTGAATAGATAAAGCTTGAAATCCATTTCCTTTATGAGGAGTTTTCCTCAATTCTTGTCCCTGTAAACAAATAGAGGTAACTCTTTCTTCTTCTGCCTTCCTTTAGCACTTTTTCGCTTTCTCTGTGGTACTTATTTCTTTATACATTTTATTAATTTGCATATCTTATCTTTCCTGTAAGATCAATTAGATTATTATTTTTTCAAACTGCAGGTGGGCTATAAAGTCAATTTAGTTAATTATGATTAATATTTTAAAATTAGAATAAAAATATCAATGTATCACATCTTGTATTTCATAAAGCTTTTGTTTTTGTTTATATGTATATATATGTGTATCTACCGGTCAAATATAAAATATAGTCCTTAAATTTGAAAAACACTATTGTAGATTATGCTTTTGAAAATAGTGTGTGTTTTCTAATTTTTCTGTACCTCTCTGCTTAGAATGATGCTATATTGTACAATATATAATTCCATTTTTTCTTATATATACTGTAATATGGACATTACTTAATTCCAAGGGCTTTGTGAGACTGGATAACCATCTGAGCACTAAGTATTATATCTTTGGTTTGCATTTTTTCAAAGACAAATTTAACACATATGTGACCCTGAAAGTGCAAAATGTGAAGAGCACAACTGTAGCAGTCCGTGGCGATCAACCTTCCTGGGAACAAGATTTTATGTTGTAAGTACTTTGCAGCAGCAGCAGCATGCCTACAACATTTGACAATATTTCCAAGGTAATCACATTGGATTAAACAAGTAGAGGCTGAAGATTTTGTGTATATCTAAGATTTATAAAATACGTTAAATATTTAAAAACACATTTTAATAGCATGTTAAATATTCTTTTTGAAAACTAGAGAAAGGAACAAATGAGGTGTGTGGTAGGTAAAGTACATCTGCAGTTTTGTTGTCTCCCGATTTGTAATCTATTTTCAGAGGCGAATTATGAATTCGAGTAAACGCTCAGTTTACATGGGTGAAAACACTACCTAGTCAGATTTTCCTAGTGGTCAGAATTAGGTATAGTATAACATACTGAGCATGATATTAAACCTAACTTAATCTTTCTTTGATTCTCAGAAGGCTTCTTGAAGGAATGTGGTTATGCATGTGAGGACTGTGTTTGTGTTTCCAAGTCACCTGCTTTCGAAGATGAGGATGTCTGTGCTTATAATCCTTTTACTTTACGGAGTAAAATTCTACCTTCATCTAATTAATAAAAATGAGTAAATATTAGTAGAATTGCTTGCATATGACACAAAGTTTAGTATATTATGATTGTAAGCTCTGGCTTTAAAAACTTGCTATTTCCTTTTTTCCTCTTAAATTTCAGCAATTTTTTTTCTGCTCTAGGAAAGGGAACAAAAATGTACAATATCATTTTGAAGGGCTGACCAAATCACTTAGCTTCTCTGAGTGTCAGTTTCCTTATCTGTAAAGGTCTACTCTTGCTTACAAGGTTATGCTTATTTTTTGGGAAGGTGGGCACAAGGGGGTCAACCAAGAAAATGTATTAAAATTGCAGTGAAATTTGTGATTGAAGTGAAATTGCTTTGCGAGTTTTATAGTCCATCTCAGATATAGGATAACTCTTTTTATGGGGAAACATTCCAATCCTCTGGGCTTTTAATATATTGCTTTTTATAGTACCATTTAGGAAACTTTATTATAATAGTTAAAGGTTAAGATTATGAGGGTTTGGGCTAAGACACTAACAGAAGGATAGATAGAAAAGGATGGATAGAAGATGTTAAGGAGGTAGAACCAAGACTTGTCTTGGATGATTGGGTGAGTGGTGAGCTACTCATTAGGATAGGAGACAATAATATATCAGTTATGAACAAGCTTATATTTGAAGTTCTTATAGGACAGGTAAGAAGAAAGTTACAGAAGATAAGTTAGAAACTTGAACCTGGTACTCATGGAAGCCGGGGTTGGAGAAATATTTTGGTCAGTTGAAGCCATAGGCATAGATGAGAAAGCTTAGGGAGAGTGTGTTGGGTGAGAAAAGGGCCTGGGGTTGAGCCTGGAGAGCACCAGCATTTGAAGAGGGGATAAAGAGGACTAGGAAGGAGTGAACAGAGAGCAAGAAGGAGAAACGAGATAGTAGTGTCCTGGAAGCTGAAGAACTGGGGCTTCAAGAAGAGGCTAGTGGTGTCAGATTTCTCACTGGTTGCCCCTCTCTCAAGATTATGAACCTCATTTATTCCTATCTGTTATATTGACATCAGAGTGAGACCATTTGTTTTTTCTTCACTCGTGTAAAGTCAGCTATGAACAGTTTTTTCAAGTCTCTTCCCTGTTAGCCATAACACAGTTCTGGCTGTGGTATATAAACTTAGCAATCCTGCTTTCTTTTGACTTCCAGTTGGCTGTAATAATCACTCGCTGTTATAACTGTTCCCAGCATGTGAAACATATCAATCTTCTGCAGTCTCTCATCAGCATAGTAGCTTTATTCTTACTTGTTTATTTTCCAGTTTCCCATAGCACTTACTCTTTCAACCCTACTGTGATATGTGTGACTTTTCTTCTGTCTCCCACCTTGAGATGCTGTGTGAATTTTGTCCTCTCTCCTTCTGCACACAGGTTTTATTAGCTACATTATCCACCTTACTGCTCCTATTCCTTATTCCTCCTATCCTGCTCTTCTGTCACTGGTAACTCCATTGCTGGTCACTTGTTCCCCTTTCTCCTTTTTTTTTCTCCCTATTGTATTATGTGGTAGTATCTAATATTCATTTTGGTACTTCTCATTTATCTTTAGTATTTCTTTGTCCTATTTCCAGGACTAGATTGTTCATTTCTTAGGGGCAAGGAGGGCATCTTCACTTACTGTGAATTTGCCTCGTTCAGAATCTTGTATACATGTGTGCACATATACTGTTGATTGAGTTAACAGAACAGGAACTTCCCCAGAGCTCTGGGGATGAGGCATAAACAGAGCTCTCTGACTTCTCTTAGTTGGGCCATTTGAGCAGATGTAGATAAGAGATTTCTCACAGAAAATATCCTCATTGTTTGGGCTTTATTCCCCAGAGTTCCCTGAAGAACAGATTTTCTTCTTTATCTGTCCAAGTCAAGCTGTAAAGAAAGACCTCTGGCTGTTTCTTTTAGCTATTGGCTTGAGACGCTATTTAGGACTTGCTTTGGGAATATTGTGTACGTATCCCCAAGCAATTTTTCTTTTCCAGATTCAAAAGATTTGGGGTTGTTACATATATTTTCCCAAGGCTAATCAGTTAATTAGGCTGAATGAAACTGTGGGCCAAAAGCTCAGTTTCCCCCCTGTGAATGCCCTAACATAGTGGCTGGGTTTGGTCACCTACTTTTTGGTTTTGAACAGCTCTCCAGATAGCTTGGAAGTTTTTAGAGATGGGAGCTAGGTCCTATATTGTGTGTCTTCCCCAATGTACCAAGCCATATGAATTGTACATGTCAGTGAACATAAATGAAAAAAATGAACTCAGTACTTTTCTGTTCTGCTGTATTTATGTAAAAGGGGCAAATTTGCTTTACTTCACTTGTTTTCAACACACTTGATATGAATTTTATGGCTATAAGGCCACATCCCAAACTAGTGAATCTGAGAACATGTATCTTAATAGTACAACAGGGAAGCCAAGCTATCTCTAAAGCACACACTTGAAACTTCTACATGTGATGAATAGCTGTTGTTTTCCTGAGAATACTTTTCTGCTTTTCCTGCTGGAATTGGCCTTTTCTCATCTTTCTTGCATTTCCCCTCAAATAACCTTGTGTTTCCATAAGAGCTTTCTGGAGAATGTTTTTAGCATTAACATAAGCGTTTGCTTGTTTCACCTTAAGTCCATAATTATTTTTGAGTTAGCCCTTCCAAGCTGATATTCTTCCATGTATGACACTGCTTTTGCTTAGTGGTCACCTGGCTCCCTGGAATAATTTCTTTTTAAATAATTTTTCCTAGTTATTATTACAGGAAAATCATTGTGTTTATCATTATCCTGTGATCATTTTGTTTATCAGTGACAGTACCTGCTTTAACTGATAATGAACTAGCACACTCCAGTATCCCTCACCTGCCTCTGACCACAAGTTCCCATCAAACTTAGATCTTCTCATGGGCCCTTTTACTTTTGCTTGGATTCCCTTTCATATTTGTCATAAAGAAGCCTTGCTTTCTCCTCATAGTTCCCTGTATCCAGAGGTATAAGTTGCAGGCAGTGCTAGTATTACAATAAAACATATAAAACTGTTGCTTAAGTTTGGAGATTGTAGGCAGACATTCCTGGCAGTAATGCCCTCATTGCTTGGCTTCATTGTTCTTGTGAAACTGTATTAGTCTAACAATGATTGTAGCTCCAAAGGAGAGGGGACAGACTGACAGAGGCATTTTTCTGTGCATACCCTACATAGGTTTCTGGGAACCTAAAGAGTGGTTGCAGGATTAGGGACATTTTGATTTTTCCCTGATGACAGGATCCTGATCAGGACATACTCAAGGTTTAGCAAAACAGGAGATGTAGATGTTTCTTTCATATTACCTGGTTTTCTAAAAAAGGGCTTTCTTCTTTCCTTCAGTGAGATTAGTCGTCTGGACCTGGGTCTAAGTGTGGAAGTATGGAACAAAGGACTGATCTGGGACACCATGGTGGGGACGGTGTGGATTGCACTGAAGACAATTCGTCAGTCAGATGAGGTCAGTCAGTGCATTGCCCATTTGGAGGTAGGGTTCTAGCCCTTGCTTCTCTGCATCCTAGCTCCATTCAGCTAATGTTCATCCATATATCTCAGATTTCTCTGCCCCCTTCCTAATTAGAGGACATAAAACCAGCTTACTCCTAATGTCACCGAGAGGTTCAGGGGATTTTATCTAAGGCCTTCCCTCTGCCCTGTGACTGAACTCAGAGGTGCCAGAGTACCTATTTAGCCTTATCAGGTAGACAGCCCCTTCTGAGTACTCTGTGTGTGTGTGGTGGTGGTGGGGTGGGTGGGATCAGCAGGGTGAAGGAGGGGAGTGCGAGGGAGGGGGGGAGAGAGGGGTGGGGGGAGAGGGAGAGAGAGAGAGAGAGAGAGAGAGTGAGAGTGTGTGTGTGTGTGTGTGTGTGTGTGTGTGTGTGTGTGAGAGAGAGAGAGAGAGAGAGAGAGAGAGAGAGATCGATCTAGGATACCTGTGGCTTCTGCATTCCCTCTAAGACACTGTTCTGAGAGGAGTCCCATTAAACTTCCTCAGCCAGCTCTTTGAGTCACCTATCCCAGGGACCTGATTTCAGTCTTCCTTCTTCCACATATAACCCTAACAGAGTTTAAGGAACTACAGGCTTGGCAATTGGTAATCACACTTGTCTTAATACACTATTTTCAAGACTGAATTTCCACTCCACTTTACCAGATTAGAACATAAGTCAGCATAATTTTCCTGTGACACTCACTTTGAATATTTTCACTGTGGTCCCAGTTCAGGTCAATTTAACTAGCCATGTTACTAGCTCTTTAGTGATTAGAAATAGTGACACATTAAGTGACATAGTCATTAAGTATTGTACAGATTAAATATTGATCCATGGAGATGCTTTGTTTTTGAGTTTAGCGCTCTGGAAATTCTATCCTCTGTGGGCTGGCAGAAAGCTGAGCACAGTGAAAGCTGCTCTCCCACCGAAGAGGGAGAACAGAAGCCACATACAGCAGAGGCAGGTGGTGACTCTGATGTGTTTGCCGCATTAGGATATGTGAGTGGCCCTCAGAAGCTCTCTGACAAGGAAAATGAGAGAAAAAGACCTGGCCCTTTAACCAAGAGGGGAGTCATGAAAGAGTGAAGTTTAATCTTAGATCTCTTTTCTAGGAAGGGCCTGGGGAATGGTCCACGTTGGAGGCAGAGACATTAATGAAAGATGATGAGATCTGTGGAACTAAAAACCCAACTCCCCATAAAATTTTGCTGGATGCAAGATTTGAGTTGCCTTTTGGTGAGTCTGATTAGATTTTAAAAAACATTTAATACTTTTTACCACATTGTTTGAAATTGTTTGTTAGTTGTTGTCTTACTGTGTCTTTTGTCAGCCATATCCTTTCAGGGCATTCTGTCTTCCACTCCATTCCCTGTAACACCTAGCTCAGGAATGTGCAAAGTAGACTCTAGAATGGTGCTCATTAAAGAATCCACACTGAAAGCATTCTTTTCAAGTCATTTAGTTTCTTATAACTATTTATTATAATAAAATACCTGCTTGTCAGAGAATATCAATGATTTATTCTTTTGATAATATTTTAACATTTATTGCCTTGAAGTGAATATATACCTTGTGATTTGTTAATTTAAGCATTGAAGTAGCACTAATAAATAGAATAGTAATTTACAAAGTAATTTTAAAAATCACACAAAAAGGGCTTCCCTGGTGGCTCAGTGGTTAAGAATCCACTTGCCAACGCAGGGGACAGGGTTCTAGCCCTGGTCCGGGAAGATCCCACGTGCTGTGGAGCAACTAAGCCTGTGCGCTGAAACTACTGAGCCTGTGCTCTAGAGCCTGCCAGCCACAACTACTGAGCCTGCGCCTAGAGCCTGTACTCCGCAACAAGAGAAGCCACTGCAATGAGTAGCCCATGCACCACAACGAAGAGTAGCCCCGGCTCAACACAACAAGAGAAAGCCGACGCAGCAATGAAGACCCAACACAGCCAAAAAAAAGGAAAAAGAAAAAAATCACACAAAAATACATGTTCCTTATAAAAATTCAAATAGCATGGAAATGTACATGGATAAAAAGTTAAGTTTCTCTTCCTCCTTCTTTTGACCTCCTTTGCATTCCCCAGAAATAAGCCACTGTTATCTTTCTTGTGTCTTGGTTTAGGCACAAGAAATTTCTTCTCTAGAAATTTATTTTGACAAAATTTGGGTCATACTCTATGTACTATATATGGTGATAGTATTGTATAAACTAAAGCATATTATCTTGGACATCATTTCATGTTATACTTTAAGATCTATCTTGCTGATCTCAACAGCTGCTTTATGTCATAAGTTATCTAACCAATCCTTTTTTTTTTTGCAATCCTTTATTGATTGACATGTAGGTTGTTTCCAGTTTTTTTTGATATACCACTGTAATGAACAGCTTTATCTATGCCCATTTATGAATCTAGGATAAATTGCTTAAAGTAGAATTTAAGGAATAGGTCAAATCTACAAACAAGAAATAATGGAAAGGGTGTGGAGAAAAGGGAACCTTCCTACACTGTTGATGGGAAAGAAGATTGGTACAGCCACTATGGAGAACAGTATGGAGGTTCCTTAAAAAACTAAAAATAGAACTACCCTATGACCCACCAATCCCACTACTGGTCATATACCCAGAGAAAACCATAATTCAAACAACACATGCACCCCAATGTTCATTGCAGCACTACTTACAATAGCCAGGACATGGAAGCAACCTAAATGTCCATCAATAGAGGAATGGATAAACAAGATGTGGTACATGTATACAATGGAATATTACTCAGCCATAAAAAGGAACGAAATTGGGTCATTTGTAGAGATGTGGATGGACCTAGAGAGTGTCATACGGAGTGAAGTAAGTCAGAAAGAAAGAGAAAAACAAATATCGTATATTAATGCATATATGTGTAATCTAGAAAAATGGTATAGATGATCTTATTTGCAAAGCAGAAATAGAGACACAGACGTAGAGAACAAACAGTATGGATACCAAGGTGGAAAGCAGGGCAGGTGGAAGGAATTGGGAGATTGGGATTGACATATATACACTACTGATACTATGTATAAGAGATAACTAATGAGAACATACTGCGTAAAGCACAGGCAAGTCTACTCTGGGGACCTAAAAGGAAGGAAATCCAAAAAAGAGGGGATATATGTATATGTATAGCTGATTCATTTTGCTGTATAGTAGAAACTAACGCAACATTGTAAACCAACTATACTCCAATAAAAATTAATTAAATAAAGAATAGGTCACAAGGTATGTGTATCGTTACTCTTCCTAGTACTGCCAAGTTGCTTGTGTTAAAAAAAAAAAAAAGATTGTACCAGTTTATATTTCTGCCAACTATGTCTCAGGTGTCTCTTTTCTGCATATCTTTGCCAACATTTTGTAATTTCCCAATTTTTTTTTTTTTTTTTTTTTTTGCGGTATGCGGGCCTCTCACTGTTGGCCTCTCCCGTTGTGGAGGACAGGCTCCAGACGCGCAGGCTCAGCGGCCATGGCTTACGGGCCCAGCCGCTCCGCGGCATGTGGGATCCTCCCAGACCGGGGCACAAACCCGTGTCCCCTGCATCGGCAGGCGGACTCTCAACCACTGTGCTACCAGGGAAGCCCCTGTAATTTCCCAATTTTTAAATGTTGGTATCTTGTTTAATTTAACTTTATTCAGTTTTAATTTTGACTGTTTACTGATATTCATGTATACTAGTGTTGTTGCTGCTGTCTTATGATTTCAGTCTATTTATATCTTGTACCTTATGGTGATTTGAGCAAAAATGGCATGATTTTCCAGTAAGCTCAGAAATAACTAAACTCAGAGCAACTATTACTTCAGAAAAATAGAAAAGAAGACTTTCTTGTGTGTCTGTAGGCCAAGTTGCAGGTGAAGAGAAAAGCAATTGGAGTTCTTGCTTGTGGCTTAGTTGCTTGTATTCTTAATGCTGTGTTCTCAGCTATACTAGTCTGGAATGGAGTTTCTGTCTTGTTGAATTGGGAGGGGGGTGGGTGGGGATGGGTCTTGGTTCAAATACAGCAGAAATTGGCTATTCTTAAAGTTGTAGTAGATTTTCTTGAATATATATTTCTTCATTTGCTGTGTGCTCTTAGGACCATTTCTAGAGACTTTAAATGGTTTTTTTTTTTTTTTCTGATTTGGCAAAAAAAAATAATAAAAAAAATTAAAAAAGAAAATCAAACGTACCCATATATTCAGCACAAAAGAGAAACACTGAGACAAAATATGGATCAGGTCAACTTTGGTGACATTTAAACAGGTACACTTTTTAGTAATCCACATGAAGGAATCAAATACAGTCCTTTCTCCTTTGTCCCTCCTATCCAAAATTTCACCTCCTTCCCCTCAAACCGCTCTTCAGCAATTGGTGGCAATATTTCAAAGTCTTATAATAAAACCTTCAAGTAATTTACTACCTAATTTGTACAGCACTCCTCAGCCATAAAATGGTTTACTTTGCACTTGTTGAAAATAAGTGAGAGAGGAGGAAGAGCTGCTCTGCTGCAGTCTATAAGTTCTGATGTAGAACAAATTCACCAAAATACATTGTTAAGTAGAAAACAGCAAGGGACAGTGAATGTGTTAGAATATGCTACTATTTGTGTTTTTAATAGGGGTTGGGGGTCTACATATATGCTTATAGATTCAAAGACTGCCCCTGGAACAATATACAAGAAAGCATTAATTGTGGTACCCTATAAGAAAGAAAGATAACTGATTTGTGAGGGAGACCTAATTTTCCCTGAGTAACTTTTTAAACCATTGTGCATGTATTACTTACCTCACCCCTCAAAATAGTTTTAAGGAGAAAAATACAGAGCTACAAGGATGTTTATTGCAGTACTATTTATAATAGTACAAACTTTGAACAATCTAAGTACCCAACAAGAGGAGTGGTTAAATATATTACAGTTTAAATTAAAAGCCCAGGCTCTGGAGCCAAATCAACTATGATTTTTAAATTTTTATTTTATTTTTCTTTTTGGCTGCGTTGGGTCTTCATTGCTGCACGCGGGCTTTCTCTACTTGCAACGAGCGGGAGCTACTCTTCCTTGCGGTGTGTGGGTTTCTCATTGCGGTGGCTTTGCTTGTTGTGAAGCACAGGCTCTAGGCGTACGGGCTTCAGTAGTTGTGGCCCATGGGCTCTAGAGTGCAGACTCAGTAGTTGTGGCGCACAGGCTTAGTTGTTCCGCGGCATGTGGGATCTTCCCGGACCAGGGCTCGAACCCGTGTCCCCTGCACTGGCAGGTGGATTCTTAACCACTGTGCCACCAGGGATGCCCACATTTGATGTTTTTAAAAGATGTTGCATTTTTTTTGGAAGTTGTTATAGTCCATCTTAAATATATACAATGAGGGTATGTGTACCATTTTTCTTTACTCTTTTTTTATTGTGGTAAAATACATGTAACATAAAATTAACTATCTCAACCATTTAAAAGATACAATTCAGTGGTATGAATACATTCATAACGCTGTGGAACCATCACCACTATTCATATCCATAGTTCTTTTCATCTTGCAAAACTGAAACTCTATACCCATTAAACAGTAACTCCCCATTCCCCTCTGCCCCCAGCCCCTGGCAACCACCATTCTACTTTCTATCTCCAATTTTGAATACTCTAAGTACCTCATACAATTGGAATCATACAGTATTTGTTTTTTTGTGACTGGCTTATTTCACTTAGCATAATATCCTCAGGTTTATCTATGCTGTAGCGTATGTCAAAATTTGCTCCCTTTTTAAGACTGAATGATATTCCCTAGTATGTGTATATCACATTTTGCTTATCTGTTCATTCATTGATGGGCACTTAGGTTGCTTCCACATTTTAGCTATTATGAATAATGCTGTGAACATGGGTATGCAAATATCTCTTTGAGATTCTGCTTTCAGTTCTTTTGGGTACATACCCAGAAGTGGAATTTCTGGATCATATGGTAATTCTATTTTTAATTTTTTGAAGAATCATCATACTGTTACCCATAGTAGCTGTACCATTTTACATTCCCACCAACAGTGTACGAGGGTTCCAATTTCTCCACATCCTCGCCAACACTTCTTATTTTGTTTTTTTGGGTTTTTTCCCCTGTTTTTTTGATAGTAGCCATCCCAATGGGTGTGAAGTGGTATCTCATTGTAGTTTTGACTTGTATTTCCCTAATGATTGAGCATCTTTTTATGTGCTTTTCGGCTATTTTTATATCTTCTTTGGAGAAACATCTATCAAGTCCTTTGCCCATTTTTTTTTTTAACATCTTTATTGGGGTATAATTGCTTTACAATGGTGTGTTAGTTTCTGCTTTATAACAAAGTGAATCAGTCATACATAAACATATGTTCCCATATGTCTTCCCTCTTGCGTCTCCCTCCCTCCCACCCTCCCTATCCCACCCCTCCAGGCTGTCACAAAGCACCGAGCCAATATCCCTGTGCCATGCGGCTGCTTCCCACTAGCTATCTACCTTACTACGTTTGTTAGTGTGTATATGTCCATGACTCTCTCTCGCCCTGTCACAGCTCACCCTTCCCCCTCCCCATAACCTCAAGTCCGTTCTCTAGGAGGTCTGCGTCTTTATTCCTGCCTTACCCCTAGGTTCTTCATGACATTTTTTTTTCTTAAATTCCATATATATGTGTTAGCATACGGTATTTGTCTTTTTCTTTCTGACTTACTTCACTCTGTATGACAGACTCTAGGTCTATCCACCTCACTACAAATAGCTCAATTTCGTTTCTTTTTATGGCTGAGTAATATTCCATTGTATATATGTGCCACATCTTCTTTATCCATTCATCCGATGATGGGCACTTAGGTTGTTTCCATCTCTGGGCTATTGTAAATAGAGCTGCAATGAACATTTGGTACATGACTCCTTTTGAATTTTGGTTTTCTCAGGGTATATGCCCAGTAGTGAGATTGCTGGGTCATATGGTAGTTCTATTTGTAGATTTTTAAGGAACCTCCATACTGTTCTCCATAGTGGCTGAACCAATTCACATTCCCACCAGCAGTCCTTTGCCCATTTTTGAATTGGGTTTTTGTTATTGTTGAGTTTTAGGAGTTCTTTATATATTCTGGGGATTAATCCCTTATCAGATATATGATTTGCAAATATTTTCTCCTATTCTGTGGGTTACTTTTTCATTCTGTTAATACTGTCTTTTGATGCAGAAAAGTTTTTAATTTTAATGAAGTCTAATTTGTCTATTTTTTGTTGTTGTTGCCTGTGCCTTTGGTGTCCTATCCAAGAAATCACTGCTAAATCCAGGGTTGTGCAGTTTTGGCCCTATGTTTTTTTCTAAGAGTTTTCCAGTTTTGGGTCTTGCATTTAGGTTTTGATCCATTTTCTGTTAATTTTCTATATGATGTTAAATAAGGGTCCACCTTCATTTTGTGCATTGTAGATACTCAGTTATCCTAGCACCATTTCTTTCTTTTTCTTAAATTAATTTTTATTGGAGTATAGTTGATTTACAATGTTGGGTTAGTTTCTGCTGTACAGCAAAGTGAATCAGTTATACATATACATATATTGACTCTTTTTTAGATTTTTCCCATATAGGTCATTACAGATTATTGAGTAGCGTTCCCTGTGCTATATAGTAGGTCCTTATTAGTTATCTATTTTATATATATGTCAATCCCAAGGTCGCAATTTATCCTTCCCCGCCCCATTAGTAACCATAAGTTTGTTTTCTACATCTGTGACCCTATTTCTGTTTTGTAAATAGGTTCATTTGTACCATTTGTTTTTTAGATTCCACATATAAGTGATATCATATATTTGTCTTTCTCTGTCTGACTTACTTCACTCAGTATGACAATCTCTAGGTCCATCCATTTTGCTGCAAATGGCATTATTTCATTCTTTTTTATGGCTGAGTAATATTCCATTATATATATGTACCACATCTTCTTTATCCATTCATCTGTCGATGGACATTTAGGTTGCTTCCATGTCCTGGCTATTGTAAATAGTGCTGCAATGAACATTGGGGTGCATATATCTTTTTGAATTATGGTTTTCTCCAGGTATATGTCCAGGTGTGGGATTGTTGGATCATATGGTAGCTCTATTTTTAGTTTTTTAAGGAACCTCTATAGTGTTCACCATAGTGGCTGTACCAAGTTACTTTCCCACCAACAGTATAGGAGGGTTCCCTTTTCTCCACACCCTCTCCAGCATTTATTTTTTGTAGATTTCTTAATGATGGCCATTCTGACTGGTGTGAAGTGATACCTCACTGTGGTTTTGATTTGCATTTCTGTAATAATTAGCGATGTTGAGCATCTTTTCATGTGCCTCTTGGCCATATGTATGTCTTCTTTGGAGAAATGTCTGTTTAGATCTTCTGCCCATTTTTTGATTGGGTTGTTTGCTTTTTGATATTGAGCTGCATGAGCTGTTGGTGTATTTTGGAGATTGATCCCTTTTTGTTCACTTTGTTTGCAAATATTTTCTCCCATTCTATGGGTTGTCTTTTCATTTTGTTTATGGTTTCCTTTGCTGTGAGAGCTTTTAAGTTTCATTAGTTCCCTTTTGTTTATTTTTGTTTTTATTTTCATTATTCTAGGAGGTGGATCAAAAAAGATCTTGCTGTGATTTACGTCAGAGTGTTCTGCCTATGTATTCTTTCTTTTTTTAAAAAAATTTATTTTTTTTTAAAATAAGATTTTATTTATTTTTGAATTTTTAATTGAGGTATAGTTGATCCACTATGTTGTGTCAGTTTCAGGTGTGTAGCAAAGTGATCCAGTTAAAATACATAGACATCTGTTTTTTTCAGATTCTTTTCCCTCATAGGTTACCACAAAATATATAGTTCCCTGTGCTGTACAGCAGGTCCCCGTTTTCTGTCCATTTTATATTTAGTAGTGCCAGCACCATTTCTCTTTTTTTTTAAAGTAAATTTATTTATTTATTTATTTATTTTTGGCTGCATTGGGTCTTCGTTGCTGTGCACGGGCCTTCTCTAGTTGTGGCGAGTGGGGGCTACTCCTTGTTGTGGTGCACGGGCTTCTTGTTGCGGTGGCTTTTCTTGTTGCAGAGCACGGGCTCTAGGCGCATGGGCTTCAGTAGTTGTGGCACATGGGCTCAGTAGTTGTGGCTCACAGGCTGTAGAGTGCAGGCTCAGTAGTTGTGGCAACGGGCTTAGTTGCTCCGCGGCATGTGGGATCTTCCCGGACCAGGGCTTGAACCAATGTCGCCTGCATTGGCAGGCAGATTCTTAACCACTGCGTCACCAGGGAAGTCCCAGCACCATTTCTTGAAAGGATGCTTTTCCCCATTGAATGTTCTTGGTACCCTTGAAAAAAATCATTTGATCATATATGTAAGGGCTTATTTCTGGGCTCTTTATTCTCTTTTATTGGTCTATATGTCTGTCTTTATGTCAGTAGCATACCGTTTTGATTTACTATAGCTTTTTAAAAAAATTTATTTATTTATTTTTGGCTGCTTTGGTTCTTCATTGCTGTGCATGGCTTTCTCTAGTTGTGGCAAGCAGTGGCTTTTCTTCGGTGCAGTGTGCGGGCTTCTCATTTCTGTGGCCTTTGTTGTTGCGGAGCACGGGCTCTAGGCACGTGGGCTTCAGTAGTTGTGACACATGGGCTCAGTAGTTGTGGCTTGCGGGCTCTAGAGCTCAGGCTCAGTAGTAGTGGCGCATGGGCTTAGTTGCTCTGTGGCATGTGGGATCTTCCTGGGCCAGGGCTCGAACCCGTGTCCCCTGCATTGGCAGGCAGATTCTTAACCACTGCGCCACCAGGGAAGTCCTACTATAGCTTTTTAATAGGTTTTGAAATAAGGAAGTATGAGTCCTCTAGCTTTGTTCTTCCTTTTCAAGAATATTTTGGGTATTTGGGGTCTGTTGAGATTCCATATGGATGGGGTTTTATATTTCTGTAAAAAAAATATTGGGATTTTAATAGCGACTGTGTTGAATCTTTCAATCATTTTAGGAGGTATTGACATCTTAACAATATTGTCTTCTCATTCATTGGGAATAATAATATATTATTTTGGTTTTTGTGAAGATTCAAGATAATGTTCATGGCAAGAACCAAGCCATCAGTAAAATTAGTCCATCACCACCACCCTTCTAACTTAGATTGTATGATTGAATAAAGTATTATCAACCTATGATTAAATTATTAGCCTGGTAATGTGGTTTCTTCTTTTTTGTGATAGATATCCCAGAGGAGGAAGCCAGATATTGGACCTACAAATTGGAGCAAATCAATGCCTTGGGAACTGACAATGAGGTAGGAACTGTTTTTTACAATGTAAAGAGTGTCTTTATAGGACGCTTTAAGGGAGTGACTCAGGAACATGTTGGAGAATGAAAGAATTTAAACTGCATTAGCGAAAAAAGGTAGCTAGAAGATTGCCTATTATTAGAAAGATCTGTCTGCTTTTTCTTTTCTTCCCATTGTCCCCCAGAAGTGGCTGAATTGGCCCTAGTCTGGCTCTAGACTGTTGGGGAGCAAGCTTATACTAGGGAATCTGTCCTCTTGTTACACAGATGAGCAGAAGCCTTTTTTTCCTGCTTGTTCCCAGATTTTTGGATATATATCCTTATTATGTGCTCTTTTTAGGAATGTTTAGACTATTGCATTGCTTAGTCCTGCTCTCCTAACTTATTTCCAGAGATGAGTTTTGTGCACAGAATAGAACACAATCAGCTCAACCTGGGCCAGCAAGAATGGGGAGTGTTTTTGTTGGTGGTGGTGGAGGGAAAAGATAAGTTTTTTTACTTTAGGGCATGTTGGGCTATTAGAAAATTTGTCTGGTAAGCAACCTGTTAGGAAACATCTGGTAAGCAACCTAATGTGAGAATCTGAAGCTCAGGGTATGATGAGGTCGGGTATAGAGTTTGGATTTATCAAGATATTTGTAGCAATTGGAGTCATAGGAATAGAAGAGCTCACTCAGGTAAAGTATGTAGAAAGAGTATTGAAGAACAGGGACAAAACCTTGGGAAACATCAAAGGTAGAATCCTGAGAAACAAAAGAGACTGAGAAAGAGCTGCCTGAAAGAGAGAGTAGGCGAACCAGAAAAAGGTTTATGGAACAAAGGAAAAAAAAAGTTTTGAGGCAGAAATTCTTGACAGTGTGAAATATTACCGAGAGCAAAGAAGATGAGTAATGAAGTGGAGCCATTGGATTTGTCAATTAATGGTCAATATCCATAGGTTAGTACAGGAAGCCAAAATGCAGTGATTTGATGTGTGTGTTAGTTTCCCAGGGCTGCCAAAACAAAGTACCACATACTGTTGGCTTACAGCAACAGAAATTTATTCTCTCACAGTTCTGGTGGCTAAAATTCTGACATCAGGTGTTGGTGGGATCAGTTCCTTCTGGAGGTTTTGAGGAAGAAGCTGTCCCATGCCTTTCTTCTACTTTCTGGTGCTTCCTAGCAGTCTTTGCTGTTCCTTGGCTTATAGACACATTATTTCAGTCTCTGTCTCCACTATCACATGCCTTCCTGGGTTGTGTCTGCCTGTCCTCACAGTACGTTGTCATCTCTTTTTGTGTCTGTGTTCAAATTTCCATTGATTTTTGTGGGGGCACCAGTCATTGGATTAACTTGATTACATCTGCAGAGACTCTATTTCCAGATAAGGTCACATTCATAGGTACTGGGGATTAGGATTTCACAACATTATCTTTTTTTGTTTTTTTGTAGGCAGATTATATCTTGCCTCTCTTTTAGTGATGTTAAAATTACACAGTGGATTCAACTTGGTGTCAGCCTATTTCATCCATTTTAAAGTGATCCCACAAGCCTTTTACCTAATGGTTTTAGCAGCAAATAATAATCATTATTTTATTAGGGTTGCACAATGATGATTTTCTACTTATATCATCTCTTCAGCATTTATTATCTATGATTTGTCTGCCTCATCAGCTGTTTGGTTCACTTGAAATAAAGTCCGTGCAAGAAAAACATTCTCTTTAGCAATTTTCAAAATAATGAGTGTTGCATAAGCAGCTTCTCAAGGTGACCAGTGAGTTGTTTTCTTTTATTTAGTGGGATATTATTATCAATTTATGGATTTTGATATATTTGTGTTTCAATCCATTGCAATCTTTATTCTTTTTGATACTAAACTCGTTTCATCTTTGGTTAGTGGGAGCGTCTTCCTTTCTTTTTTCTATTTTTATCATGAAAAAATTTTAAACAAATATAAAAGTTGAAGGACTAGTAAAATGAAACCTGTACACTTATCTCCAAGATTCAATGATTATCAAAATTTGGTCATACTTGCTGCAAAACCATTTTAAAAACACAATGTAGAATCTTATCTTTTTTTTTCTTATGGTGTGCAACAGTTCCCATCCACAGCAGCCTCTTGGGTCAAGACTGGCCTAGGGATCTACCACTTGACAGAGTGGAAATGTATCACTATTTATTACTTTTCCTACTCATGGAAAATTAGGTTTTCACTATTATAAATGCATGCTTCAGTGAACATCTCTGACCCTGTTTCTCTCTGCTTATGTATGGGAGATTCTCTGGCTATATACCTGGAAATAGAATTGCTTTGTTGTGGAATGTGCTCTGTGTAACGTTACTGGATGTTGCTAAGTTGTTCTCTAAAATAATTATACCAATTTATATTCCACTTTTTCTGCTGCTCTGTATCGTTACTGATACTTGTTATTGCCAGATTTAAAATTTGTGCTAATCTAATGAGTTTAGAGCTTTATCATTTAAATTTGCATTTGTCCATTTATTGGTGACATTCATTTAGTCATTTATTCACCAGATAACTTATTGAACACTGTGTACCAGGCCCTGTCGTAGGTGCTTGGTATACATCAGAAGTTAAAACAAAGACCAATGTCCTCTTGGATCAAATAGGAGGAGACAGACAATAAGCAGGAACCTAATAAATATAGTTAAGCATCAAAAGATGAGAAGTCTTCTAGGAGGAAAACCTATTCTCTCCATTCACTTTTTACACTTCTTTTGTTAGGTTTATTCCTAATCATTGTGAATGGTATATTTAAAAATTACACTTTCTAATAGGTCATTGCTATCTATATAAGGCAATGCTGCTCGATTTTTTTTTTTTTAGTATTGATCTTATTCACCAACTCTTATTAATTCTACTAGTTTAGAGATTCCTTTGGGTTTTTTAGTTTTTGCATCTTTGAATAATAAGTTTTTATCTCTTTTCAATCCTTATGTCTTATTTTTTAAGTGAAATTTTTACATATGTTTTTATTAACAGACTTAAATATTAAGCAGTTTGTAGAGAGGGCTTCCATATCACATCTTACCCGCCCCCTCCCTCTAGTTTTCCTTATTATTAGCATTTTACATTAATATGGTACATTTATTACAATTAATGAGCCAATATTGATATATTATTATTAACTAAAAGTTAATATTTTATATTTCTATTTATTTTTGTTTTATTAAATAAAAATCCTTAGTTTTTTTCAAATTTCCTTAGTTTTTATTTCATGCGTTTTTTCAGTTCCATTACCCCATAACGGACACCTGGGTTACATTCAGTTGTAATATCTCCTTTGGCTTCTCTTGGCTGTAATATTTTCTCAGACTTTCCTTGTTTTTGGTGACCGCTTATTTTTAAAAATTCATTGTGTAAAACATCCTGTGTAATTTTTAATGGTGAGAGTGGGGAAGCCTTGTCTTTTTCCTGACTATAAGGGGAATGCTTCATAAATCTTGAAGTATGATATTTGCTGTAGATTTTGATAGGTACCCTTTATCAGATTAAGGAAATTCTATTTTCTTTCTGATTTTCTAAGATATTTTGTCATGAAAAAGTAAGGGATTTTATCAAGATCTTTTCTGCATTGTTTGATCACATAGTTTTTCTCCTTTAGTCTGTTTGTGTGGTGAATTGCATGAATAGATTTTCAGATATTGAACTGTCCTTTCATTTAAAGTCCTTCTGGTCATGATACATGAAAATTTATATGCCAGCATTCATGCATATACGTACATATTCACACAGAAATATAAAGACTTATTTATGATAAATAAATGTCATATGATTTGGTTTGGTAATCTAGGATTTTTGCATCTGTATTCATAAATGAGATTGGCCTATAATTTTCCTTACTTTTACTACTTTTATTTTCTTGTACATAGGTATTATGGATTTTTTCCCTTAGCTCTCTTAATATTATTAATTAGGCTCTAGCTGGTCTTCAGCATTCTGCTTTGGACCTGAAAGAGATTCATTAAATACGTCTGCTGGAAATATCTACTCTCATCTATTAAGTCTGAATTCTTCTAGTTTAATGCTTAAAGTTTTATGATTTTGTCACTCTTGTGCCTGTGTACTGCCTATAAAAATCACCATTATTTATAATAGTTATTATAACCAAGTCCCTTTGTTACTTTGGAGTGGGTTGTTTAGCCTTTAAGAAGTTTTGAACTTTTTTATGATTGATAGTTTTACTAATACTATTATATTGTTTAAACTGTGCCTGATCCTTCCCCGAAGTAGTAATAGCACTGTCTACCTCTGATATTTGTATCGTAGTTTGTTTCTTGTAAAGTACTTTATATATAAAAGTATATTTATTTACAAAAAGTGTTTTGTATTTTGTATCCAACCACTTGAAATGCCCTTCACCACTAACACTCATGTGTAAACCACCATCAATTTTCATCTGGATAATTGCAATAATTAGTCTTATTTCCCCTCTGGTTGCCTATAGTTCTTCTCACACAGCAGCCAGAGTGATTTTTAAAGTATAATGAAGTCATATCCCTCTAGTGTTTAAAACTTTACATACCTTCTCAATAGACTAGAGTAAAATCTAAACTCTTTACCATGATTACAAACTCTATTCCCCCAGTGCCTGGAACAAGGCCTTGCACATCATAGGCACTCAAGAAATATCTGTTGAATGAATGACTCCTTCAGTGTTAGAGAAGCTCTGTCTTGCCCAGAATCTTACAATTTATTAATAAATGGCAGAGTCAGGATGAAAACTCATATTTGCAAGTTATATTTGCAAGTTGCTAGACCAAGTTATGTTTTCCCAATCCTCCAATGGGCTCTGAACCAAGCCATTTTTTCTTCCAGACTCTGTGTACCTGTGTTAATTTGTTTATACCTTTTTCTTTTTGTTTTGCCTTTCCAAATCTTGTCCATCTTCAAGACTTGAACTTAATGTGGCTCACTTTTATAGAACTTTCTTTCTATGGCTTCAGTACTCTGTTTTTAGGTGGTGATAGTGGTGGGTTGTGTTGGGGAGGTTAGAGTATAACTGGGAAGGGGACACTAGTAAATACCAGATGCTTATGTAAGTAATTTCACTTCCCACGTGACCTTGTGAGGGAAGAAGCCTCATCTTTTTAAAGATGGAGAAAACTCAAGTCTCAGAGAGATTTTCAGTTCTACCACCCAAATGGGGAAATCTGTATATTATTTGAGTTTTTTAAGTCCTCTGAACTTCTAAGACTAAGCCTTCTACAGCTGCCTGGTAGAGCTGGAATGGTGCCCAGGTGCCCTTGGTCAGAACAGCCTTCCTGCTATCCTGCTTTAGCCTGTTGCATTGGGCCAATGCCATATCTGTTAGTCTGGCCTGTATGTCAGGATCACACAGGGAAATCAGCAGCAGGATGATCGGTTTCTGTTTGATAAGAAATTTGACTCTAGTCAAATGCTAAACCTTTTTATAGGTAGCTATAGTTTTTTTGTTGTTGTTTTGTTTTTCTCCTTCTTTACTTGGGCCTCTTACTATGTTTTTTTTTTTTTGTTTGTTGTTTTTGTTTATCCTTTCTGCCTCTAGTATTCTAGTCAAGAAGAAAGCCAGAGGAAACCATTGCCTACTGCTGCCGCCCAGTGTTGTAAGTGAGAAACTTGTCTTTGAATCTTCTTAATCACAACTTTCTGTCAGTTCTCTAAATGTGGCTTATTTTGAGTTGGGGAGGTTGGAGATGTGGTATGTATAAACAGGAGATATTCCAGAAATATACCTTATTCAGGCCCATACTGCCAATGGCTATCTGTCCTTTAGCTTTAAGAAGAGATCTTTTGGTTTTGTGTGGCTATAGGTAGGGCAATGGTATTCTTTTTTCTCCATTTGCCTGCTTTTACCCCTGGAGGAATGTTTTCTCCCATTCTGTCCCCATTTATCTGTTATTATCCTTTAAGGCTCAGTTTAAATGTTACCCCCTCTGGGAAATCTTCATGCTGTTTCCTCCTTCTCCACAGTCTAGCTTAGATCTTTCTCTGCTTCCATCGTATAACCTATCATATGTTATAATCTATGTATATTTCTTTGACAAGAAAGCAAAATTTTTAAAGATATAGAATCTTCCATTTGTATTCCTAGTATCTGGCTCAATACCTGATACATAGTATAGTAAGCCTCAGTAAAGTTTGATAAACGATTAACTGAGTGAGAGAACTTGTCATTTCTTCTGAGATTAACTTATCCAGACCACACATTTTACTTCTTGAAATGAGCCGTGCATTGTTGGTATATTGGTATCTTCTCAGCTTCTCTCAGAAGAGCTTGAAGAGATACTGAAGGACTGACTTGAAATCAGTTCTCTTTCACTTTTTCAACCTGTGGGGGTGGGTGTGCATATGTTGTGTTTCTTTTGTTTTGCTATAGTGTTTCTGAATCAATGCCAAACTTTTAGCAACTGCAGGTTGATAGTGGTGGTGATAGTGGTAGTAGTTATTGTAGTAATACTATTAATAATAAGAACCACAGCAGCTAACGTATTTTGAGGTTTTATGGTATGCCAGATGCTGCTGTAAGAGCTAAAATATACTAACTTATTTAATCTTCACAACAACCCTAAGACATAGATTTTACTGTTTTCCTCATTTTTAAGATGAGGAAACTGAGATGGAGTTATTTGCCACAGATCACATAGGTAGTAAGTGGTGAAGTAAATATTCAGATATAGACAATCTGACTCTATAGCCTATGCATTGAACCACTATGTTATACTACTTCCTTCATATTGTTTCTGAAAAGGAAAACCTCCATTCATGGTTTATAAATCCATTGGTTGCCTTCCATTCTATTGGCTACTTACTTTCCTGATAAAAGTAAGACCACTGGCAGAGGTCAACACTTTTTCTTTATTTAAGGAAAACCTATTTTTCATATGACTTATTACTTTTGTTTTTGTCATTTAGGAACTAGGATTTATCAAATATTTAGGGTCATGGGAGACCACAAGAATCTGAATTGAAGACCAAGTTGTGAATTAAAGTCTATACGTCATTTCCAAAACTCATTGTAATGAGCTAATTTTGAGTTTTTAATCTTTTAAATCTTTTTCCAGGACTGCTAATGAGAAGTGAAATAGAACGATTGATATTTCTCTTGCCATTCCTTCCTGGGTCCATTTGATGAAATGCAGTTCAAGTGATTAAAGAGCAAATGCCTAGAGGGCAGGAGGAAATAAGAGACTATAATAATCAGCACGTTTATTAATTCTCTTACATTTTTTTATATGTTTACCAGCTAATTTGTTTTTATGTGCATAGACTATTCCTGTCTTTTGACTACTCTCTAATATATATATATGTATTTTTTTAAACTATTTTTAAAATAGATCTTTATTGGACTACAATTGCTTCACAATACCGTGTTAGCTTCTGTTGCACAACAAAGTGAATCAGCCATATGCATACACATGTCCCCATATACCCTCCCTCTTGAGCCTGCCTCCCACCCTCCCTATCCCACCCCTCTAGGTGGTCACAAAGCACTGAGCTGATCTCCCTGTGCAATGCAGCTGCTTCCCACTAGTTATCTATTTTACATTTGGTAGTGTATATATGTCAATGCTACTCTCTCACTTCGTCCCAGCTTCTCCTTCCCCACCGTGTCCTCAAGTCCGTTCTCTACGGCTGTGTCTTTATTCCTGTCCTGCCCCTAGGTTCATCAGAACCATTTTTCAAAAAAGATCTTGCTGTGGTTTATGTCAAAGAGTGTTTTTCCTATGTTTTCCTCTAAAAGTTTTATACTGTCTGGTCTTACATTTAAGTCTTCAATCCATTTGGAGTTTATTTTTGTGTATGGTGTTAGGGAGTGTTCTAATTTCATTCTTTTACATGTAGCTGTCCAGTTTTCCCAGCACCAGTTATTGAAGAGGCTGTCTTTCCTCCATTGTATGTTCTTGCCTCCTTTGTTGTAAATTAGGTGCCCATTATGTGTGTGGGTTTATCTCTGGGCTTTCTATCCTGTTCCATTGATCTGTATTTCTGTTTCTGTGCCAGTACCATACTGTTTTGATTACTGTAGCTTTGTGGTATAGTTTGAAGTCAGGGAGCCTGATTCCTCCAACTCCGTTTTTCTTTCTCAAGATTGCTTTGGCTGTTGGGGTCTTTTATGTTTCCATACGAACTGTAAGATTTTTTGTTCTAATTCTGGCTGTTGGTAGTTTGATAAGGATTGCATTGAGTCTGGAGATTGCTTTGGGTAGTATAGTCATTTTCACAATATTGATTCTTCCAATCAAAGACATGGTATATTTCTCCATCTGTTTATGTCATCTTTGACCTCTTTCATCAGTGTTTTATAGTTTTCTGAGTACAAGTCTTTTGCCTCCTTAGGCAGGTTTATTCCTAGGTATTTTATTCTTTTTGTTGCAGTGGTAAATGGGAGTGTTTCCTTAATTTCTCTTTCTGATTTTTCGTTGTTGGTGTATAGGAATGCCAGAGATTTCTGTGCATTAATTTTGTATCCTGCAACCTTACCAAATCCACTGATTAGTTCTAGTAGTTTTCTGGTGGCATCTTTAGGATTTTCTATGTATAGTATCATGTCATCGACAAATAGTGACAGTTTTACTTGTTCTTTTCCAATTTGTATTCCTTTTATTTCCTTTTCTTCTCTGATTGCTGTGTCTAGGACTTCCAAAACTATGTTGAATAAGAGTGGTGAGAGTGGAAATCCTTGTCTTTTTCCTGATCCTAGTGGAAATGCTTTCAGCTTTTCACCATTGAATATGATGCTTGCTGTGGGTTTGTCATATTTGGCCTTTATTATGTTGAGGTAGGTTCCCTCTATGCCCATTTTCTGGAGAGTTTTTATCATAAATAGGTATTGAATTTTGTCAAAAGATTTTTCTGCATCTATTGAGATGATCATATGGTTTTTATTCCTTAATTTGTTAATGTGGTGTAGCACATTGATTGGTTTGCGTATATTGAAGAATCCTTGCATCCCTGGGTTAAATCCCACTTGATCATGGTGTATGATCCTTTTAATGTGCTGTTGGATTCTGTTTGCTAGTATTTTGTTGAGGATTTTTGCATCTATGTTCATCAGTGATATTTGTCTATAATTTTCTTTTTTTGTGATACCTTTTTTTCTGGTTTTGGTATCAGGATGATTGTGGCTTTGTAGAATGAATTTGGGAGTATTTCTCCCTCTGCAATTTTTTGGAAGAGTTTGAGAAGTATTGATGTTAGCTCTTCTCTAAATGTTTGATAAAATTCACCTGTGAAGCCATCTGGTCCTGGACTTTTGTTTGTTGGAAGAGTTTTAATTACAGTTTCAATTTCATTACTTGTGATAGGTCTGTTTATATTTTCTAATTCTTCCTGGTTCAGTCTTGTAAAATTGTGCCTTTCCAAGAATTTGTCCATTTCTTCATGGTTGTTCATTTTATTGGCATACAGTTGTTTGTAGTAGTCTTTTAAAATCCATTGTATTTCTACAGTGTCAGTTGTGATTTCTCCTCTTTCATTTCTAATCTTATTGATTTGCGTCCTCTCCTTTTTTTTCTTGGTGAGTCTGGCTCAGTGTTTATCAATTTTGTTTATCTTCTCAAAGAACCAGCTTTTAGTTTTATTGATCTTTGCTATTGTTTTCTTTGTTTCTATTTCATTTATTTCTGCTCTGATCTTGATGCTTTCTTTCCTTCTACTGACTTTGGGTTTTCTTTGTTCTTCTTTCTCTAGTTTTTTTTTTTTTTTTTTTTTTTGGTACACGGGCCTCTCACTGCTGTGGCCTCTCCCGTTGCAGAGCACAGGCTCTGGACGCACAGGCTCAGCGGCCATGGCTCATGCGCCCAGCCGCTCTGTGGCATGTGGGATCTTCCTGGACTGGGACACAAACCCGTGTCCCCTGCATCGGCAGGCGGACTCTCAACCACTGCGCCACCAGGGAAGCCCTCTCTAGTTGTTTTAAGTGCAGGTTTAGATTGTTTATTTGAGATTTTTTTGTTTCTTGAGGTGAGATTGAATTGCTATAAACTTCCCTCTTAGAACTGCTTTTGCTTGGTCTCATAGGTTTTGAGTCATTGTGTTTTCATTGTCATTTGTTTCTATGTATTTTTTAAATTTCTTCTTTGATTTCTTCAGTGATCTCTTGGTTATTTAGTAGTGCACTGTTTAGCCTCCATGTATGTGTATTTTTTGCAGTCTTTTTTCCTGTAATTGATTTCCAGTCTCATAGCGTTGTGGTCAGATGCTTGATACGATTTCAATTTTCTTAAATTTTCCAAGGCTTGATTTGTGACCCAAGATGTGATCTATCCTGGAGAATGTTCCATGTGCATTTGAGAAGAAAGTGTATTCTGACACTTTTGGGTGGAATGTTCTGTAAATATCAATTAGATCTGTCTGGTCTACTGTGTCATTTAAAGCCTGTGTTTCCTTATTTATTTTCTGTTAGGATGATCTGTCCATTGGTGTAAGTGGGGGGTTAAAGTCCTCTACTGTTATTGTGTTACTGTCGATTTCTCCTTTCATGGTTGTTAGCATTTGCCTTATGTATTGATGTGCTCCTGTGTTGGGTGCATAAACATTTATAATTGTTATATCTTCTTCTTGGATTGATCCTTTAATCATTATGTAGTGTCCCTCCTTATCTCTTGTAACAGTCTTTATTTTAAAGTCTATTTTATCTGATATGAGAATTGCTACTCCAGCATTTTTTGATTTCCATTTGCATGGAGTGTCTTTTTCCATCCCGTCACTTTCAGTCTGTATGTGTCCCTAGATCTGAAGTGGGTCTCTTGTAGACAGCATATATATGGGTCTTGTTTTTGTATCCATTCAGCCAGTCTGTGTCTTTTGGTTGGGGCATTTAATCCATTTACATTCAAGGTTATTATTGATATGTATGTTCCTATTACCATTTTCTTAATTGTTTTGGGTTTGTTTTTGTAGGTCTTTTTCTTCTCTTGTGTTTCCTGCTTAGAGAAGTTTCTTTAGCATTTGTTGTAAAGCTGGTTTGGTGGTGCTGAATTCTCTTAGCTTTTGTTTGTGTGAAAAGCTTTTGACTTCTCCATCGAATCTGAATGAGATCCTTGCTGGGTAGAGTAATCTTGGTTATAGGTTTTTCCCTTTCATCACTTTAAATATATCCTGCCATTCCCTTCTGGCCTGCAGAGTTTCCACTGAAAAATCAGCTGATAACCTTATGGTGATTCCTTTATATGGTATTTTTTGTTTTTCCCTTGCTGCTTTTAATATTTTTTCTTTGAATTTAATTTTTGTTTGTTTGATTAATATGTGTCTTGGTGTGTTTTTCCTAGGGTTTATCCTGTATGGGACTCTCTGCTTCCTGGACTTGGGTGACTATTTCCGTTCCCATGTTAGGGAAGTTTTCCACTATAATCTCTTCAAATATTTTCTCAGACCCTTTCTTTTTCTCTTCTTCTTCTGGGACCCCTGTAATTCGACTGTTGGTGTGTTTAGTGTTGTCCCAGAGGTCTCTGAGATTGTCTTCAGTTCTTTTCATTCTTTTTTCTTTATTCTGCTCCTTGGCAGTTATTTCCACCATTTTGTCTTCCAACTCACTTATTTGTTCTTCTGCCTCCGTTATTCTGTTATTGATTCCTTCAAGGGTATTTTTCATTTCAGCTATTGTGTTGTTCATCTCTGTTTGTTTGTTCTTTAGTTCTTCTAGATCTTTGTTAAACATTTCTTGTATTTTCTCAGTCTGTGCTTCCATTCTTTTTCCAAGATTCTGGATCATCTTTACTATCATTACTCTGAATTCTTTTTCAGGTAGATTGCCTATTTCCTCTTCATTTATTTGGTCTTGTAGGTTTTTACCTTGCTTCTTCATCTGTGACATTTTTTTGCTGTCTCATTTTTTTTTTAATTAAAAAAAATTTTTTTTTAATGAGCTGGATTGTGTTCCTGTTTTACTGGTTTTTTGGCCTGAGGCTTCCAACACTGGAGTTTGTAGGCTGTTGGGTAGAGCTGGGTCTTGGTGCTGAGATGAGGAACTCTGTGACACCTCACTCCGATGAATATTCCCTGGGGTCTGAGGTTCTCTGTTAGTTCAGTGGTTCGGACTTGGAGCTCCCACTGCAGGAACTTCTGCCTGACCCTGAGCTGGCAAAAAAAAAAAAGAGAACAATAACAAACTAAAAAATAAAATTAGACTAGGAAACTAACAGATATGTTAGAAAGAATGTAAAAATAAAAATATAGATGAATCAATAACCGGAAGGTACATCAGTACCACAATAGTAAAAAAGAGGAGGAGGGAAAAGAAAAAAAAAAGGGTTGTGGGGGAAGGCCTTGGCTGTGGAGGGTGGGGCCTAAGCAAGGGCGAGGTTTGGGTGGGGGGTGGGGCCAATGCTCAGGACTCACAGGGTTGGAAAAGGCCCTGGGGGCTGTGTGGAGTGGGGTTTAGGCTCAAGGAACAGTAGGGGCCCAGGTGTGCCCCCCACCCCTGCTCTCAGAGGGCAGGGGACTTCACCTGGGAGCCCAGCAGGCTTCCTGGGCTCGAGTGGGTGGGGCAAACGCCCTCCTCTCTCGCCATTCCAGTCTGGGGTCTGGGAGGGCCCCTCCTGCCTGCCTCTCCTGATCTTCCCGGCCTCCCTCCTATGCCCAGAAAGACCCACACAGCCTGGAGGGGGCTTGGAGGGCAGGGGATGCCCTGGGAGCTCAGTAGGCTCCCTGGGCCCGATTGGGCGGGGCAGTCGCCCTCCTCTCCTCTTTCGCTCCTCCGGGATGGCCCCTCCCGCCTACCTCTCCTATTCTCCCCTCGGCCTCCTTCCTGTGCCTCCAGGACCCACGTGGCCTGGACGGGGCTTGTGGGGAAGCAGCTTGGGAGCTCAGCAGTCTCCGTGGCCTGAGTGGGCCAGACTCCCTCCCACCTGCCTCTCCTGATCTCCCTGGCCTCAGGGGCACTGATCTTGTCTGGCTTCCACTTCTCCTCTCCCCTTGGTCCCCCTACATCCTACCGGCTCACTCTGGGGTTCCTCCCATCTCCTTGGGGGTCAGAGTCCCCCACCAGCTGCCAGCAGGCACCATAGTTGTGGGGAGACGCTCTCTAATACATTTTTTTTGAAAAATTTTAAACTGTAAGTTTAAAAATGGAAGTGGCATTTACCCTTTACTAGATTCAGTAATTAACATCTTGCCACATTTGCTTCTCTTTCTCGCTACCACTCTTTCCCATTTCTGTCCCCCTATATACATATGTAAAAATACAAATGAGTATTTTCTGAATCATTTGAATATAAGCTTCAGACTTTATGACACATCAGCATGTGTCTCCTAAGAGATAGAACAGTCTATATAACTAAAATACCATTATCAGAATCAGGAAATTTAACATTGCTACAATAATATCTAATATACAGTTCATATTCAGAATTCCACAATTGTCCCCCAAGTATTTTTATAGCCATCCTTCCCCACCAGCATATGATCTAATCAAGAATCACACATTTTTATTTGGTTGTCCTGAATCTTTAACTCCTTTAATTTAAAAAAAACTTGCCTTTTTAGTCATTTATGACACTGATTTTTTATTCAATCAGAAAAATATTTTATTCTAATTATAATGTCTACTGCAGATGGCAGTGTACACTAGTATGGGTTTCTGGGAAGCCATTTGGCAATACATACCAAGAGCCTTTAAAAATTCATGACCTTTGATTCAACAGTTGAATTTCTGGAAATTTGTCCTAAATAATCAGGAAATAGACATTCTTTTTTTTTTTAAATGGTTTGCTGTTTTTGTTTAATTTATTTATTTTTTGTTTTATTTTTGTATAGAAAGATGTTCACTGCAAAATTATTTAAATAGCAAAATTTGAAAATGACTTAATAGTTAAGCAACAGTAAATGATAATAGTCATAAGATTTGAATATGCTTTGAATAATGTATTGGGGAAATTTTCATGAAACTAAGTTAAAAAGTATATAAAACTCTTACCCTCTGTATATGTGTATGTGTATATGTATATATGTATGTACATATGTAGCTTAAGGGTTTTTGCATACCCCTAAAATTCATATGTTGAAGCTCTAGCCCCCAGTATTTGGAGATAGGGCCTGTGAGGAGATGATAAAGATTAAATGAGATCATAAGAATGAGGCTCTAATCTGATAGGACTGATACCCTTTTAAGAAAAGGAAGAGACAACAGAGCTTTCCGTGTGAGGGCATAGCAAGAAGGTGGCCATCTGCAAGCCAGAAAGAGAACTTTCATCAGGAAGCAAATCAGCCGGCACCGTAATCTTGGACTTCCTAGCCTTTAAACTTGTGGGATACAAATTTCTGTTGTTTAAACCACTTAGTCTGTGGTATTTTGTTATAGCAGCTGAGCAGACTAGTACAGATTTTGGTGCTGAGAGGTGGGGTGCTGCTGTTACAAATACCTAAAAATGTGACAGTGGCTTTGGAAGTTTGGGTAATGGGCAAAAAGGCTGGAAGGATTCTGAGGTGCATGCTAGAAAGAGCCAAGGTTGCTATGAAGGGACTCTTGGCAGAAATATGGATATTAAAGGCTGTTCTGGAGAAATGTCAGATGGAAATGAGGAACGGTTTATTGGAAACTGGAGGAAAGGTGATCCTTGTTATAAAGTGGCAATGAACTTGGCTGAATTGTTCGAGTGTTTTGTGAAAGGTAGAGTTTATAAGTGATTAAATTGGGTGTTTAGCAGAGGAGATTTCTAAGCTAAGCAATGAAGGTGTGGCTTGGGTCTTCCATACTGCTTGTAATAAAATGCAAGAGTAGAGGGTTGAATTGAAGAAGGAATTGTTAAGTAAAAAGGAACCAGAACTTGGAGATTTGGAAATTCTTAGCCTATCCTTAGCCTATATATTGTGAAAAATGAGAAATCTTGTTCTGAAGAAAACACTAAAGAGATCATGGGTGTGACTCATGGACTAAACCAGCCATCAGCAGAAGCCAGGAATAGAGATGGAATTATACCAGCAGAGACATTGCCAGTTTCAACTAAAGGGGACAGAGAAAGAGGAATGGAATGAAGGAAGGCTGTTGGATGTCTTGGATTCTACAAGACTAGATCATAGAGTTATTTGACTGTAAACGTGTGCTATTCTTTTTTTTTTTAAATGGTTTGCTGTTTTTGTTTAATTTATTTATTTTTTGTTTTATTTTATTTTTGGCTGCATTGGGTCTTCATTGCTGAGCGTGGGCTTTCTCTAGTTGCAGGGAGCGGGGGCTACTCTTTGTTGCGGTGTGTGGGCTTCTCATGGCGGTGGCTTCTCTTGTTGCAGAGCACGGGCTCTAGGCACGCAGCCTCAGTAGTTGTGGCACACGGGCTCAGTAGTTGTGACCCATGGGCTCTAGAGCGCAGGCTCAGTAGTTGTGGCGCACGGGCTTAGTTGCTCCGCGGCACGTGGGATCTTCCCGGATCAGGGCTCGAACCCCTATCGCCTGCATTGGCAGGTGGATTCTTAACCACTGCGCCACCAGGGAAGCCCACGTGTGCTATTCTTGAGGAAAGGCAAGAGTGACCCGGAAGGTGATTTGGAGAATATCAGGGCTGCCAGTCTGAGCACAGGCCCAAGGCACAGAGATGTTTCCTTTTGTTTCAGAGGGTGGCCACCACAGAGAGCTATGGGGCCAGGGCCACTCTGAAGAACTGAGTGAGTGACAGTGCCACCCCAGTGGAAGGTGTGTCATTGAACAGAAGAGAATTATTCTCTAGCCTTAAGATCTAATGGAATTTGCCTTGCTAGGTTTTGGACTTGCTTGGGACCTGTCACTTCTTCTTTCCTGTTTCTCCCTTGTAGAGTAGGATTATCTTTCTGTCCCACCATTGTATTTTGGAAGCACACGTTTGGTTTCACAGGTTCACAGCTGGAGAGGAATTTTGCCTCAGGATGAGTCATAACTGGATTCTTACTCATATATAATTTAGTTGATATCTAAATGAGTTTTTGGACTTTAGAGTTGATGCTGGAATGAGTTAAGACTTCCGGGGCTGATGGAATAGAATGAATGTATTTTACATGTTATAAGGATATGAATTTTGGGGGGCCAGAGGCAGAATGCTAGGGCTGAATTGTGTCCCCTTAAAATTCATATGTTGAAACCCTAACTCCCAGTGTGATTGTATTTGGAGATAGAGCCTGTGAAGAGGAGTTGTAGGTTAAATGAAGTCATAAGGGTTGAGCCCTAATCTGATAAGGCTGGTGCCCTCTTAAAAAGAGGAAGAGACAACAATGCTCTCTGTGCCATGTGAGGATACAGCGAGAAGGTAGCCATTTGCAAGCTAGGAAGAGAGTTCTCACTGAACTCTGCTAGAATCTTGATCTTTGGCTTTTTGGCCTCCAGAGACTGAGAACATTAATTTCTGTTGTTTAAGCCACCTAGTCTATGGTATTTTGTTATGGCAGTCCGAGCAGACTAATATACTTATTGTAAATTATCTATACAATCTAGGAGAATACCTAGAAAGAGAAGCACTAAAATACTAACCAAATTTGTCTCTGATATGTGGGATTATGACTTTTTAAACCCCTTTTTTGCATTTCTTATATTTTCTAAATATTTAACAATGTACTACTTTTAATAGTTAAAGGTTATTAACAAGAGTAATGGAATAGTTGAATCCTTGTTCTAGATGTGGGTTTGCTGCTGTCTCTCTGAGAGACTTTGGAAGTCTTTCCATTGTCTATTTCAATTTCCTGATGTGTAAAATGGGAGAGTTGGTCTAAATGATCTCTAGGACTCTTTTAGCTGTAATATCATGGGACCCTATAACTTCCTAGTCCTGAGATTTCTTCATGTGGGTGGTCCCTCCACTATCTTCTCCGCTAGGGTCAGTTCTTTGCATTCACTCGTGACATGTCTTCAAAATATTTTCAGAAATCACTGGGCTACTGCTCTAAAGAAACTCTTACTCTTATCTTTGATATGAAAGTTTTGGCCCCAATTACGTCTTAAAAATCATGAGATTCTTTAAAAGTATTGGGGTGAACTATATGCTTCTTCCCAATGTTTTCTTTGGGGCCAAACATTTCTGATGGTGAATTTAACATTCAGTAAAAACACTTCGCATTCACATTTATCTTAGGATATTTTAGTCTCCTTTGGTAACTGTAATATATGTAGATATGTCATAGGGTGATATTACATTATGTCCACATGGTTTTTTTTATCCCCTGTGTTATTGCTAGTTCTTGTTCCCATTACTTCAGGGAAAGATATGGAAGGCAAGAGCTGAAGAAATGGTCTTCGGGGCTTTAGTAACTGAAAGCCTAGGACTTGAGGGGAATGTTCAAAATGTTTTGAATAACTATTATGGGAGGAAGCAGAGATTCACCATAATCTCCCTATTCCTGAGTAAGAGAAGCCTTCCTTGACTTGAGTGAGGAGACAAGGTTGACCAGAGTAGACACATTGGGACCTTGTGTCTACTTTCTGGGTGGTGCTAGTGAACAGTAGGACTCCAAAGAGGGAATGGCTGGATGCTTTCTCTAGGCCAATGGGTCCCTATTGAGATTCCCATGCTCTAACAAGTCGCACATGCTGCAGAATGAGTCCTGGGCTCTCTAGAAGTAGCAAGTGAGACTCTGGTTCTAATGAAGCCACTTGGGCAGGATTAAGAGAGGTCTCAGGTGTTTTCTGTGTACTAAAGACCAAGGACTAGAGGCCATGTGGGATATTTCAGTGAATGATATTACACAAAGACATACCTATGCCATGAGCAGTCACTTCACTGCAATGTCTTATTCTCACACCAAGTCAGTATTTGGAGCAGTCTTCGTGGATAGGTAAGACATACATTGAGATTCTGAAGATGTTTCTGTTTTCTAAGAACAGTAACATCAGTCCTCCTAGGAGAGGTCTTGAGCATCTCTTTTTGGTTGTTGCTGCCTGTCTGGTTGATACTGCTTGATTCTTCCTGTCCTTTCTTGGGTAGGTGAATGCTTGTTCTCTCATTGAGGTACATTTATGACTCTCCAGAAGTTACCTCAGAGTACTTTTCAGGGTCCAGTTCCTGGATGTGAGAGATTGCTCTGGTTCAGCCTCTTTCATCCACTGTTGACTTCTTCCACCAATAGATGTACTTAGTTTTGCTCCTGCTGGTATCTTATCACATAGAGGCTTTTTTTTTGTTTGTTTTTTCAGAGGACAGGCTCTAGGCGCGCGGGCTTCAGTAGTTGCAGCATGCTGGCTCAGTAGTTGTGGCTCGTGGGCTCTAGAGCACAGGCTCAGTAATTGTGGCGCATGGGCTTAGTTGCTCTGTGGCACGTGGGATCTTCCCAGACCAGGGCTTGAACCCGTGTCCCCTGCATTGGCAGGCGGATTCTTAACCACTGCACCACCAGGAAAGCCCATAGAGGCTTTTTGAATGGGGGGAATATCAAGACAGCTTAGGCGCAACCACATTCCACAAAATTTATTTGACTCCTGAGGAGCTCACTTATTCTTGCTCTGAGAAACAAAGGCAATTTCATTCTATTCTCTATATCCCAGCTCTGCTTCGTCTATCCAGTCCTCTTTTTGTCTACTTAGGTAGGTACAGGGTTCAGATCAGCAATTCTTCCACCCAAGTAGACCTCCAACCTGTCTGGCTCCCATTCTTGCAAGCAACCCCAGTCTTTGTGAGTCTTGGAACTTCTCCTCACTTGGAATTAGAGAGGAGAAACAGGAGAAGGGACTGTGTAACCTCTCTTCACCAACAAGTGCTCTCCCAAAAGGTTGTTTATTCCCATATCAACATAAACATTCTGCTGGACAGCTGACAAGGATCCAGTTAAATTGCCTTTCAAAATTTCCTAAAATTTGGATTCGTCTGATTGTTTCTTCATAATTAGTTCTGGTTACTGCAGAGCTGATATCAGTTTGTCCCTTTATTTGTGATGCTTATGTTAATTATTAGTTCAGATGATGTTATCCAGATCTCTCCAGTATTAAGGTATTTTTTCCCCTTTGTAATTAATAAGTAAACTGTTGGGGTTAGGTGGGTAATACTTTGAGACTGTGTGTGTATAACCTATTTTCTCATAGCCTTTCATCTATTAATTTTAGAATCTATTATGATTATGGCCTAAATTTATTATTATTCAATACATTGCTGGTCACAAAATGATGGTTTTCTATCATGCCTTTACATCGAGTAGCGGTCAGTCTTTTTTTTTGTTTCTGGGTTCAAAACCCTCAACCATTTTTTTATTAATTTTTATTGGAGTATAGTTGCTTTACAGCTGTCAATCTTCTGTAAAGAGCTTTCCCTCCTCTCCTCTCCTCCTTTTTTTTTTTTTTTTTTGCGGTAGGCGGGCCTCTCACTGCTGTGGCCTCTCCCGTTGCGGAGCACAGGCTCCGGACGCACAGGCTCAGCGGCCATGGCTCACGGGCCTAGCCGCTCCGCGATATGTGGGATCTTTCCAGACCAGGGCATGAACCCATGTCCCCTGCATCGGAGGGCGGACTCTCAACCACTGCGCCACCAGGGAAGCCCCCGGAAATATTTTTAATAGTGGGTCTCGGTGGTAGGATTGTGGGTAAATTTTGTTTTTTCTTTATACTTTTTTGTACTTTCTAAATTTTCTCCAAATGCATTTATTTTATGATAATTTAAAAACTAATAAATATTTATTTTAAAAAATGATCCCAGGCCTGACAATATCTATATTGGCAGGTCATTGTAGATTTACTTTTTTAGTTTGGATTTGAGATTTAATTGAATGATGGTTGGTTGTTGAGTTTGACACAGTTTTTAGTTCAACAGTACTAGTGATTCCTTCATTGAGAGTTCTAAGTAGCTCTTAAAGTTGTGTCTCTTCTGTTAGTAATATCCCTAAGGTCTCTCCTAATAAATTACTGTGGCTGAAATAAGTTTTGGGGCCTGTTTTTTCATTTGTAATATGACCTTTAAGCAAGCTTGAAATTTTGATTGAGATACAGCCCATCATTGATGTTTCAAAGAGATTTCTCCGATTGTCTATGAAAGGTTTGCTTCACTGCTTTTGTTACAATATTGCCTATTAATAGTGCCGTGTCAGATCATAAACCAAAATTTCCTGAGTATGAATCAGTCTTTTAAATTAGTAAAATAGGACATAACTCAACGTACTGTTTAAAATTTTTCTTAAAGAATGCATCAGTTCAGAACAGTTGGATGTTAGTCACATGCATGAATAACAGTGACCAAACATTCAGAAGCATTGTCAGTAATACAGTTTGCCTACCTTGTTATGATATCTTATTTGACCACCACTAACTTCAAAAGGATTTCTTTCACAAACATGCCCAGAAGAGACATGTTTATGTAAAATGTCTTGCCCTTTTTTCCTTTTCAACTCTTAGTGTTATATTTCCTGGTGATCCATCGTGCTGATATTACGGATCCTTAGGAAGCATGAGGTGTTAGTGCTTCCCACTACTCTTAATCCATCAGGCCTGACATGCTGTATCCCTAGTCTGCACTACACTCAAATATTCCTCTTATGTCATATTATTCTTGGTCTCCATCTAAAACTGTCCACTGCCATGCTATGACTTGTCTTATTTTTAATATTCTACCTGTTTGGGGAGGCAGAGAAATAGGCCATTCTATATGTATACCAGATATTCCTCACCTGAAGGATTAGATTACTGCCTGCTCTACAGATGATGGTGTAATTCCCCTGCTAGAATCAACCAAATACAAAACTCTGGGCAGGTACAGCCAATGCTGCTATTAGTTCCATTTCTCTACCTACCTCAAACGAGACTAGATTTACGCTTGTGGGGTATTCTAGTTGCCGCTCGTTGAGGAACAGGACTTGTTTTCCTAGTCAGGTGATGGTGAACTCTAGCAGAACATGAAATTTTTTTTTAATTAATTTATTTGTTTTTTATTTTTGGCTGTGTTGGGTCTTCGTTGCTGCGCATGAGCTTTATCTAGTTGAGGCAAGCAGGGGCTACTCTTCGTTGTGATGTGCAGGCTTCTCATTATCTTGGTTTCTCTTGTTGCAGAGCACGGGCTCTAGAGTACAGGCTCAGTAGTTGTGGTGCATGGGCTTAGTTGCTCCACAGCATGTGGGATCTTCCCAGACCAGGGCTCGAACCCGTGTCCCCTGCATTGGCAGGCGGATTCTTAACCACTGCGCCACCAGGGAAGCCCAGAACATGAAATTTTGTCCACCTCTTTCTGGTGGGTCCATGCCACAAGGAGTGGACCCAATTGACGAATACTCACTGTGTCAAGGCATGATCATGTACAGCAAACTATGTCACTATCTGTCACTCTAGCACTTTACCAACTTTACCAGCTTGAGAGGACTTGACACTTCTGACCATCAGACCTAACTATCTTGCACAGCTCCAGATAAAAAGGAAGCTTGGCTGGTACCAGATCCTGTGGTCTGTTCTTTAGCAATTTGTTTTCTGTATTACTTATTTTCCAGATGACAGTAGCCACCATGCTGATAGCCCCTGCCTATCAAGAGATCCATCTGTTAGAGAACTTAGTGACCTCACAGTCACAACTAGTATTAGCTTTCAAGAGCATGTAGTAGGTAAATCTTTCTTGAAGGAATAAAGAATCCCTTACCATAACTTTTGAAGGGACAGAACCCAGTCTATCCTCTATATCCTTTTGCAGTGTCATGTTGCTGTTCCATGGCAGGCCCCTTCAAGACATTAGCACAAATGGTATAGATCAGGGGTCCCCAACCCCTGGGCCACGGACCAGTTAGGAACTGGGCTGCACAGCAGGAGGTGAGCAGCAGGCGAGCAAGCGAAGCTTCACCTGTATTTATAGCCACTCCCCATCACTCACATTACTGCCTGAGCTCCGCCTCCTGTCAGATCAGTGGCAGCATTAGAGTCTCATAGGAGCTCAAACCCTGCTGTGAACTGCACATGTGAGGGATCTAGGTTGCCCGCTCCTTATGAGAATCTAATGCCTGATGATCTGAGGTGGAGCTGAGGCAGTGATGCTAACACTGGGGAGTGGCTGCAAATACAGATTATCATTAGCAGAGAGGTTTGACTGCACAGAGACCATAATAAATCAATTGCTTGCAGACTCATATCAAAACCCTATCAGTGAGTGGCAAGTGAAAACAAGCTCAGGACTCCCACTGATTCTGTATTATGGTGAGTTGTATAATTACTTCATTATATATTACAATGTAATAATAACAGAAATAAAGTGCACAATAAATGTAATGTGCTTGAATCATCCCAAAACCATCATCCCCCCACCGGTCTGTGGAAAAATTGTCTTCCACGAAACTGGTCCCTGGTGGCAAAAAGGTTGGGGACCACTGGTATAGATGATCTTATTTGCAAAGCAGAAATAGAAGCACAGAGAGAACAAACGTATGGATAAACAAATGTATGGATACCAAGGGGGGTGGGTAGGATGAATTGGGAGATTGGGATTGACATATTGGGATCGACATATATACACTACTGATACTATGTATAAAATAAATAACTAATGAGAACCTACCTATAGCTCAGGGAACTCTACTCAATGCTCTGTGATGACCTAAATGGGAAGGAAACCCAAAAAAGAGGGGGGATATATGTATACCTATAGCTGATCACTTTGCTGTACAATAGAAACTAAAACATTATAAAGCAACTATACTCCAATAAAAATAAATTTTTAAAAAGACATTAGCATGGTCTGCTAGAACTTTTTTTAATTATTAAAATTTTTATTTTATTTATTGAATTATAATTAACGTACAATATTATATTAGTTTCAGGTGTATAACATAGTGATTTGGTATTTTTTGTTTGTTTGTTTGGTTTTATTTTTTTTTTTTGCGGTACGTGGGCCTCTCACTGTTGTGGCCTCTCCCGTTGCGGAGCACAGGCTCCGGACGCGCAGGCTCAGCGGCCATGGCTCACGGGCCCAGCCGCTCCGCGGCATGTGGGATCTTCCCAGACCGGGTCACAAACCCGTGTCCCCTGCATCGGCAGGCGGACTCTCAACCACTGTGCCACCAGGGAAGCCCGATTCAGTATTTTTATACATTATGAAATGATGACCACAATAAATCTAGTTACCATCTGTCACCATACAAAGTTGTTATAATATTATTGACTATATTCCCTATGCTGTGTGTTACATCCCTGTGACTTACTTATCTTATAGCTGGAATTTTGTACCTCTTAATCCCCTTCACCTATTTCATCTATCTCCCTACCCTCTTCCCCTCTGGCAACAACCAGATTGTTGTCTGTATCTATGAGTCTGTTTTTGTTTTGCTTGTTCATTTGTTTTGTTTTTTAGATTCCACATATAAGTGAAATCATATGGTATTTGTTTTTCTTTGTCTGACTTACTTCACTTAGCATCATGCCCTCCAGGTCCACCTGCATTTCTGCAAATGGCTAGATTTCATTCTTTTTAATGGCTGAGTAATGTTCCATTGTGTGCATGTATGTGTGTAAATATATACACACCATATATATGTGTATACACACACATACCCCCCACATCTTCTTTCACCATTTGTCAATGGACACTTAGGTTGCTTCCATATTTTGGCAATTGTAAATAATGCTGCCCTAAACATGGTGAATTAGTGTTTTTGTTTTCTTTGGATAAATACCCAGAAGTGGAGTTGTTAGATATTTGGTAGTTCTATTTTTAGATTTTTGGGGAACATTTGTAGTTCTCTTTTTAGATTTTTTGGGAACTGTTTTCCATGGTGACTGCACCAATTTACATTCCCACCAACAGTGCACGATGGTTCTCTTTTCTCCACATTCTCACCAACACTTGTTTCTTATCTTTTTGATAGTAGCCATTATGACAGGTGTGAGATGGTATCTCACTGTGGTTTTGATTTGCATTTTCCTGATGATTAGTGATGTTGAGCATCTTTTCATGTGCCTGTTGGCCATCTGTATGTCTTCTCTGGAAAAATGTCTGCCCATTTTTAAATCAAGTTGTTTGTTTTTCTGATATTGAGTTGTTAGGATTTCTATTAACTTTCTAAACAATACCCTGCACTGAAATTGGGGTGTAGGTGCCCAAGGTAGTCCTGGGAGACCGGAGAAATTATTAAACTCAATCCTGTACCTCAGTCTCCTCTGGGACACTGCCACCCTGCCTTTAAATACAAATTTATCCACTCCTCAAAACCATAATATAATACTTATGCGATTCATAAGTTCAAGGCTTTATAAGTGGGCTGTTTAGTCCCTACACCAGCTGACCTTTAGCTCTATCCATTGCAGTGTTACCTCATAAAAGAAATGTTTTAACTCTATAACTTTCACAGTCGTTTTTGTCATAATGTGAATTTCAATATATATCATGGATTTTGAGGGTTCTGTTTATTGCCCTCTAGGTTAAAATTCTGCTTTCTCAAGTCAGCTGTGATTAAAAGTTGCAGAATATATTGGTTTCCTTGTTAGTTATGAATTCTTGGTAGCCACTTTACATGGTATTGGGAAGAGCAGCACGGAGAGATTTTTTTCAGATCTCCCAACCAGTTATCTTTTTCTGCATCACTTATTTCTAGGAAGTGGGTGAACTGGGGTTAAAACTTCCGTTTGACTCTAAGGTCCATGTTCTTGCCACTGTACAACCCCTTGATGGCAAAAATCTCATGGGACCTATTGGGTTAGCCAAAAAGTTCATTTGGTGTTGTTCCGTAAGATGGCTCTAGTAGTGCTTAGCTGTCTTTAACTTCTTTCAAAACAATTTTGTTAGATCGTATTGTGACAGCTGTCATATCAGCGTGCATTTTTAAAAAAACATCAAAATTGGTGAATTTTTGGGTAACCATTTTAATATTGAAGATGGAAGAAAACATTTTCAGCATGTGATGCTTTATTATTTCAAGAAAGGTAAAAACACAACTGAAATGCAAAAAAAAAAAGATTTGTGCAGTGTATGGAGAAGGTGCTGTGACTGATCAAACCTGCCAAAAGTGGTTTGCGAAGTTTCATGCTTGAGATTTCTCTCTGGACAATGCTCCATAGTCAGGTAGACCAGTTGAAGTTGATAGCGATCAAATCGAGACATTAATTGACAACAATCAGTGTTATGCCACGTGGGTGATAGTGGACACACTCAAAATATCCAAATCAAGCGTTGAAAATCATTTGCACCGGCTTGATTATGTTAATCGCTTGGATATTTGGGGTCTACGTAAGTTAAGCGAAAAAAACCTTCCTGACCATATTTCCGCATGCAAATCTCTACTTAAATGTAATGAAAACGTTCCGTTTTTAAAACAAATTGTGATGGTTGATGAAAAGTGGATACTGTACAATAATATGGAACAGAAGAGATTGTGGGGCAAGAGAAATGAACCACCACCAACCACACCAAAGGCTGGTCTTCATCCAAAGAAGGTGATGTTGTATATATGGTGGGATTGGAAGGGAGTCTTCTATTATGAGCTCCTTCCAGAAAACCAAACAATTAATTCCAGCAGGTACTGCTCCCAATTAGACCAACTGAAAGCAGCACTTGACAAAAAGTGTCCAGAACTAGTCAACAGAAAACACATAATCTTCCATCAGGACGACGCAAGACCACATGGTTCTTTGATGATCAGGCAAAAACTGTTACAGCTTGGCTGGGAATTTCTGATTCATCCACCATATTCACCAGACATTGCACCTTTGTATTTCCATTTACTTCAGTCTTTACAAAATTCTCTTAATGGAAAAAATTTCAATTTCCTGGAAGATTGTAAAAGGCACCTAGAACAGCTCTTTGCTCAAAAAGATAAAAAGTTTTGGGAAGATGGAATTATAAGTTGCCTGAAAAATGGCAGAAGGTAGTGGAATAAAAGGGTGAATATGTTGTTCAATAAAGTTCTTTGTGAAAATGAAAACTTTATCTTTTATTTTTACTTATAAACCAAAGGAATTTTTGGCCAGCCCAATATTTTGCTGTTCAGAAACACATTGGCTACTGCCTTTTTATTTTTTAATTAATTAATTAATTAATTAAAATTCATTTTTTGTCTGTGTTGGGTCTTTGTTGCTCTGCGTGGGCTTTCTCTAGTTGTGGCATGCAGGGACTACTTTTCCTTGAGGTGCGCAGGCTTCTCATTGCGGCGGCTTCTCTTTTTTTTTTTAATTTTTAAAATTATTTTAAACATCTTTATTGGAGTATAATTGCTTCACAATGGTGTGTTAGTTTCTGCTTTATAACAAAGTGAATCAGCTATACATATATCCCCATATCCCTTCTCTCTTGCGTCTCCCTCCCTCCCACCTTCCCTATCCCACCCCTCTAGGTGGTCACAAAGCCCTGAGCTGATCTCCCTGTGCTATGCAGCTGCTTCCCACTAGCTCTCGGTTTTACATTTGGTAGTGTATATATGTACATGCCACGGTGGCTTCTCTTGTTGCAGAGTGCGGGCTCTAGGTGCGCGGGCTTCAGCAGCTGTGGCTTGCGGGCTCTAGAGTGCAGGCTCAGTAGTTGTGGCACGTGGGCTTAGTTGCTCCGTGGCATGTGGGATCAAACCCTGTCTCCTGTATTGTCAAGTGGATTCTTAACCACTGTGCCACCAGGGAAGTCCCTGCCTTTTTATTTTAAAATTAATTCATTCATTGAATAGATAGTATGTATACTGGTACCAAAAATTTTAATGTTAAAAGGAATACAGAAAAAGGTGTCCCTCCCATTCCCATACCCAGCCGTTTGAACCCTCTCCTCACAGTCATCATTAGCAGTTTCTTATGAGTCATTTGAGAGGTTTTACACTTGTCTAAACATACATATATACATGAGAGATATCTTTTGATTATTCTTTCCATCCTTTGAATTGGTCTTGCGTACCATTTACTACAATAAAATTTTCATAGCTGACTATATTTGAGATTTGAATACTTCTTGATCAGTGACCCTTTTGGATTCTTACTATGTTTTAAGAATTTATTGAAACCATAGGGAAGTAGATGGCTTACCTTCTGGGTTGCTTTCCAGGGCAAAAGTCTGTTTCCCTGAAATCCTGGCCTTGAATACAATAGGAATATTTCCTCTGTCCTCATTCACCCTCCTAGAATGACTTTCACACATTTGTTACTGGGTTAAGAACTTCCTGCAGTTTATTTTCATAGAATGTGTTAGTTTCCTCACAGAGTTTGAATTCTTGGTAGTCACTTCGCATGGTGTTGTGAAGAATTTTTTTCCAGCATACTAAATCAGTGCCTTTTATTTTAAACTTAAAAAAAGAGAAACACATTTTCACTACAAAAATCTTAAAATGATTCATAAATGTATAATAGAGAAAATGAAAAAATTCTCTGTAATACCCCCTGTCCAATCTACTATGAGATAACTACTTTTCACAGTTTAGTGTGTACTCTTCCAACATTTTAATTTTTTTAAATTAAAATTTTAATTATGCATTATTTGAATATGTGAAAGAATACATGTAATATATATAAGTTTTGGAGCATAATAATGGAACTACTACCCATGAGCCCATCACCCATTATTTTCCAATAGAGTTTAGTAATGTACTCTAAACTTTCTTAGACTTTCCATTGCTCCCCGAGTGACAGGATTTTTTTTTCTCCACAAGCCTGGTGAATTGCAGGAGGTAGGGACATGGTCTTCTGTTTCTTTTGGAATCTGCACAGCTATTAGTCTCACTCTCTGATGTGTTAGATACCAGGGAATGAAGCCTGGTTGTTTGTGTCTGAGAGACTTCATCCTACCTGGATTTTAGGGAAAAACAATTTGGCCTCTCTGGGGGAAAAAAAGGAAAACAGTTATTATTGAAAAAGAGTGTAATTTGTAGTATTTGCTGGATGATAGCATTCTTTTTTTGGAGGGTTGGAAATTAATTTTCTCCAGAGCTTGTAGATTCCTGGGATCCTTCTGTATTTAAGGCTGCTACACTCATATTCTGGTAACTGAGATGTGAGGTCGACAATAGCTAAAGCTTTGTCAGCTATATTGTAAGGTAATTTATAAGCATGAGGGTGCTCATGTTTATCCTTAGTAGAAATGAAGACTTTTTAGCAGATGCCAGACAGAAAAAGAATGGTCATATTTTCCTTAATTTCTCTTGTAAAGCTTTGAGACTCCAGACAAGCTTTACAGAAAAGAAGTCCAAAGCTCCTAAGTACAAGTTTATCCATCACATCTTTTTGTTTCTTCCTTCCTAAAGGTTTCTCTATTTTCTTGGAGTATTCTTGTTCTTACTGAGTAGATACATAGACCAGAGAGTATATTTGTGGGGTCCAAGGAAGAATTAATGGGAGGGGGGGAAAGTCGGGAGACCTGGCTTATAAACTAGACACAGGTGAGAAGAGGACAAATACACAAATGTAGCACCTTGAGTGTTATTTAACTAATGACCTTGAGTGTTATTTAACTAATGACCAGTAATAACCTGGAAAGAGAGAGTATAGTGCTGAGGTGGCACGGAATAAGCAAATAGTAAAGAATGGCATAAGTGTGTTCAAAAAGGCTTTCCAAGGAGATGAGTTTAGAGATGACTTTTAAGGAGCTAATTGAGATGTACTGATTGAAAGGAAAGCTTGTTCGTAGTAGGATAAATGAAAAGTATGGGGAAAGGATTTTAAAAATGCCAAATTATATGCTGAGCATGTTGGCTTGGAGGGAGTAGAGTGATGTCAAAGTTGTACTTGCTAATCTGCAGAAGGAACTGAGTCCCTCTGCTGTACACAGTTTTCTTCAAAGAGTGAAGATATTCACAGCTGGCCCAGTTTGGCAGATTCACTCTTTTGGGAGCCTTTTCTTTTATTTCAGATACCTAGTGTCCTTGTCACATAGCGTCCTCTCTCCTTTTAAATCTGCTGTAGGATTGAAAGTTTTGTGCCACTTAAACTTTTTGTGGCTATGACTAAAGACCTATTTCTGTGAACAGTGGAAGCAGAAGAGCAAGCCTTATGTCACTGATTACTTTCACTTATTTATCAAGGACTACATGCCCTGAAGGAAAGTAGGATTGCATGGCCAGCTGGCCTCTATCCTGCAGATTCTCCCACCTCATCACTTTCCTCTTTACCCCTTCTCATTTCTCAGATCCCAGAAGACAGAGGTCTAACGCATATTCATTCTTCGCCATTTTTCTTCCACTATTTACCACTTTTATCTGAGTCTCCTATTCTGGCTCTTGTTAAAGCATCCTAATCATTCTGGTGTTCCCTAGAGAACTGATTCTTGATTACCTCAAACCTAGGGCTAATTCCTCCTGTCCCACTTTATTATTTTTTTTCCCAAAGAACCACATGCATAAGGTTCATTTTTATATCAAAAGATACAGTGCATGCTATGAGGCACAGTTTTTTTTCACTGCCCTATCCTTTAGCCATTCAGTTTCTGCCCGGAAGCAACCACTATTGCCATTTACTGTATATATACATAAGTATATACATATACTTACCACCCTCACAAATGGTAGTATGCTTTGCACCGTGTTACATGCCTTGCTTTTTTTCACTTAACAATGTATGATATATACTACGTGTAGGGATCCAGTCCCTATTAACATGGACATTTTAGAAATCAAGATGAAATTCATTCACATAATATTAACCATTTTAAAGTGTATAATTCAGTGACATTTAGTACATTCTCAACGCTGTGGGGCTCTCACCTCTATGTGAATCCAAAACGTTTTCATCACCCCTAAAGGAGCCCTGTGGGCTTTAAGCAGTCACTCCTTGTTCCTGCTTAATGCCATGTCCTGGGCAATCACTAATCTACTTTCTGTCTCTATGGATTTACCTATTCTGGATATTTTATGTAAATGGAATCGTAAGTACATGACCTTTTGTGATTGGCTTCTTCAGTTAACATGTTTTTAAGATTCTTCCAGATTGTAACACATATCAGTTCTTTATTCCTTTAGTGACTGAATATTCCATTGTATGGATATACCACCTTTTGTTTTTCCATTCATAGTGGATGGACATTTGTTTTTTACCCCAACTTTTGGATATTGTGAATAGTGCTGCTGTGAATAATTATGTGCAAGTATTTGTTTGAATGCCTGTTTTCAATTCTATTGGGTATATACTTAGGATTGGAATTGCTATTAACAGACATTTAAGTTGCTTCCAATATATGCTGGTACAGTGCTTGCAGTTGATCTCATTTCACATATATGATTTCATACATGTATACATATTGGATGAATAGCTAGTAGTGAGATTACTGGGTCAAAGCATTTTACATTTAACAATGCATTTAACATTTTGGAAGATACTACAAAATTGTCCTCTCTAGAAGCTGTACTATTTTCACCGCCACTAGCAAAGTATGAGAGTGCTTTCTCCTCCTTGGCCTTTAGTTATAACCAGCCTTCCTACTAATCTTGTTGCAGAGAGCCACAAGCAACTGTTCCTGTGCCGCGATTCACTCAGAATCTTCTTCCTGCTTGCCTGCTTAGCCTGTCTTTTCTTCCTCTACCGTCTTGGGCCTTTTATTTCCTGACTTCCTATTTTGTCTCTTGATAACTGGGCCCTCCTCTTTGTTTGGTGTCCTGTTCAAATTTCCTTCTCTGGTTTATCAACTTGTGTTTCTGCTTATATTTTAAAATTTTGGACAATTCCTTTCAGTTTGTTTTCAGTAGTAATACCTTGGAAATAGAGAGGGAAGTGTTAAGGAGGCAAAGAAGCAAATGGTTAAGAATGGCATGTAGTTTGTTCAGGAAGGCTTTCCAGGGAGATGAGTTTAGAAATGACTTTTGAAGAAGCTAATCAGAATGTACCGGTTGAAAAGAAAGATATTCATAGTAGGATAAATGAAAAGTATGAAAGGAGAATTCAAAAGGTAATCCACTCCACTCTCTCACTCCTGGCCAAGGAACCTCTTCCTGGCTGGAACTACTCTTTCCTGGGTAGTGGGAGTAAAGTAGTAATCCATATCTTCTGGTATGTTTCGTCCAGGACTCGGACTCTCAGACAGGAAAATATACTAGTTACGGCCTCCTTAGAGTGTAGGGAGTCTTATCTTAGTAGTAGGGCAGTGCAGTGGGTCTAGGACTTCTGTCAGTAGGAGTGGGTGATGAGTTATACATTGTACATGTGGTATTGGTGGGAGCAGTTGATACTGATGCTAATTATAGGTGCTGGCAAACTAACAGAGAAAAGAGAGACTATAACAATATGGTTTGGCTGTTAAAAATAATCTTAATTGTAGTCTTCTGACTCACTTATTTATTTACTTCTATCCTGCCATCTTCCAGAAAGAATTTGATGTGGCTAATTGCAGTCATTACATCAACTCATTATCATTTCTGTTCAATTACTATGTTACACAATTATGCATGTTAAAAATGTCAGGTTAATGTATCAAAGTTTTATTTGATTACAACATTTAAGTACCTAATCTGGGCATAGTGTGTGTTGTGTGTATATATATATATAGATAGTTAGATAGATATATGAGTGACTGTTATTCCCATAAAAGCATGGTCATCTTATGGCTTCTTATTATAGATTTTATTGGTACAAAGTGGTAAGAAATGAATTTGATTGATAAAATATGATTGACAGAATTATGATAGACATGAACAATTGATAGACTTGTTCATTACACAAACAGTTATTGGACACTTCTTCCTCATGCCAAGAATCATGCTAGGCACTGGGGGTATAGAGATTAAAAGTCCTTGATCTTAAGGAGCTCAAGTCCAGAGAGGAAGAAACATGTAGCTAGTACCATGTGATAAGTAAATGGTAGAGGAGTATAGAGGAAGAAAACTTAATCCAAATTTGGGATGGTTAGGAATAGCTTCCTAGAGAAAATGATATCTAAATTGAAAAAAAAAGTTTAAAATCAAAGTCCATATGTTTCATTATGGTTCACTCTTTGTGTTATACATTCTATGGGGTTTTTCTCTTTTTTTCTTCCAGTTTTATTAAGATATAATTGACATACAGCACTGTATAAGTTTAAGGTGTATAGTGTAATGATTTGACTTACATACATCCTGAAATGATTATCACAATAAGTTTCGTGAATGTCCATCATTTTGTATAAATACAAAATAAAAGAAAAAAATTTTTGTGACGAGAACTTAGGATTTACTCTTAACAGCTTTCATATATAACATAGAGTGGTGTTAATTATATTTATCATGTTGTGCATTACATCCCTACATATTGTATGGATTTTGAGGAATACATAATGACACATATCCACCCCGATAGTATCATATAGAATAGTTTCATTAACCTAGAATTCTCCTGTGCTCTACCTATCCATTCTCCCCTCCCTGCAAAACTCCAAAATAAACTGAGCTTTAAAAGATGAGTCAGAGTCAGTCAAGGAAAGGAGAAAAGAGTTCATGGTACTAGGACACTAAGATGAAAAAGCATAACTTAAGTATGTTAAATTCTGGGTGGCTTGAAGGCAGGAGATAAGAGTGGGGAAGGGGTTAGAGATGAGGCTAGAGAGGCACAGAGTGCTCATGTCAGGAAGGGTTTGAGTGCCGAAGCAAGCTGTTTGTATTTTATCTTGAAGACAATGGGGAACCTTTGAAGGCTTTATGCAGGAGAATGAAGCAACCAGATGGTGGTGGTTGTAGTGATGTGAGCAGTTTGCTTGATGCATTAAAAAAATCTAATTGTAGAATGAATATATATATATATATATATATATATAAACCTCATAAAACAAATGTTTATTTTAATGAGTTAATATAAGGCAAAAAATAGACCTTTGCCAGGCACCCCAGAAAGCCCTCCACATGCCTTTTCCCAATCACAGTCTCCTCCTCTGTAAAAATAACTACTATTCCGACTTTATGATAATAACTTCCTCGATTTTGTAAATGTGCAAATGGATCCCCCCTCCCATATTATATATTCTTTTAGTACCTCTATGTATTTACCTTTCCTACATCACTTACTCGGTATGTATGATTATTTGATTAATATTTATTTTCTTCTCTAGACCATAAATTTCATGAGTAGGGAAAATGCTTATCTGTGTATCCCCAGTAACTTTGCTCAGTAAAATTAGTTGAATTAATGCATTTCTGTTAAGTGGAATTACTGAGTTAAGGAATATGCATATTTAAAATTTTGTTAGATATTGCCAAATTATACACTAGAAAGATTGTACCTGTTTATATTCCTGGTGTTGATACTCCTTTTCTCACATCCAGCCATACTGCCCTTTCACCCTCCCCTCCCCGTGTCCCTGTATCGCTGAGTCCTTTTCTTCTACAGAGAATTTTGGGCACATTCCAGCTTTTGTTTTAGGTGCCTAGGATATATCAGGAAGCAAAAAGACAAAGATCCTGGGTGGCAGGAGGTAGACAATAAACATAATAATTATACAGGATGTTAAGAGAGTGGACCAATAAAAGAGTAGATGGTGAAAAGCAATTGGGAATGCTAGAACTGAAATTGAATTATAATTTTAAATAAGGTGGTTAGTATACAAGCTACAGTGAGATGACTTTTGAGTAAAGACTTGGAGGAAGTGAGGGAAATAACAAGTTGGCTGAAAAAGGGTAGCAAGAGGTCTGCTGGGGGTGCTGTAATACTGTTTCTTGATCTGCGTGCTGGTTACTTGAGTGTGTTCACATATTCTTTGAGCAGTACGCTTATCATTTGTGTACTTTTCTGCATTTTATACCTCAGTAGAGCTTTCATATTAAAAATGAATTGATGTTGAACATTTCAAAATGCCTTAATAGTACTTGCCTAGTTATTCATGGGTATTTTCCTTTGACTTACAAACAGCGATGAATGCATTAATCAATTTCTATTAATAAATCATTTTGCCTTCCTTTAATTTACTTGATTATGGTAAAAGTATTTTTTTAAAGCATTCTTTTGATGTAATGCTATGTTTGATTTGCTTCTATTTTATTTTGGATTTTTGTATCTATATTCACAAGGAAGTTTGGTCAATAGTTTCTTTTTGTTATTCCCCTATGTCAGGTTTGAAGTACTTTTCTTAATTATAGGTTCTTTACTGTTTTCCATGGAAAGAAATCTACTGTCTCGAAAAAGGAAGGGAATAATTTCTAATGTTTGACTTTATTGTCCTTTGTGAGCTACCTGGTAATTACTACAATTTAGTAATTGATAGGTGAGTCCTGTCACTGCTATTCTAGACAGATGGCTGTTCACTTCAAGTCTAGGGCTCAAATCTCCTGTCATTTCATTGTCATAGAAAAATTGACCATCACTGGACTATTAATTGGTGATGTAATAGTTGTTTGGGGGTGTTTTGTTTGATACTTATGGACCTTATTTTTTTAATGTGACTATTTCTGATTTCTTACGTTTTCCACTAGAAACAGGATGAAATAGGCAGAAGCCTGTGTTGCTGTAGCCTAGTCAACAGGGATAAGTGCAGAACCTTTGCCTTACTGGAAAGAGGATTCATTTTTAATTGGATCCTGGACCTGCTAGAATTGTTTCATTTCCCTGTATGATCGCAGTGAGCTGGTCTCCAAGCTCAGTAGGATAGCTCATCTGGCTGTCTCCTTCCATCAGCACAGGAGCACTGTGCTTCTGTTTGAGAGACTGGTTTTTTTCATATAGCAAATCCTGTAGCTGTGTTTTTCAAAATGTAATTCAAGAATCATTTGGCATTAGTTGCTTATTGAAAAGGCAGATACAACAACAACAAATGTAGATGCCCAAGCCACTCCAGGCATTTTGAATTAGAATCTATGGGAGTATGGTCTAGGAATCTACATTTTAAACAAGAGGCTCAAGTAATTCTTCTTAAAATTTAAAGACACTGCTTTCTAAGATTAAGAAGAACCTGCTTTTATTCAGTTGTTAACTTCTTCAAGTATAGGATTTCTGTGCCGAGCATTGGAAGGACCAAAAGGGAGTATAAGATTGGATCTTCCACTCAGGGAACTTACAACCTAGGCTAGGGATGGGATGCATAGGACTAAGGCAAGCAATAAAATGAATCAAATTCTAAGGCAGGTGTTTTTAAAAAATCAACTTTGTTGAGATATAATATACATGCAAAAGATTCACCCATTTGAAGTGTACATTTTGATTGGTTTTGATAGATGTATATACCAGTGAAACTACCACCATGATCAAAATACAGAACATTTCCATTACCTCTAAACATTTCCTTATGCTCTTTGCATTCATCCTTCTCCCAACCCCTGGCTTCAGGCAACCACTGATAGGCTTTCTATCACTATAGATTAAATTTGGTTTCCTAGAGTTTTATATAAAATAGAAACATACACCATGCAGTCCTTTGTGTCTAGCTTCCTTCACTCAGCAGAAGGATTTGAGATTCTTCCATTTTGTTGAGTGTATCAGTAATTTGTTTCTTTTTATTGAGTAGTGTTCTATTATATGGGTATACCACGTTTTGTTTATCCATTCACTTGTTGATAGGCATTTGGGTTTTTTCCAGTTATTATAATTAATATGAACATTCACATGATCGTGTGTTTTCACTTCTCTTGGTTAAATACCTAGGAGTGGAACGGCTGGATCATATGGGTTGGTGTATGTTTAGCTTTTAAGAAAGAGACGGACGGTTCTTATTTTGATTGTTAATAGAGACACTGTACTAGAGTCGTTGCTCATTGTTTAAGGAGAGTTGTTTAAGTGGAACTTATGAATGAATTCCAGTTATATAAGGGAGGATAGGGAATATTTATTGAGTAATTACCATTTGTCTAGAACATGGTAATTAAATGCTGTGATTTTTCAATGCTTATGCAAACCTGAGAGGTAAGTGGTATTACTCTTCACTCTTTATAAATGATGAAGAGAAGTGTAGAGAAGTTAACCAGTCTAAGGTTACACAGCTAGTAAGAGATGGCTTTGAATTTAGGTTTATTTGGTTCCAAAGCTCAAACCATTTCCATTACACCAAGAAGGAATAGAAGTGAAGGATATTCCAGCTTCAGAAGCTGGGGGACAGATAGGAGAAATTGGGCTTATTCATCTCTCCATCTCCTGAGTATGGCAAGCATAGGAACTATGACAATCTGTTTGTCATAACAGAAACTTTGTTTTGCGGGACTGGTTAACAGTGAGCTTTGATATTTATTTGGTATCAGATTATAGAGGGGTTTGAAAGCCAGGGAGATAAATATACTCCTTTATAAAGAATTGTAAGTTGTTAAAAGGGTAATGATGTGATTAGAAGCTGGATTTAGGAAAATTCGTCTTGTTGCAGTCTGCTAAGTAGATTGAATGGGACAGAGATTAGAAGGTCTTAAGTCCAATCAAAAATCTGTAATAATTCAGGCATGAGGTAATAAGTTCTTTGATAAGGAGAGTAAAACCTATGAGGAAGGGACAGTAGGAAGGAGACTTAAATAGACTTAATTACTAAGCTTGTTGACAGATTGGACACGGGAGATAAAGTAGAGAGGAATTTTAGGAATAGTTTTGAAGTATCCAGAGTTCCTTGGTTTTGGACTTGTCGTATACTTGGTATGCTAATATATCTGAAGAGAGCTCATAACATTGTAAATAAAATGTCATTGCCAGTAGAGGCTCTAGTTTTCTAGACAGCCTTTCTCTTAGCATAAGGTGACACTGAGCTAGAGGGTAATTGGTTATTCATTTGTTAAGTATGTGAGCTTGAAGAGGTTTGAAGCTCCAGGGAGGTAGGAAACATTAGCCTGTTCATTAAAATTTCCAGTTTGACACTCATTTGATATGTGTGAATGCCCAGTTTGAGAATGTTACTGGTTTTCTAATACGCTCTTAAGGTACTTGGAGGTTTTTCTGCAGCTCGTTTGGCCAGTATCTTTTCTCTGCTTACTACCTTTTTGATGTCCTGTGATAAGTAATACCCTCCACCTTGCTTACGTTGAACATTTTACTGCATGAATTGTAGAATGTCTTGATGTCTCCATTTTCCACTGCGTGTGCTTCCTTCCATTTGCTTCTGAACAGACTGTGCTCTAGCTTTCATTCATTAAAATTTGTCATAAAAATGACGCGTAACTTTTTTGTTTCTAAATTCAGTAGGACTTTCTCAGTTTTATTTTGACTGCTCTGTAGCACTGCTACTTGTTAACCACTCACTCCTTCCTTGAAACCTTGTTTTCCTGACTCCAGGGACCACAATGCCATGGTTTTCTTCCTCTCCAGCTTCTTTGCAGACTCCTTTGTGGACTCTTCCTTTTTTTAAAAGTCAGATTTATTAATGTATAATTTACATATAGTAAAATTCTCCCTTTTAGTGTACAGTCCTATGAATTTTGTCAAACACATACAGTCATGTAACTGTAACCACACTCAAGATATAGAGCAGCTCCATCAACCCTAAAAATTCCCTTAAACCCTTTGTAGTCAACTTCTCCCATTCTTGGCCTGTGACAACCACTAATCTGTTTTCTGTCCCTAAGTTTTGCCTTTTCCAGAAAGTCATATAAGTGGAATTATATAATATGTAGCTTTGAGCCTGGCTTGTTTCACTTATCATAATGCATTTGGGACTCATCTACGTGTGTCACTAGTTTATTCCTTTTTATTCCTGAGTAGTACTCTACTGTATGGATGTACCATGGTTTGTTTACCTATTCATCAGCTGAAGGATACTTCTGTTTCCAATTTTTAGTGAATATGAATTAAGCAACTGTAAACATTTGTATATAGGATTTTGTATGAACATGTTTTTATTTCTCTTGGGTAAATATATAGGAAGGGGATTGCTGGATTGTATGGTGTGTGTATAACTTCATAAGAAATGCCCAGATTATTTTCCAAAGAGGCCTACCACTTTGCATTCTTGCCAGCCACGTATGAGATTTCTAGATGCTCCATAGCCTCTCCAACACTATATTGTCAGTTCTTTTTTTTTTTGGTCTGTCTGCTTTTTAAATGTGGCTGTTCTATAGCTTCCCCCCTTCTCCTATACACAGTCTTTTTCTTATCCTATACTCTCTACCTCATTGTTTTTATTTAATTTTTATCTATTCAGTTACAAATATTTGTTGAGATTCTGCTTTGTACCAGGCACTGTTTAGGCACTAAGGATATAGCAAGGAACAAAGAAGAAAAATTCCTGTCCTCATGGGAGCTTGTGTTCTGAAAACATCCAAGTCTTCTGCTCCACATCTCTTTTCTCATATATCCAGCTGTCTACCAGACATAGTCATTTGAGATGTCTCATAGTTACCACAAAGCCGATAAATACATCTAACATTAAATTCATCATCACCGCTTTGAACCTTCCCCTCTTTTGTATTTCCTTTAATGAATGATGTCATATCCACCCAGTAGCTCAAGCTAAAAACCTGGGCAATATTATCTAGGCTTTATTTTCCTCACTTTCCACATTCAGTTACTTATCAAACCGTATTGACTTTACCTCCGACGTATCTTATGAATGTATCTACTTTTCTCTGCTCCCTCTGCTACTTCCTTAGTTCAAGCCATCATTAGGTCAGTGCAATAGCCTCTTACTAGCCTCCCTGACACGTCTTCAGTCTACCTACTATACCAACCAGTGGCCACACTGTACCACCATTCTCTTTCTAAAATGACAAATCTGATCCTGTCTCTCCCCTGCTTAAAAGCTGTGAGAGCTCTGTATTATCCTCCAGATAATTACAAACTCCTAACATTACTAAATTTCTAAACATACATGTACTTAAGACTCACTTTGATCAGGTTCTTCCATAACCCTTCAGCTTCTCATTAAGGTAACGCTGGAACTATTTTCAGTTCACTGAATGGGCCTTTGAATGTATAATTTCTTTTCCTGGAACATTTCCGCCCTCCTTTTCTTGGTTCTTATGCCTAGCAAAACCTAACTATCCACAGTAATTGTTCTACTGACTACTGATATGTTTTAGTGCTTTTTTGGGGTGAGGAAGGAAACTTGGCCTAATTAAACTGGTGTTATTTCTCTTACAATGGTACCAGGCTGAAGTGAGAATAGGGAACTAGTTAGTCAGAGAGCATAACTGTTGTTATTTTCATGGTTTAGGGATGGACCCAGTAGATGGGATCAGATTATTCGTTTGATTTATTCATACAAGAGATATTTATTGAACACCTACTATGTACAAGAAACTGCTATGCAGTGCTGTTGGGTGTTCAAGAATGAGGCTGTGTAATGCAAAGAGAGCACTCTTTGGGCCCAGAGTTTCAGTGAGACGCAGCATTGTCACTTGCCTGAAGCCATCTAGCTTGATAGGTGTATTTTGAAGTTCTATGTGATTATTTTTCAGTTTTCTTTTAAAAAGAAACAAGGTAATTACCCTCTAATGTTTGCTATGGCAACTGCACTATAGCCTAGGAGAATTTTTATCCTCCACTCCATGGTTAGAAAGTTAAATAAATTATTAAAAATTTAAAAATTGCACACTAAACTAACATGAGAAGAAAGAGATATAGGTGGTAGGAAAAAGGTGAGTACATAGGAAGAAAACTCTCCCTGTGTAGTTACACAGCCTGTGACTGATTTGTAATCCCATTTCCCCAGGATTGGGAGTTAACTCAGGTAGTGAAACCAGCCTGTGTTGGAATCATTCAGTGCTTCCAGAATTTTGCGTCTTAGGGCAAACATTTAATTAAGGTAGCTGCACCCTCAGAACTCTGAGGACTTTTTAACCCAGACGTTGTTGATCCTTCAGCTGGCATTACAACTGTTGGAGTGTGCTGATCTTCCTGCTACCTATTTGTTAGGAACCTATAAGGCAAGCAAAAATCTGGCAACATGACAAAACAACAAGAAATGCAAATTGCTTACTCTTTTCTGGGGACCTGTGCTAAGTACTTTACATGGATTTTCTCTTGTAATCCTTACAGAAACCAATGAGACTCATATTATTATCATTCTCAAATTACAGATGAGGAAACATCTATAATAACCTTTTCAAGATCTTATAGCTAGTACATGGCAGAGCCAGAAGAATTTAGCTTTGATTTCTGTATCCATATTCTTAACTATGAAGCCACATTATTCCTTGTTTCTTGGGATAAAGGCCCATTTTTAGTGATTTCCTTGTCACCTTAGTTGCCTCAAATTCAGTTCAGCTGTGGGATAGGATTTAAATTTAATTAATATTGAATTTTTTAATCTTGAAAAATGAGTAGGAATTGTTTTCAGTTTTCTTCTGTCAAAGCCTCTGTATTTTAATGGATTTTATTAAAAAACTTATAGGCAATTCAGAAAAAAGTGGCTATCTCTGCGCGCCCAATAGGCTACAGTGGTTTTTTTTTTGTTTGTTTTTTTGGCTGCATTGTGTCTTCTTTGCTGCATGTGGGCTTTCTCTAGTTGCATTGAGCAGGGGCTATTCTTTGTTATGGTGTGCTGGCTTCTCATTGCGGTGGCTTCTCTTGTTGCAGAGCACAGGCTCTAGGTGCGCAAGCTTCAGTAGTTGTGGCGCATGGGCTTAGTTGCTCCACGACATGTGGGATCTTCCCGGACCAGGGCTCGAACCCGTATCTGCTGCATTGGCAGGCGGATTCTTAACCACTGCGCCACCAGGGAAGTCCCCGCTACAGTGTTTTATTACATATTGGAAGACTAGAGATTAATACCATTCTTTGGCTTTTTTTTTTTTTTTTTTTTGTGGTACGCGGGCCTCTCACTGTTGTGGCCTCTCCCGTTGCGGAGCACAGGCTCCGGACGCGCAGGCTCAGCGGCCATGGCTCACGGGCCTAGCCACTCTGTGGCATATGGGATCTTCCCAGACTAGGGCACGAACCCGAACTACTCAAAGGCAGCCTAAGAGAGCATCGGCAGGCGGACTCTCAACAACTGCGCCACCAGGGAAGCCCTGGCTTTTTTTTTTTTTTTTTTTTTTTTTTAAGAAGATGTTGGGGGTAGGAGTTTATTAATTAATTTATTTTTGCTGTGCTGGGTCTTCGTTTCTGTGCGAGGGCTATCTCTAGTTGTGGCAAGCAGGGTCTCAACCACTGCGCCACCAGGGAAGCCCGCTGGCTTTTTTTTTTTAATTTTTAAATTTAATTTAATTTTTTGATGCTTTAATTAATTAATTTTTGGCTGCATTGGGTCTTTGTTGCTGTGCACAAGATTTCTCTGGTTGCAGAGAGCAGGGGCTACTCTTACTTGTGGTGCGCGGGCTTCTCATTGCAGTGGTTTCTCTTGTTGCGGAGCATGGCCTCTAGGTGTGTGGGCTTCAGTAGTTGTGGCTCACGGGCTCTAGAGCGCAGGCTCAATAGTTGTGGTGCATAGGCTTAGTTGCTCCGTGGCATGTGGGATCTTACCGGACCAGGGCTCGAACGTGTGTTTCCTGCATTAGCAGGCGGAATCTTAACCACTGCGCCACCAGGGAAGCCCATTCTTTGGCCTTTTAACTTTCAATAGAGAGCAGCAAAATTGGATGTCATCACTCTTGGGTAAGGGAATCACTCACTTTCCCACTGTAACCAGGTCTGAGCTTCTCATAGATATATTGCAGTAGATTCAGGTTTGGTGAACATAGAGATAAGGAAAGGTTTCTTAGAAGCTGATTAAATTTTTCTCATTTTGAATATGGAACAGTATATTAGCTCCTCAGTGATGTTGTTCTAAGAGAGACCTCAGCCAGAAGGAGGTTTAAAAGAGTATGGAAGCAGTAGGGTTTTTTTTTGTTTGTTTGTTTGTTTTTGTTTGTTTGTTTTTGCGGTACGCAGGCCTCTCACCGCTGCGGCCTCTCCCACTGCGAAGCACAGGCTCCGGACGCGCAGGCCCAGCGGCCACGGCTCATGGGCCCAGCTGCTCCGCGGCACGCGGGATCCTCCCAGACCGGGGCACGAACCCGCATCCCCTGCATCGGCAGGTGGACTCCCAACCACTGCGCCACCAGGGAAGCCCAGTAGTTTTTATTTTTAAAATTTATTTTTTAATTTTTTGGCTGCACTATGTGCCATGTGGAATCTTAGTTCCCCAAACCAGGGATCGAACCCGTGCCCCGTGCATTGGAAGTGCAGAGTCTTAACCACTGGACTGCTAGGGAAGTCCCCGGAAGCAGTAGTTTTTTGTTATTCTCTATACAGTGAATTGCAGAGAGCAAGAGTACTTTGCTTGGTAGAAGGCATATGCCCTCTACATGTTATGAAAAATAAATGGAATACAAGTAGGGTAGGCTCAAGTAAGGTAAGGTATATAATAATTGGTGGGATGGAAAATGTTCTTTGAATTTGTCCTAAAATTGTCTATCACTCTTCTTCTTTGCTACCACTTGTGGTTTTCTTAGGTCACTGGACCTATTTGGGCTGGGGAGACCAACAGAGTACGTAAGAATTTGAATACCTTATAATTTTCTTGATCATACCCTTTAACATACCCCCTCTGACTATGAAGCTGGATATTCATGCATATAAGCATATATAATTCCATTCCCTCCTCTTCCCCTACTTGAATCTCAGGAGACAGTTACCTGCAGTGGGAAGTTATATCCTTTCAGGCTGGTTTCCTGAAGACTGTGTGTGTGTGTGTGTGTGTGTGTGTGTGTGTGTGTGTGTGGTGTGTGTGTGTTTGTGTGTGTGTGAGAGAGAGAGAGAGAGAGAGAAATTTCATTTCAAACCAAAGTTTCAGTTATAATCCTGACAGGATCTCCTGATTTTTCTTCCCCAGAGCCAAGTAGTACCGTCAGCTACCTTTTGGAGGAAACTCTCTCCTTTGGTCTCTTAGCTAAGGAGTGCAGTGACTAGAAGGAGAAGGTTCATCCTAGGAGGGGTCATTGGTTTTGTGATGTGAACAAGAGGCTGAGGACGTGGTTTGACTTTCCTTGGAGCAGGCCAGCTAGGCTGAAGCCCAACTTTGTTCAACTTTGAGCTTAGAGAGTGGGCATCTAGTTCTTTCCAACAAGATTCACAGCCCTAGGCTGACATTACTGTCTGTGTTACCTATCTGACAGGGGAGGTGGGTGGGTTGACTGAGTCCCAATGATTAGATATCCAATAGATACTAAGAGAGGCCAAATTTTGTCCTATCACTAGAATTTCTTATGGGGCATGTACTTTCTGTCATCTGAATCCTGGGTATTTGCACCAGGAAACTACTCAAAGGCAGCCTAAGAGAGCTCAGATAACTTAAGGTTTTCAAATAGAAAAAAGTAAGCCATGAAAAAAGAAAAAAAAGGTTTGAATTCTGTTTCCTTCTCTGAAAATTCTCCCTGTATTCTGGATTTAAAGATGGGGACTTAATCCAGGAGCACCACATACTAGAGAGCCTTGTTGTTCAGTATTTCATTCTGTTTTGTTTGAGTGCCTGCTTTCTGCCTGGGGCCCATGTTTGTCCCAGATTAAATTACTTTCCCGATCCTACTCTTCCAGGTTTATTTTCTCTCATTCCCTTCCATGTCCTTTCATGTACCTGCTAAATGAGCTACAAAATGTTTTACCAAAATATATATAGCCTTTCCACCATCAGGCCTTTACTCATGCCATTGCTTTTGTCCAGATTCCAGAAGGTATTCCCCCGCCCCCCATCTTCACCTATTGAAAACCCTCCAGTCTTTCAGAGTCATATCTTCCATAATGATTTCCTTGTTCACCCTAACAGGAAATGACCTGACCGTCAACTCATACAGCACTTGGTTAGTACTATTCTCATGATAGATACATCCTTGTATTTGTATCCATATTTTCTCTCTGCTATTAGACTGACTCTATATGCTGAGTCTTCTGTGTTGTTTAGCCTTCACTGATAGGTACTCAATAAATATTTGAATGAGTAAATTTTCCCAGCCTTTTAATTTCAAGGGACTTTTCAAATTTTGCCCTCAAACTAGCTCACAAGTCCGCCTTAAGCTGAGTAACCAAACCTGTACTCAGTCTGTCTTTCTCAGTGAAGCCAGAAGTTTTCTGTTCTAGGTGAAATACTACTGTGGGGTAGAGTGTAGAGCCAGTAACAGACTGTCGCTGCTACACTGAAAGTACAATTCTTTCATTCAAGGCTTTTCCTTAATTTGCCTCTTTAGTTTCTAATCAACTTTGGTGGTGCTAGGAGATTTACTTTATGAGGAAACTAGGGATGGTATAGGGGGAGAAAAGCTGGCTGTTGCCCTTGACCTACCCTTTTTCTGCTCCTGTCCTTTGTCTCACCTTACTTCCTCGTATTTCCTTTTTCCTGTCCCCTCCTACTTTTCATACTCTCTTTTCTTCTACTGCTGGCCTCTTCTTTCCACAGGCACTTTGTTTCTTTTTTTAAAAATAAATTTATTTATTTTTATTTATTTATTTTTGGCTGCGTTGGGTCTTCGTTGCTGCACGTGGGCTTTCTCTAGTTGCAGCAAGCGGGGGCTTCTTCGCTGCAGTGCGCAGGCCCCTCATTGCGGTGGCTTCTCTTGTTGTGGAGCACGGGCTCTAGGTGTGCAGGCTTCAGCAGTTGTGGCACACAGGCTCAGTAGTTGTGGCTCACAGGCTCTAGACCGCAGGCTCAGTAGTTGTGGTGCACGGGCTTAGTTGCTCCGAGGCATGTGGGATCTTCCCGGACCAGAGCTCAAACCCATGTCTGCTGCATTAGCAGGCGTATTCTCAACCACTGCACCACCAGGGAAGTCCTGACACTTTATTTCTTAGTATTTGCCCTTTATTCCTTCAGTGTGGAAATGTGTCAGCCTTTAGGAATTTTTGGAATATTCCTCCCCTTAGCTTAACAGAATAAAGCAGAGCATTATTAAGGAGTAGTAGGTCAGATGCAGTGAGAAACTAAGGGTCTATCCAGGTAGTTTCTGGCTCTGGATCCTGGGCTCCTACCTCTGGCTGAGCTACCCTCTTCTGGACTCATAAGCAGTAGGATTGTCTATCACTGCTGCTTCTTTGGAGACTAAATCTTGGTTCTCTAGATTATAAACTAATAGCATATTCTCCTACCAGAGTTTAAATAGATTTTTGGCTTTGTCTCTTTTGTTGCCTCTGCCCCCTCATCTGTATGCATGAATAATCCAGCGCTGACTTCTTCACACTTACTCCTTCCATGAGTTCAGAAAGAATTAAGTCTGAATGGCATACTGGTTTTTGTCCCTTGATCCTTTCTAGTCTTCAGAACAGCAAATGCATCAAGGTCTAAAATCAGTACCTCCAAAGTCTCTCTTTCCTAATGTGTGATCAGAGTGCTTTGTAATCAGAATGCTTTGCATCCCCTATGTTTGATTGGTATTGTTCCTGACCATTTGAAGCTTAGCCTCTTTCTCATACTGATTTTTTCCCCTGGAGTTCTGATCATTCTCTTCTTTTCTCATGTTCACATGTTGCCTTAAACTCAAGTGGGAAAAGCTTGTAAGATCTTCTTACCCCTACTCCCAGCTGTAACCCCAAGTGTTGTCTGGAACCCACATGTTGTGTGTTCCCTGTCTCTTTTAGTGGGATTATCTACCAAGTTGTCTGATGTAGAAGCCAAGGGGTCATTTCCCTATTACCTTCCGTTTGTCCCCAGGTTGTATTATTTCTGTCTGGATTTTTTTCTCTAGTTCATTAACTCTTTTCTGTTTCCACTGTGTCAGTATATGTTCTTATCTCCTACTTGTAAAAGCCTAATTTATGGTCATTAGGAGGCTTCCACTGTCCACATTGCTACCAAGATTTTTTTAAAATTCCTAATATGAGGAGTCCATCATCTGCTAAAAGTATCTCCATTTTGGATGGTGAATGTTCCTTTTCCTTATTGTGAGCCTAATAGAAACTTGGCAAGAAAGAACATATGGGACCTTATTAATTATACACATATGGATATGGTATCAGAAATGACTTCTATATAAAATAAACTACAGCACACTATTAGGTTGAATTCCTTTTCCAAGCACAGTATTGCATATTTTTACTTTTGCTTGGAGCAGGATTTGTAACTGTGGTCATTTTAGCTAACATCAAGAAAAAACTGTAGCTAGTCAGGTGCTGGCCTGAAAAGCAGAAATAATTCTATGAAACTGTAGTCACTGCTGTTAGATAAACTAGGCTGCATTGTCAGTAAGACCCCATTGACAGTGCACATGTTTTCCTCTTCTTCAGCCCAGGCTTGGGATGGGAATTCTGAGCCCAGAGTGTGGGTGCTCGACAGAAATTATTAGAAAAACCCAATGTTGCAGCAAGACAGTAAGACTGCTGCTGTTCTCAGCTGCATCTAGAACTTTTAACTTGACTTCTAAGTCTTGGCTTTGACCTTCCTGATTTCTTGGACCAGCTTCCGATGGTGGACCTGCTTATTTGATTCAACCATGTGTTTTTAGAGTCTGAAAACACCATGCTAACTTTAAACAAAAATTTCTCTTTTCTAAGAGATGGAAAAACTGTTTCTCCCCCTTTTGCCCCATTTTGGTAATAGTACAGGGGCACAATCTATTTAAGACATTTAAAAGCAGATTTTTACTAGGGTTATGATAGCTTAGAGAAGCAGAATTCCAGAGAATTCTGCATTGGGAAAATGCAACTTGGAACTCCTCTAAGAATCAGCACTAAAATTAAACCAAATGTCTTATCTCATTCGATAAGAAGAGAGACTTGTGGATATTGAGACAGTTTTTTGCATGACTTGAGGTCACTGGGCTCATGTGCAGCTCAGTTTGCTCTTGTTCTCAAGGTCCAGGCTTGTGGCTACAACAGTTAGAAGCAGAAGAAAATTCTGAAGAACTAAGTAAAGCTGGGGTGCTTTGACTGACTCTGCTTATTCCACAGCTTTTGAAGATCCTGATAGTGCCGTTGATGACCGAGATAGTGACTATCGCAGTGAGGCCAGCAATAGCATCCCACCTCTTTACCATACGACTTCCCAGCCCAATGCTTCTGTGCACCAATTCCCTGTGCCTGCGCGATTGCCACAGCAGCTGCTGCTTCAGGGCAGTTCCCGGGACTCTTGCAATGACTCTGTGCAAAGTTATGACCTCGATTATCCAGAGCGGCGGGCCCTCAGGTGGGTATTGGGAACAAAGCACTTTCTCTTCCTAGTATGCAGGTCCCAGGATGCAACTGACATCAAGGATTTGGGTACCTTAACCTGAGGTGACAGAGGAAATATAGCAGTATGGTGGATCAACCTGCAGCCATTTTATGTAGATTCTGTCTTTTTTTTTCCTCTTCCATATGTTCACATTTATGCATATCCATCAGTAAGAACTTTCTTTATGATCATCAGGTGAGGGCAGGCCCACTTGGGGTGGATGGCTGAAAAAAGCCTGCTCATCTCTCTGCCCAGCCAGTGATTTTGATACACCTTTCACCAAGATTAAAAAAAGAAAATCACAGATGTTACATGCTTGGATAATTCTTCCTACCTAAATATTTCCCTGGGAACTTCAGAAGAAAACCAATATGATCTCACTATAGCAGATTCAGTACTTTTGCTGGACTTAAAAAAAGAAAACCTTTTTATTAATTTCTTAAATACATAAAACATTTACATGTAAAAATATATTAAGGTGTGCTACGTACTATACAGCAAAGAATTTTCCACCCACACCTGTTGTCCTCCTCTACTGCATCACCTTCCTGTCTCCTAGTTCTCTTACCACCCTTGTTTCTTATTACCCTTCCGTAGACCATCATCATATATTTATGAGTATAAAAGCAAATACATACATATATGCTCCCTACTCTTCACCCAACTTTAAAAAAAATCAGACTTAAAATTTAGAGAAACAGTACAATGAACACACATATTCATGTTGCCTAGACTTGCCAGTTGTATTAACATTCTGTTACATTTACTTTATCTCATTCTCTCTAATATATGTTTATATACACACACATTTTCTTTTTTTGGCTGCATCACATAGCTTGTGGGATCTTAGTTCCCCAACCAGGGCTTGAACCTGGGCCCTCAGCAGTGAAAGCACAGAGTCCTAACCACTGGACCTCCAGGGAAGTCCCACACATACATTTTTTTTTTCTGAACCATTTGAAAGTAAGTTGCAGATACCATGTTACTTTACCAGGAGGTACTTCAGCATGTAACTCCTAAGAAAGAGGACTTTCTCTTACATAACCTTAATATTATGATCACACTCAAGAAATTTGACAATACAATGATATTATTTAACATATAGACCATATTTAAAATTTTCCAGTTGTCCCAATAATGTTCTTTATATATATTTTTTCCTTTTTGATGCAGGATCCAATTAAGGATTATGGTACATTACATGTAATTTCCCTGTTTCTGTAGTCTCCTATAACCTAACAAAATTCCCATACTTTTTTTTTTTTTCTTTTTGTCTTTTGAGGCACTAACATTTTTTGAAGAGTCCCAACCAGTTTTGAGAATGCCTCTTAATTTGGTTTGATCTGATTGTTTTTTCATGTTTAGAATCAGGTTAAACATTTTTGGCAAAAAACACTGCATAGATGTTTCCTTCACAATGCCTCAGCAGTCACATTTTACCTTGTCTCATTATTGTTGACGTTTAGTTTGATCTCTTGGTTAATCTGGTATACATACTAGATTTCTGCAATGTAAAGTTACCTTTCTTTTTGTAATTAAGGGTCTCTGGGATGATACCTGAGATTGTGTTAGTATTCTGTTTCTCACTCTTGACGATTTTTAGTGACTAAGTGACCACTTTGATGTTGTTTCTGTTTCCTAAATAAATGCTAATGGCTGTTAGATCTATAAAAGAACACATTGAGCTGACAGGCTCCGAGTCTGCAGGCCTTCTCTCCACCCCCACCTCAGTACCCAGGAAATAGGCAGTCTCTAACTTCAGTGAAAGTAAGGTTGGCTGTCTTCTGTATTCACTGACTTAAGTTGGGCGTGTAGCTTCTGATTCTGTAATCAGTATAGGGAAAGGTTTTCATTTCACTGTGATCCTCAAAACATATAGCCTTTAGATTTCACAAACGACAAATTATGATGCTTTAAATAATTTTCTCTTTGTGGTACTATAACAGGGTTTGACTTATGGTAGTCAAAGATTATTTTTATTATCTTTTATACATATATATTTTTTTAAAAGTAGTATGTTTGACTATATTCTTGGCTGTACTGCCTAAAATACAACCTTCAGCAAGTTAACAGCTTGGCGGCTTTTCAGATCCAAATTCATCAACAAATTTAGATTTCTTGAAATCCCTTGATATATTTTTATGGATTATTTAACAGTTCTAAACTTTGGCATTGTAAATATATTCTAAATATTGATGGAATATGTTCATTTTGTTTGTTTCTTTCTTTCTTAGAAAACAAAAGGATCCTAAATAGTTAATGGTAGCAAGTGAAGTATTTTAAAGTTGTTATAGGTATTCTTTTTCTAATGTGGAAAAACTTTTTGACTACATTGCTATAATACTGATTTAAGAACATGTGGATTTCCTTATCTTGTCTTTTCAGTCTGAATGGTTTTATCAAATTGATAATTTTATTAATTTTAGTTTTCTCATTGAATATGTACTAAATCTTATAATTTTTCTTCCTTTTCCCTGTTTTTCCTTTTTTTCTTGCCTTACTATTCTTCCATTTTTATCTCTTTACATCAGACAAGGCTTACAGGTTCAAAATGACAAAATTAGGATTATTTCATATTTCTCTGATGTTGACTGTGAAAAGCAAGAAGGTATATATGAGGAGATAGAGGGGAAGATGTCACAAGAAGCTCTAGAAAACAGTAACATAAACTTAAAGGACGAAGGGGTAAAAGAAGTGAGAACTCTTTCAAAAACTGATAAATATTACAGCCAACAAATACAACCAAAGTATAAGAATTGGAAAAAGATACCATCTCAAAGCCAAGAGACAGAATTCTCTACTGCCTTTAATTATGACCTTAAGTTTGAAACATCTACTTTCTCTAGATATCCTCAGAAATATGATACAATAGATAGGAGAAGGAAAAAGACACCCTTATATAGTCATTTTGAAGGCAGTGAAAAAAGCCAATATGATGATAAATCAGGAACTAAGACTAACTTGAAAAGTACATATCCTAACACTGAAAATTGTAACCTTTGCCACGTTGAGAAGAAGGAACAAAATTACCCAGTTTTGCATCCCTACAAAAATGGATTTGTGGTTAAGAGTGGCATGTGGACCACTAACTTGGAAAGTCATGATTATGATCTTTCTGGTTGTTCTAAGGACTGTGAAAAGGCATCTGGCTTAAACCAGCATGTCACTAATTTCACTCCATTAGATATTCTTGAAGATTCTGCCAGCAGTACTTCTGATGAACTTCTGGGTTCCCCCATTTCTGATAAGCAGGAAGATTTACTGTCACCAACATGTCATCCATCCAATGTCCATCATATTGGAGGTTTTCCAGAAGAATATTATAGAGCAAATCCTGCATTCGCATCACAAAGGATGAATTGTGCTACAGACACACTTGGAAATCTGTCTGGGTGCCCCATGGAAGAGATGACCCCTTCCTCTATTGAGGAACCCAAGGAGGACTATATTGATACAATGGATGAGCTTCAGTGTTTGGTAGAAACAGTGTCAGAATATTTAGCAGAGAAGGAAGAGGAGATTAATAGATTTGGCTCCCTTTCAAAAACTAAAGAAACACTTAAACACAATAGTACTGTTAATAATGCAGAACAGAAAATGCCAGGGGATCAAATACCATCTTTAAACATTGCCAAGAATGACAAGGACAAAGCCATCTCTTTCCCTGAGCTGAATGGAGTAAAATGTGCTGTTGGTTCTTTATTCAGTTCACTCACAGAAAAGGTGGGTTCAGGCACAAAGCATCTAACAACCTCTGTGGAAAAGCTGGTTTATTTAGTTCCAGAGAAAACAGAAACTCTTAATCAGACAGAGGCGATTAATTCGCCATCTAGACCCAGAGCCAAGTCAGTATCAGAGAAGGGTCTTTCCATACAATCTCCATCTCCATTATCTTCTCAAACAGTTGACAATAAGGACGTTGGCAAACATGACAAAACCTCTGAAAATGAGCACATGGACAGTAAAACTGGAAGTTTAAACTTTCAGGATCCAACAGAAACTATTGGAAGGGACTCTGCTTCACAGAATCAGAGTTCAGTTATAAAGTCTGTTTGCAGCATGCTAAATCCATTAAAAATCTTTTTGGAAAAGGATGAAACCAAAAAAGATGATGACCGGAGCAAGCCAACGAGAAAGGAAAACTTTGTTGCGTGTGGTTCGGAGTCAAATCAAAGGGAAGATACCCTTGGCAATGACAGTAACATTGTCACTTTGGATAGGAGTGATAGAGAAACTCCTCACTACCAAACGCCCCTAAGTGAGGATTTGTTGTCTTCCCAAGCAGCCATTGAACATTCTAACTTAGCTCATTCTGCAAATGAGAAAGATGATGTTGCGAGTCCGTTGGAAAGAGAACCCTGTACAGATCTGTCTCTGTTACCAGATCAACGAAAAATATGTGCCAAAGATACTTTAGGACATCATTGTGAAGCTGACAGCAGAACTGCAAATAAAGAGCCATCTTCAAAGCCATTAGAGGGGGACAAAATTACTGGTGATGATGATTTCCTTGAGCCACTCAGAAAATCCTTTAGCCAGTTTTTGCTCACTTCCCCTGAGACCTATTCAAAGGAGACTTTGTCAGACTCTATGAAAATTCACCAGTTGGAGGAAGATGGATGGGAAAGGGGCCCTAAGAAAGGTGGGCATTCCTTTTCCTTTAGTGGAAAATTAGATATTCCAATTTTCAAAGTTCTTAGTCATTCTGAAAAGCAGCAGGATGTAAGAGAGAAAGGAAGCATGCTCCCTTTGTTTAAATTTTCTTTCACTGACAGCCATAAAACTGTCAATGACCAGAGTTTTCATGGCTCAGCAGTAACCACTGATGAAGAGATCCAAAGAAATTGCCATGCAAATGCCAAACTTAGTTCAATAAAATCTAGTTCAGTTCCAAATATTCATAGTAATCTAGGGAAATGTGATATAAAGACGTCTAATAAGAGTGACCAAATAAATACTCCTGAAGATGTCACACTTAATAAAATAAAGTCTTATTCGGCTCCAAATATTATTAATGATCTTGGGAAATTTGGGAGTATAGAGGAATTACACTCAAGTGACCACACAGCAATAGAGAACTGTGAAAGAGATACCTTAAACATTCCTGGAGTTGTGTCCAAAGAGCATATACCTTCAGATTCTTTAGGAGAAAGTAAGAATTTTACACAAGTGACATCCTCAACAGTACCAGACTCTTCATTAGCATTTACTTCTACCATTTCGAAACCCACCTTGGTTGATGAAATGAGTGATGACAAACTTGTAGATAAAGCTTCCAAGAAAAGAACCCAAGGAGGTCTCCTTTCTGGCCTGTTTAACAGGTTTTCTTCTCTTGAAAACTTGTCTATTCAACAAGAATTAAATGTGAAGAAAGATGACTCTCCTCACAGGAATAATACACTGAGCTTATTCTCTGGAATATTTAACTTGAAATCAAATAGCAGTATGACTGATTGTAAGCCAGATGAAACAAAGTCCATGTCTTTAGGTGACCTAAAGGGTTTGAATGGAAAAAAACATTTATCCTTGGATGAGATCCCTGTTACTTCATGTGTGACTTTTGAGAACCAGAGGAACCATGAAAAACAGGAAACTTCTGGCTTCATAAAAAGCTGCTTATCTTTACCTAAAGAAAACATACCATTATCTGATGCTTGGGTTGATAGCCATTATTGCCCTCCTACATGGAAAAACCAACGAAGTGAAAAGAATTTCCCCTCTTCTGAGAACAGTGTACTTCACTGCACTCCAACTGCTCAGCAGGACCTATTAGAGAAATCTTTGGCTAAGAGGCAGACACCACACCATGCTCTTGAGGCAAAACTACATGAAAATTCTAACAAGTTAAATTCACCTGTGCTAAATACTAACATTCTTAGTCAATCAAACCACTATCAGGCTTTTGAAGAGATGAACAATCCTTTCTCTTATGAATGGGATTCTGATATAAAAGATTTCTCTAAAAATTCCAGAAAACTTCAGCCAGTTTATTATATGTTGAATCAAAATACATTTCCATCAGCCGATGTTTTCTTGTGGCCTGACTCAGAAAATCCAGCAATAAATTTTTGCCAAAAAGATCAAAATGCAAATATCTTGGAGTGGAGAACAAATCTAAACAGTGTCGTTTGGTGTGACTTACCACATGAATCATTCAACCAGTTAGCATTTAATGAAGATTACTTATTGAGAGGTGATATGTGGGCAGCTAACTCATTATATGGAAATTCTGGTTATCTTCCAATTAATGAGACTAAGAAGGCACTAGAAGAATTGCCCATTGACTTAAGTTGTTCTTCAGGTTATGAGAAGAGTACATGCCCCGTAGTTGATCTAGACTCATTAAGAATGGATGAAAACTTTGTTTATTCAAGTGTTTGTTATGAATACCAGGAATGGTTGTCATGTCTTGAAAATGGAGTGTGGTGGCCATCGGAGGATGGAGATTATGGATATTTTATGTTCCACGATGGTCAATATATCTATTCTTTCCTTACTGATTCTACTGGGCAGTATGCATATTTATTTATACCTGATTGTTCTTATGAAGAGTATTTGAGTTGTGACTTACAGACAAATGATCTATCAAATATTACATTAGATGATAGCACTATTCCTGCTTACAGTTTTAAAGTACTTGACAGGGAAGATGAATTACTGTGGTATGTTGAAGAGGAACCAATTGATGACCCTCTTGATTTATCTGTAGTTTTGCCAAGAAGTGAGGGACCAATGTATCTAAATTTAGGAATGTTTTCACAAGTACTTGAAAAGTCAAGTTATGGCCAAAGGGATCAACCATTAGATTTTTCAGGCTATACTCCTCAAAAGTCAAAGGGAGATTTTGTATCTTTTAAAGAAAGCCTGGGTGGTTCTGAAGACTCTGAGTGTACATTGGATCTCAGAAATCAGCCCCGAACGATTGGTAATCATGTCTTAAATAAAAATCAAATGATAAAGGGAGATAAGAATCAGACTCTAGCGAAGGATTCATCAGTTAACCTTTCCAGTTTCCAGTGGATCCAGTCTTCTTCTGAAGAAGCTGCCTCTTTGGTTCATCCTGAAAATAAGACTAACATCCCACAGCAAACAGAAGAGATGTCATCATTGAACAAAGTGACTTCGTTATTTTCTGCTTTGGGTGCTTCAACTGGAAGTACTTTGAATTTTGATAAGAATGAATCCTTAGAGTCTTCAGCCATGCAGAAAATAGATCAGCAGTCAAACTTAGCAGAGATCACAAATGATGGTCTTCAGTCATTAATCTTGAGTAAGCAACTAGAGAGTAACTCCCAAAATGAGGAAGAAAGTCTTCTCAAGAAGGATTCAGAGAGACAAATGGTATCCAATGTTCAGCGACCAGAATTTACTAAAAATATGAAGAAAGAATTCCCTTTAAATAAAAGCGTTCATGTGAAAAAACAAAATTTGTTAAAATCTGTTTTCCAGGTAAACCAAACAACTTCTCAGGCTCAATCAGATATAGAAGATGACAAGATGATTACAGCTGATTCTGTTTCAATTCCTCTTATATCACAGTTTAGTAGGGATGAATGCAAGAATTGTGAGCCTCCTCAGGACCAGTCTTCCAAAGAGTCTGAGAGAACATTATTTAAAAGTGCACTGAAACTCTTTGGTCGGGGAGAAGACTCTTCAGTAAGTGCAGTAGCAAACGAGAAACAGGAATCTCGATTTTTGAACTTCTTTAAAACCCAGGTGAATAAAGAAGGATCACCAAATTTAGAAAAGAATGGTGATAAAAATAGAAAGATATCATCTCAGGAAAAGAATGAATCTCCTGGTGTTTCAAGTGTTTTTGGTTCCCTTGGGGATTTCTTTAAAACCAATGTATCTCCTAAACAGACAACTGAAAATATGTCTGTTTCTTCAATGACTAATAAGGATGAGGTCAAGTCAAGTCCTAATCCTGCACATCTAACTAAACAGGATGTTGGGAACTTTCCTGCTGCACCAGTTTCCTCTAAAGGGAAGGTTCGAGTTAGAAATCTGAACAAGCAGACTACTATTGATGACAGTGAGCTAAAGGAACCATCAATTAGGGAGATCCAGGGTGATCATTTGACTGACGAAGAGGCACCCTCCAGAGACCACCAACTCTACCAGTCACCAAATTCATCTTTCTCAACAGGTTGTCTCAAAGAATCCTCCAGAGATTCTTCAGTAGAGACTAGTGGTGTGTCTACAGTGACAGAAGTTCCAAGAAGTGATAAAATATCATTAGATATTCTGAGCAGAAGAAATTCAAATGAACAAGATCATTTTTCTGACAAAGACCAGAGTTTTTCAACTGCCACAACATCTCCATCCCAACCAGAATTACCAACCAGAAAGAGTATATTTTCTTTCCTGACTGGATCCGAAAAATCTGAGAACAGAGCCTTTACTACTCTACCAAGAACCACATCTCAAGGAGAAGGGCTATTCACACTTCCTTCCTTTTTTTCCACTGCTAACTCAGGCAGCAAGAAGAATACCTCTCTTAATAGCTCTTTCAGTTTCTTCAACTTGTCCTTTTTGGATGAAAAGCAGCAGACTCCTGGGGAAAAACACAGCCTTTCAGCTGTTGCTCCAGTGACTTCCCAGCCCTGTAAGAAGCCAAGTGTTTTTGTAGACATGAGTAATACAATGACTAGAGAAGATTCTAATGACATTAGAGGTAGCATAGTCCCGGAGGTAGTTCATGAACAGCAAATGGCTCCTTGTGTTTCCATTAGCAACATCACTAAGGTTACCTCCCTTGCAGATGAGCTCAATGTAGAAAACGACTATCCAGGAAAACTAGGTTCCAGTAATGGACCAGGGACATCTTTAAAAGATTTCCAGGTAAGTCAGTCACGAAAAGACATTGTTCCTCATTCACCACAATTGCAGGCACAGTCTGAAACACTGCTCATTGGTCCAGAGACCCTTGAGGTATCTCCCCATGAAGAAGAGGCTTTCATACAGGAAGCCTTTCTGAGTGACTCACCAGCCAGCTCTTTTTCACATGATAGCCATTTGGTTGAAAAGCTCAACCATTTTGACGCATGTACTACATACCACCAAAGTGAAAGATTTACTAGTGACCCACTGAACTTGCCCTTAGAAAAGGCCCCCGATGAGATCTTAACACAGATCCTGGAGCCAGCTTCTTCCTCTGTGGAGCCAGGATGTACAGGGCACCTCCAGAGTCAAGATGCAGATAAAGTGGAAGACAAATCAATGTTGGAATCTTCAGTAGAAATGCTTTCAGGGTTTGTGACCAAAGTGAAATCTTTCTCTGGGTCCTTAATTGAACCTCCTAAAACTTTCTCTGGGCTTTTCTCTTCTCCTAAACCTCCAAAGAAAAACTCCTTTTTCTCTTTTCCTTCTGGTGCATCATCTCAGCCTCTCACAGGTGAGTTATTTGGACTTTTTAAAAGTCCCAAACCAGAGACATACAAACAAGAATCATCTATTCCAGCTACTGCATTGCTTCAAAATGGTGGTTCCAGACATACTGAAGAATCAGTACCTCCCGAAAATTTGTGGAAAGAAGCTACCTTTGGAGCACTCAATTCAGAAGCTATAGTCAGTGACTGTAGAATGACTGTGGTTAGTGCAAAGTCAGACTCGGAGACCTTGACGGATGATCCTAACCTAACAACTGAAATGGAAAACAATAATATTCCTGACAATATTCCAGAACCCCAACGTTCTGAAACAATTGAGGCTGCATCTTCTGTCTCAGGGGACGATACTGGGCAAGGAGTATTGTCTCTGAGTGATGAAGGAGACATGGGGATGTTGCAGGGTACAGACACAGAGGCATCATTGGAAGCAGAGCATATCTCATTGCCAGCACAGTTGCATCCAGAACCTACCTGGATTGCCAAAGAGCTTCCTCCTCCAATTCACCTACCTCTTCCTCTTGAGCCAGAGCCAGATATGCAATCTGCCTCCACAAACCAAGACTTCTTAGAGCTACAGGCAACCAATTCACTAGAAACCAATACTACAGTGTTCAGTGAGGCAAGTGTTGGCCAGAGTGCCACACTGGAAACCCAAGGGTACCTTTCTCACTGTCCGTTGGAGGAACCTGTGCTTTGTGCCAAAGAAAACTATGGGATACTTGATGCCCAGAAAGGTCCACCCGCAGTCCCCAAGGAAACGGAGCAGCCAAGTCCTCATTTTGAAATCCCAAACATGATCAATTGGCCAAAACTCCATTTCCCATCCTCTGCTACTGACTATCGGAAACCACTGAGCTCTTTCTTTTCCTCGCCTTCCTCCTCTGGCAATAGGGCAGCAGAGACTGGTTTAATGTCCAGTTTTAAGAAGTTGTCAACTCTATTTGAGGGAGGTAATGAGGGGAAAGGGAGTAGTGCAGTGGCAAGTGATTCAAAACTAAGGTTTGGAAAGAAGCTGGATCTTTCATTCCCGTGGCCGAAACAGAACAAATGGGACCCTGAACAAATGCCTGCAGAATCCTCCTCTCCAGTTTTGGTTATCAGCAGTGATCAGGACCTTAAATTTAGTGAGGCTGACAAAACTTTGGAGTCTTCTCAAGTGTCTGGGGCCAGTGCTGAGCCAGCTAAGGTTTTGACTCAGCCCTCTGGGACCTCTGGGCAGCTGGAGACCAGGCCAAGTATATGTGCTCATGAGCTTTCAGGGCCTGGAGAAGTGGAAAACCATCAGGAAATCCCAGCATCTGGAGAACACGGGGGTACCAAAGATAACCTCTCTGACCCCACCTGTCCTTCAGAGAGTCATGAGGAAGAACACTGCACTGTCTCTGAGCTACTTCACCAGCCAGAAACACATGAAGAGGAGACAGCGCCTGCTAGCATTGACTCTGATTCAAATGTACAGCAGCCAGTTGTTCTACATGACATCAAGGAACCAAAGACCAGCAAAAGGCCTGTTCTCAACTAAAGCATCATAAATGATTTTAAAGAATTGACCATTTATGATGCAGTGACTAAGTGGTAGCTTAATCATAGCCTGCTTTTTATCCTTCCTGTGTCTTTCCCAGCGCCTGAGCTTCATGTTAATTAGGGGTTAAGTAAGAAGAAATAATAGGTGGATATTGTCATCTTCTCTCTGCCAAATGTAATTCATTTATTGGAACAAGGAGCTTCCTGCTTAAAGGGAAGACTAGGTCATGAGATTTACTCACTCTGGTTTGCTCTGCCTTGAATAATGCAGAATGGAGAAGGGAGGGCAAGAAGAGGCAGCAAGTCACTGAGTGGCATATATTAATTACAACCACATGATAGGCTAGAATGCTTCCTTAGGTCTTTGGCACTTACATCTGTAATAGCTAGGAGAGACCTACTTTGCTTTGCTTTTCCAAGTCTTCTAAGATGCTTTCTCCAGTGGCAATGAGGGTATTAAGTAAAATACAAAATGCAAAGGATGGCTTGGAATAATCTATACTATATATATTCCGTATGGATTTGCACAGCTTCTTCCAGTCTCTGCATTTTACTACCCATGAGACTGGTGTCTGATAAGTGCTTTCAGTACAGTCTCACAGGAGCTCAGGGCTATCGTTTGCTGTAGTTATTCAGTCTGGGTCATTGTGCAGGGTCCACCTGCAAAGGATACTATTATTTCCCCTAAGAAGAAGCACCATACAGGGCATTTTAAGAATGCTGCCTTGAACGCTGGCCCAAACCAGTCCAAAGAGGCTGGTCAAGTACTTTGGAGGTTATGTGAGTATGTGCGCACACATGTTCATGTGTATATGTGTGCTGGGAACTACTCAGAACAGTGGCTTGGTACCTATCCTGCATGGGATGAAGAATCAGAAATCAGCCTGGAAATACCAGATAATTGGGAGGAATCATAGGGAAAATATCACTGGAAAACAATAATGATTTATCTTCATTTGGCCAAGAGTAAACATAAGCCCTTTAGTTAAAGCTTGACTCTTTGGCAAGGAAATTCCTTGTCCTTTTGCACGGAGGCTCTCCAGCAGAATACCAGAAGTAAAACAAAGGGCCTCTGACTTGGGATGGAACTATCCAAATGGGCTAGGATAGATCTTATATTGATAGATCATCCCCAAGTCCCTCCATTTTGAATAGGACTGAATCCCCCAAATTCAGTATACGGCTTAAGGGAGTAACTTTGAATAGTATTCTTTCTGGTCACGATTCACTGCCACATTTGCTATAGCTGCTGCCTCTTATACCAGGGGAACAAATTTCCTTTCCAGGTATGGGAATTCAGGTGGTTGAGAGAGGGTTAGGCTGGCCTCTCTTCAGGTACAGAAATGCATTAATATGGCCCTGACTCAGATCTTGGAGTTGGACTGTGTCCACTTTGCCCGAAACTGAGCCATGTCCTGAGAGCAACTCAGTTATAGGTGGGCAGGTTCATCTTTGGGACATTCGCTGTGCTGCCAGGGATACCACTGTAACATCCATGTTGATGAGACCATTCCCCTGAGGAATTTCTTGGTCCTAGCCTCCATTTCCCAGTGGCTTCCATTACCTCATACAGATGGCTGAGAGATAATTGAAGGAACATGTTCACTCTCCTTTGCTCATTCTGAGGAACACACATTTACATTTACAATTGGAGAGGAAGAAAAGGGGATCTCAATTTAATAGGTAGTAGAGAAAGGGAGTAGAGTTCATCCATCCATTTTATTCTGTGGAAATTAGAAAACTTTAATCACAGCCACTGGACAAGTTTTTTAAGAAGTCCGAGTAGAGAATTTTAGGCATAAACAGACTATTTTAATAATTCTTAATCCTACTTACAGAATAGCATGTTAAGATAAAGAATTCTTCAAAGTCAACTGCAGGGTTGAGGTTAAGTGCTATTGGAGAACCCAGCATGTTGTGTTATTTTTCCTGTTGTGATTTTGCTGAACAGAGACTAGTTCTTCTAGATTGTGAACTTTGGTCCTCTCTTCCCAGAAACCTCCTGTTTGTGATCCTTGCCACTGATAGAATCATTATTTCCTGGATTTATCCATTACTTTGTTCTGATCCTTAGTTTGTATGTATTTACTGATGTGTCTTCCTCTCATTCTCACAGCCCCACCAGCAGTAGTAGGTATGGCTCCTCCTGTAACGTGAGTCAAGGAAGCTCTCAGCTGAGTGAACTAGACCAGTGTCACGAACAAGATGATGACCGCCGGGAGAGGGACTTGATTCATTCCTGCCACAGCTCTGGCAGCTTCTCCAGAGACAGCCAAGTAGGTTTTGGAGAACAAGAGAAAGCCTTGGAGGTGGCACGTGAAGAGGAGAAGGGAGGAGCATGTGAACCCAAGGAGACGAAAGAAGATGCTACAACCCCGCCACCCCCAGATCTGGTGCTACACAGAGACCACATCCTAGGCCCCCAGGAGAGGTAGGTGATGGCTACCTTGAGGAGCTCACATGGTTTCCTCAGTACCTGCCCTATGGTATTGTTGAACAGAATGCAGTTGCTTTTTGTTTGTTTCCCTGCAGCTGGGTGTGGTTGTGATCAGGATACTGAGGCTTAGCTCTGCACTGCTTCCTTTGCTTTTTGGTGTAATTTCCAATGTATTTTGAGGATCTCTGAAGAACATTTTAACTGCAGTGTACCAGGCCTTCTAGAGTCTGCAGTTCTTGGCTCACTAGTTGACCCCACATATGACAGCCTTTGAGTCTGGAACTGACCTGAGCCTTGCAGGTCATTTCATTCAGAGGAGCTGCTTTGAATGAAATAGGCTTCCCACCCGATTAATGTTTAAATTTCTCTTGTGAGCATTATTTTTTTCTTTTGTTTTGTTTTTTCCCTGGCTGACAAAACTGGGAAAGAGTTAAAGAATTGGTCTAGAAGCCAGATCTAACCCACCCGTCTGTCTCCCTGGGGCCTAGCAGTATGTCTGGCAGTTGGTACCCATAAGGAGAAAAATTTTAAACTTGTCCTTTTAACAGTCACATAATGAGGCTTAGTACAGAGTTTGAGTATTGTTCTTATTGAGCTAAATTGGTCAGTGAGCTGCTGATAGGTTGGGGCAGAGCAGGGTTTCTCATTCTTAGCACTGTTGACATTTTTAGGCAGATAATGCTTTGTTACGGGGAGCTGTTGTATGCATTGTAGGATTTTAGTAGCATCCTTAGCCTCTGCACACTAGATGCCTGGAGCAACTCTCAGTGTGACAACCAAAAATGTCTCCAGATATTGTCAGATTTCTCCTGAGGGGCAAAACTGTCCCTAGTTGAAAACCACTGGGGTAGAATGATAAGGGCTAGGTGTGACTTAAATTCTCAAATTTCAAGGTCACGGGAAGATCAGAGCAGTGAATGCTGATTATGCGGTAAAAGTTAGAGAATGGTTGATGCCTCTACTCCACCACTTGAAGGTAGAAACTTATTTTCTGTTTGTTTTCCTGATTTTTAATCATTTCTGGTGGCTCATCTAGTAGACAAGACATCAGGGAGACTGAGTTCTGGACCAGCTTTTTTACTGGATTGACGACCCACTGAAAGATAGCTCTTTGTCGACCTTGGACTTTAAAGATACTGTTGTCTGGGTAGAGTTTTTGGTCGAGCAGCAGAAGGTGCCTGGCCTTCTCTAATGGCTCTGTCCTCCCAGATCCTAGCTGTGCAAGTGACGTCCAGGCCCGTTTCAGAAGTGCCCACAAGTGTTTCAAAACAATTGAACCAGTTAGGTGGCATCAGAGCCTAGCATATATTTTATGTGTCTAGATGGTGGGTCCTTTTTTACTGCCTTGTCAGTAGACCCCAGTGAGAGAGAGGAGAAGCATCATCACCAAGAATTAACCACTGTTCCACAGTTAAGATGATGATGATTTGTTCAAATACAGGGTATTGTTTCTGTCTCAAAGCTACTTTGTTATATTTATTGTTCCTTTTGCTGAGGGTGGTCCTGAGGCAACTCAAGGAACAAGATCACAGCAGGACAAGGGCTCTGCCTTTTTACTTAGCACTTTGATGTAGTCTAGGAATTGGAAAGCCTTCCAAAATGCTTAGTGGAGCAGGAATGCTTTGCAGGAACAAAATTCTGCCCTAAGGATGCTATGTAGAACTCTCAAGGGAGACTGGTGGCCTTGAGAGGTAGGGGGAGAGGGTTACTCTACACCTCTCTGTATGGTTTCTATGTTAGTCATTGACTTAGGGCCCTTGCCAATGCTTCTGGTATCCTGATCCCTGACTGTCCCAATGAGCTGCCTCATCAGGTGAGTGGAAAAGTGGGAAGAAAGAGAGGGAACAGATGAAAAGCTAAAAGGACTTGTCATTTTAGGAATTTTTTTCACATTGGATATTCAGGACTATGCTGTTTTAGTGGCTTGAATCACTAGATAAGTATAGGCATGAATACAACAAACCTTTTAATTTTAGGTATTTGGCAGTTTTGCCTTGAGCACTGTCATCTTGTGGCCTGGGCTGATTTTTAAGGAACATTCTTTTCTCTGTTACAAGTGTTCCCGAGGAGAGTGCATCTTCGCCATTTACCCAAGCCAGAGCGCACTGGATCCGAGCAGTTACCAAGGTTCGACTCCAGCTGCAGGAGGTAGGAAATCTGTTGTTCTGGTTCTAGTTGGGACAGTTTTTCCTTTGAAATTGGGAGACATATGGTGCTGAAGAAGCAGTCAATGATTAGTCATCTTACAGTGTGCTTCTGGGAATGCATGACAAGTAAGCTAGAGCCTTAAGAGATGGGCAGGTAGCCATTGGCTTCCCTCTATGCTGATTAATGGAAATCAAGTAGACCTAGTGGGTTAAGAGCCTGAAAGTAAAATTAAATGCTATTTTCAGTACCATTATCACCTGTGAGGCCATTTTATTTTGAGTTTAGGATAGAAGACTATTTCAGGGCCTCTTAGGATTAGTTGTTGTTTCCCTTGGCGAGCCAGTTCAAGTACCACTGGCTGACCTCTACAGGGCCAGAAATTTTACTCAGAAATTTAGTGTTCAGAAGTTTCTACGGGCTTCCCTAATTTAAGGCCCCAAACATCAACACATTAATATCTAAAACAGTGTAAAAAAGTAAAAATAGAAATATTTTTCATTTGCAGCATTGCAAGTTTGAAGTGTCCTTATCTGTGTGTCAGTAGTCACTTTTCAGGCAGAAAGGAGGTTTTTATTTTATTTATTTATTTATTTTAACATCTTTATTGGAGGATAATTGCTTTACAATGTTGTGTTAGTGAAAGGAGATTTTTAAATGATGACAGGTGGCTGTCCGTAGTATAATACCTGGCAGATACTAAAAATGCCAGCATGTTCACATGTGTAAACACACTTAAAAAGTAATTTATTTTGAAATAATTTCAAACTTAGAAAAAAGTTGCCAAAATAATAAAGAACTCCCATATCCTCCTCACCAAGATGCCTCCGTTGTTGACATTTTACAACATTTTTGCTTCATTGCCCTCCATCCGTTATGATTAATCTTTTTTCTGAACCATTTGAGAGGAGGTTGGAGGCATGATGTTCTCCTGTTTGTATTTTCCAAGAACAAGGCTACTCTCCAGTATAACCACAATATAACTATCCAAATCAAGAAATCAACAATGACAATACTTTCATCAAGTCCCCATGCAAATTTTGCCAACTGTCTCAACAATGTCTCTTTTCTGGTCCAGGATACAATCCAGGCTGACATGTTGCATTTAGCAGTCATGTCTCTTAATCTCCCTTAATCTGGAACAGTTCCTCAGTCTTTCGCATCTTCAATAGATAGTACAGGCCTTTCATTTGGTAACATATTCTTCATTTTGGGTCCATCCAGTGTTTCCTCATGTCCAGACTCAGGCCATACTTTCTTGGCAGGGATTACACAAAAATGATGTTGAACTCATTTTAGTGAACTGCATCAGAAAGTACATGTTGTCAACCTGTCCTACCCCCTGTAATGTTACCTTTAATCACCTAGTTAAGGAACTTCCCTGGCAGTTCAGTGGTTAAGACTTCGTGCTCCCAATGCAGGGGGCACTGATTTGATCCCTGGTCGGGGAACTAAGATCCCGCATGCCACATGGCATAGCCAAAAAAAAAAGCACCTAGTTATGTTTGTATCAGCCAGGTTTCTCTACTGTTGCGACACCATTTTTCCTTTTGTGTTCTGTGGTACAATACTCTGAGACCATGCCAGTGTCTTGTTCCTCATCAAACCTCCATGTACAGGCTAAGTATCCATGTATGACTCCTGTCTGAATCTACCACCAATAACGGTGGTTGCCAAATGGTATCTTTCTATTTCCATGATCCTTTCTACATTCATTAGTTGGCATACTACTATAAGGAAGAGATTTCCCATCAATTTTTTATTTCTAATTTTTCAGCGTAAGGGTCTTATAATTCTTATAATAAATGAAAGTAAAATAACTTCATGTAGAAGAAAAGTTCTGAATGAGAAAAACAAGAATATATTGGAGCAGTTTGTTATGACTTTTTAAGAGGCAGCTCAGAGTCTCTCAAAAAGAATAGCTAAAAACAGTTGCCAAAGCTTGGGATCATTTAGAGAAAAGCATGGTTTATTTAAGAGTAACCAAAAACCATTGCAACTTAATTGAATACCAGAACAACAGCAAATATATTCTTAACACAGGTCATGTAACTGGAAGTTGATTAGATGTGCCCAAGAGGAGGAAGATAAGCCAGAGTTTAAAGACAGCTCTGATAGCACTTTAAGATAGAGGCAGAAGCATACCATTTATACTTAAGATGAGATTTGCTGACAGATTGATTGAGGTTGCGAGACAGTAAGAAGTTAAGTATGGCACCAAGAATTTTCTTTTTTCTGAGTAATTGGAAGTTCCACCTATCTGCCCTAAGATAATTTTTGTTAGTTTCTTATTATTATAGAATTTCCTTATAGGTGTAAGTAAATATGAATGTATTTTCTAATCCCCCCCTTTTTTTTAGAAACAAAAACATGGCATACTATACACACTGGGAACATCTTGCTTTTTCACTTGGAGATTCTTCCATATTAGCTCTAAGAGAATGTTTTTCTTTTTAAACAGGTGCATAATATTTCACTGTATGAATGTACTGCAAGTATTTAACTAGTCTTCTGTTGATGTTCATTTGGTTGTTTCTGGTCATTTGCTGTAATAAACCATGTTGCAAATGATTACCTTTTATGTATGTCATTTTGCTGTGTGCAAGTATATCTGAGGGGATATGCATTTGTAATTTTAGTAAATACTGCTCACCACTTATCAGTGGCTTAAAACAACAAAGGTTTATTTTGCTCATGCTGCTTATCATCCTGTATGTTGAAGAGTTCTGCTTCAAGTTATCGTCTCTGCAACCCAGGCTAAGGGATCAGCCAGATTCTAGAACATTGCCAATGTTGGTGGTAGAGGGAAAGAAAAAATAACAAATGAGAGAGAACATAGGCGATTGCATTCTCGCTCTTAAAAGTTCTGCCCCAAGACACAGTATGTCACTTTTGCTCACATTTCCCTGGTTAAAGCAAATTACATAACCATGTCTAACTTCAAGCAAATGGTACAGTATACCTTGAAACAGATAGGGAAGGATATTTGTGAAAAGCGTTAATGATTATTCTAAAGGGTATCTGCCTTCCACCAACATATACTCTTTTTTTTTTAAAACATCTTTATTGGAGTATAATTGCTTTACAATGTTGTGTTAGTTTCTGCTGTATAACAAGGTGAATCAGTTAGCATTTAAAGTGAATATGTTAGCATTCGGTATTTGTTTTTCTCTTTCTGACTTACTTCACTCTGTATGACAGACTCTAGATCCATCCAGCTCACTACAAATAACTCAATTTCATTTCTTTTTATGGCTGAGTAATATTCCATTATATATATGTGCCACATCTTCTTTATCCATTCATTGTTGACGGACACTTAGGTTGCTTCCACGTCCTGGCTATTGTAAATAGAGCTGCAATGAACATTGGGATGCATGACTCTTTTGAACATGGTTTTCTCAGGGTATATGCCCAGTAGTGGGATTGCTGGGTCGTATGGTAGTTCTATTTTTAGTTTTTTAAGGAACCTCCATACTATTCTCCATAGTGGCTGTATCAATTTACATTCCCACCAACAGTGCAAGAGGGTTCCCTTTTCTCCACACCCTCTCCAGTATTTATTGTTTGTAGATTTTTTGATGATGGCCATTCTGACTGGTGTGAGGTGGTACCTCATTGTAGTTTTGATTTGCATTTCTCTAATGATTAGTGATGTTGAGAATCCTTTCATATGTTTGTTAGCCATCTGTATATCTTCTTTGGAGAAATGTCTATTTAGGTCTTCTGTCCATTTTTGGATCGGGTTGTTTATTTTTTTGATATTGAGCTGCATGAGCTGCTTGCATATTTTGGAGATTCATCCTTTGTCAGTTGCTTCATTTGCAAATATTTTCTCCCATTCTGAGGGTTGTCTTTTTGTCTTATTTATGGTTTCCTTTGCTGTGCAAAAGCTTTTAAGTTTCATTAGGTCCCATTTGTTTATTTTTGTTTTTATTTCCATTTCTTTAGGAAGTGGGTCAAAAAGGATCTTGCTGTGATTTATGTCATAGAGTGTTCTGCCTTTGTTTTCCTCTAAGAGTTTTAGAGTGTCTGGCCTTACATTTAGGTCTTTAATCCATTTAGAGTTTATTTTTGTGTATGGTGTTAGGGAGTGTTCTAATTTCATTCTTTTACATGTAGCTGTCCAGTTTTCCGAGCACCACTTTTTGAAGAGGCTGTCTTTTCTCCATTGTATACTCTTGCCTCCTTTATCAAAGATAAGGTGGCCATATGTGTGTGGGTTTATCTCTGGGCTTTCTATCCTGTTCCATTGATCTATATTTCTGTTCTTGTGCCAGTACCATCACCAACGTATACTCTTACTAGTAACGTCATGAGGGTACTTTTTTCTTCCCGGATGCACCAATAGAGTGACTTGTTAAGCTTTTGGATTTTTGCTAGTCTTCTAGGCAATGGTTTCTCAGTAGAGTTTAAATTCGCATATCTTATTATTGGTAAAGTTAAGCATGTTTCATATAAGTAAAGGCTATTACTTTTCTGTGAACAGTCTATTTATATTCTTTGCCCACTTTTCTATTGAGCTTTTGATTCCTAGGAGCTTTTTACTGTTTTAGGGAAATTAATTCTTGCCTGTGGTGTGAGTTGTTAATATTTTTTTCTCAGTGTACCATTATAATAAAGTTTTTTGACCTTAATAAGCCAGATTTTCCTACTCCAGAAAATGGGGAGAAAATAGTACCTTTCTCTTAGGATTGTAAATTATCTAGTAGAACTGTGATTTAAAAAGAGGAAAGTAAAATATATATATATATATACTTCAATTCCTGCACAGTGTCTTCATGATATAATAAAATCTTTTGATCTAGCTCAGTGTGACTCACATTGTTTGTCCATGGACAAGCCCAGTCCAGGAACTGTTTGGTTCTAGTCTTTGATGAAATAAGTGCTGAAGTTGAAAGGGAGCATTTAGAGGCAATTTGGATTGCCATGACATCAAGCACATGATCCCTGGCCTTGTCTCATTGAATGGGGTATAGACCAAAAATATCAGTCCATGACATATTAGTAATAAAAAACCAGATCCTTCGCAAAAAGAATTTGAAAGGCACTGATACAGACCCTATATGCCTTTCCAGTTTTACTTCTTTCTGCTACTCTGTTTAGTCAACACTTCCAACATGTAAAATTTTTTGTTCAAACACTCGCTGTTTCCATGCATAGAATATACTCTTTTTCCTTCTCCACATGGCTAACTTTTCATTCACATCTTTTAAATCCAGTCAGATGTCAGTTTTTTGGGTAAAGCTTCCAGACTCTGTGCATACAGTAGTCCCTCGCTGTATCCATGGTTTCGCTTTGTGCAGTTTCGGTTACCTGTAGTCAACCCCCGTCCAAAAATATTAAATGGAAAGTTCCAGAAATAAACAATTCTTTTTTTAAAAAAATATTTATTTATTTAGGCTGCACTGGGTCTTAGTTGTGGCACACGGGATCTTAGTTGCAGCATTCGGACTTCTTAGTTGTAGCATGCGGGATCCAGTTCCCCAATCAGGGATTGAACTTGGGCCTCCTGCATTGGGAGCATGGAGTCTTACCCCACTGGACCACCAGGGAAGTCCCCAGAAATAAACAGTTCTTAAGTTTTAAGTTGAATGCAGCTCTGAGTAGTGTGATAAAATCTTGTGCTGTCCTACTCCATGTCACCCTGGATGTGAATCATCCCTTTGTCTAGCCCATTAAACACTTATTGGCCATCTCAGTTCTTAGATCGACTGTCACAAGATGGCAGTGCTTATGATCAAGTAACCCTTATTTTACTTAATAATGGCCCCAAAGTGCAGGAGTGATGATGCTGGCAATTCATTTTGTTTTTTTTACCTTTCCTCTTTTTTTTTTTTTAATTTTTTCACTGGAGTATAGTTGACTTACAATGTTGTGTTAGTTTCTGCTGTACAGCAAAGTGAATCAGCCATACATACACATATATGCACTCTCCTCTAGACTCCATTCCCATATAGGTCATTACAGAGCACCGAATAGAGTTCCCTGTGCTATACAGTAGGTTCTTACTAGTTATCTTTTATGTATAGTAGTGTGTATATGTCTGGCAATTCATATATACGAAAGAGAAGCTGTAAAGTGCTTCCTTTAAGTGAAATGGTGAAAGTTATTGATTTAATAAGGAAAGAAAAAAATCACATGCTGAAGTTGCTAAGATCTATAGTAAGGATGAATCTTCTATCCGTGAAATTGCAAAAAAGGAAAAAGAAATTCATGCTAATTTTGCTGTCATACCACAAACTGAAAGAGTTATGGCCACAGTGTGTGATAAGTGCTTAGTTAAAATGGAAAAAGCATTAAGTTTTTACAATAAGGTATTTTGTGTGAGAGAGAGAGACCACATTCACATAGCTTTTATTACAGTATACAATTTACCCTTGAAGAAAATGGGTTTGAACTTCACGGGTCCACTTATATGTGGGTTTTAAAAAATAAACACTACAGTCCTATGCAATCTCTGGTTGGTTGAATCTGCAGATGCAGAACCTTGAATACTGAAGGCCAACTATGGGACCTGAGCATCCCTGGATTTTGGTATTCGTGGTGGGTCCTAGAATCAATCCTCTGTGGATACTGAGGGACAGCTCTAGTGTTACAATTGTTCTATCTTATTAATTATTGTTGTTAATCTCTAACTCTGCATAATTTATAAGCTAAACTTTATACATAAACTTTATATGTATATATATATACAGGAATCCACTGGGGGTCTTGGAACACAGTCCCAGGATAAGGGGAGACACTGTACTTTTGCTAAATTGGCATTTAATGGAGTTACTTGTTTACTGTTACATCTTTCCCGTGTACTTGTAAGATCCTTGAATGCCAGGGCTATGGTTTTTATTGCTGGTGTTCTAGAGCCCAATATAGAACCTGGCAGAGTGTTTAGCCAATCTTTTATGGATGCTTAAGACGTCAGAAAAGCCCATTAGCATTTCCACAGAAGTCTCCATGTACTTCTTTATCTTCTCTTAATTATTTCTTTAAAAAAAGTTTCCCAAGGCCTAGCACCTAAAGCCAATAACAACAAAATATTAACTATTAACATTAGCTATGTTGTATAATTTATATATACATTAATATAAAGTTACTGAGTTTGGACAATACTGTGTGTGGACTTAGAATTTTTCTCACTTAGGCATTGTTTTGTGAGCTTTATTCTGGGTTATTAAATATTTTTTGAAAGCATGATTTAATGATTATTAATAGATTACAATATTCCATCATGTATTGATAGATGTTCCTTAACAATTCCTCTTATTTCTTTACTGTTGTAAATAATATTATGATGAGTATCATTATGCATAAGTTTCTTTTCATATCTGATTAGTTCTTTAACTTAGCTTTCTCAAAGTATATTCAAATAAGTTGCTGAGTTTAAAAGTATATACCTTTTATGGGGCTTCCCTGGTGGCGCAGCGGTTGAGAGTCCGCCTGCCGATGCAGGGGACGCGGGTTCGTGCCCCGGTCCGGGAGGATCCCCCGTGCCGCAGAGTGGCTGGGCCCGTGGGCCATGGCCGCTGAGCCTGCGCGTCCGGAGCCTGTGCTCCGCAATGGGAGAGGCCACAGCAGTGAGAGGCCCGCGTACCGAAAAAAAAAAAAAAAAAAGTATATACCTTTTATGGATGGACCTAGAGTCTGTCATACAGAGTGAAGTAAGTCAGAAAGAGAAAAACAAATACCATATGCTAACACATATATATGGAATCTAAAAAAAAAAAAGAAGGTTGTGAAGAACCTAGGGACAGGAATAAAGGCGCAGACGTAGAGAATGGACTTGACACAGGGTGGGGGAAGGGTAAGCTGGGACGGAGTGAGAGAGTGGCATGGACATATATATACTACCAAATGTAAAATAGATAGCTAGTGGGAAGCAGCCACATAGCACAGGGAGATCAGCTTGGTACTCTGTGACCACCTAGAGGGGTGGGATAGGGAGGGTGGGAGGGAGACGCAAGAGGAAGGAGATATGGGGATATATGTATATGTTTAGCTGATTCACTTTGTTATACAGCAGAAACTAACACACCATTGTAAAGCAATTATACTCCAATAAAGATGTTAAAAAAAACACGTATATACCTTTTGAAGCCTTGTGATAAACTTCTACATGTATCTTCAGAAAGGTTTTTCCAATTTATACTTTCAATATTTAGATGTCTTGCACCAACACTGAGTATTATCATTTTAGAAATTTTTTGCCAATTTGGCAGAAGGATGGTATCCCATTGTTTTAATTGGCATTTCTTTGATTATTTGTGATTTGAATATTTCCCATAAGTTTATTGGTCATTTATACTTCTTTAGCTGATAGTGCATTCAACAGACTTTGAGTAAGTGCCATACAAACCTAGCTACCCTTATGCCATTCCTGTAAGATTGTCAGCAACTTAAGGGAAGAGGTCATATAGGTCATCTCTGTATATGGACTGGCTGAGTACCTGGCCATATGTCCTTAATGAGTGTCTGACATTGCTAATGCTGTTGAGGTAGTAATGTTGGTAGTGTGGGTGGAATGGATGCGATTCTGTACCTTATTTGGCTTAGCTGCAGAAAAATCTGGGGGAGGAGGTGAGACTTTTTAGCTCTAGAAACGGAGACTGCAGTGGCAGCAGGTGGGTGGGTGTTCCAGGTGGAAGGGACAGTGAAGGAGAAGGCATGGAGGTAGGCCATGAGGAAGCCTTGGCAGAAGCTCTTAGGTTGCTAAAGAAAGCTGACGGAGGAGAGTCAGTAAGAAGAGATGGAACTGAGCAAATAGATTAGAAGTACATGTTTACTACCAAATGTAAAATAGATAGCTAGTGGGAAGCAGCCGCATAGCACACAGATCAGCTCAGTGCTTTGTGACCACCTAGAGGGGTGATAGGGAGGGTGAGAGGGAGACGCAAGAGGAAGGGGATATGGGGATGTATGTATATGTATAGCTGATTCACTTTGTTATACAGCAGAAACTAACACACCATTGTAAAGCAATTATACTCCAATAAAGATGTTAAAAAAGAAAAAAAGTACGTGTTTAAGTGGAGCCATCCCAGGAGAGCCAAGATTGCAGCCAGTTAGCTTGAGATGGATCAGCATTTTCTCAAGAAAGATCATTAAGATAGAACGAATCAGCTGTCTCGTGCAAAGTTCTGTTCTTACTTGTGACTCTCTCCCAGGCAAAGAGATGTCCGTCTTGTGCTACTATTGAAGCCCTAAAAAATGAATTCCCCTTGGGAAAATAAGGGAGGGCCCTTGAGGACCCCATGTCTTAGGCTTAGTTGCACAAGGAAAGCACTCTTTCTATAATTTTTTTAAATTTTTTTTTGCGGTACGCGTGCCTCTCACTGTTGTGGCCTCTCCCATTGCGGGGCACAGGCTCTGGACGCGCAGGCTCAGCAGCCATGGCTTGCGGGCCCAGCCGCTCCGCGGCATGTGGGATCCTTCCAGACTGGGACACGAACCCGCATCCCCTGCATCGGCAGGCGGACTCTCAACCACTGCGCCACCAGGGAAGCCCTCTTTCTATAATTTTAAACTCCAGGATTTTGATCTGATCATGGCTGCCTGTCTTAACTTCTACTACCTCAGCTCATTGCCCTTGTGGAGACCACAGTTATCCCTCCTTTTTCTTACAGTCTCTCAGCCTTCTCCCTAACCATTGCTACTGTAACATTTTAAAAACAAAAAACACTAAAGAATGATTCGAATAAGTAAGAAATGTAAAAATATAAAATTATATAAAAAAGATACGTATAATGCAAAGTTTCCCTCCTACTTCAGACTCCAGGCCTCTAGGCCCCACCTCCCCCATCTCATTGTTACCTGTGTCTTATGAATCAGTCCAGAGGTAAACTGTGCATTTATAAGCATGTGTGTGTGCACATGCGTGCGTGTGTATATTATACACATTGTCCTTCACCTTTTATTCATTTACTGCTACATCTTGGAGATTTTTCCTTATTACAAATAGAGCTACTGCAGTCTTTTAATAGCTGCATGGTACTTCCTCCTGTAGATGTATTATAATTTGTACACTCTGTTCTCTGTTGATGGATCTTTAAGTTGTTTCTAATATTTTGCTACTACCACAGTGTCGCAATACAAATCCTGTAGTAAGCCCCAATACTTTCAGACCTCTCTTAACCACAGTTTTTAGCAGCCCACTTCAAACTTTATGGTAAGCCCTACCTAAGAAAAGGCCCTACTACTGTTTCACAAACCAGACAGACCTCTCTTGGACAAGAGACCTCTGGGCCCCTTCTGTCCTTTGGCAAACCTTGGAGTCCTTACCTGATATCTGAGACCAGAACAGATACATTTTCTACTGGCTGAAACATGGCAGTTCGCTAAAACCCTTTTGTATGAAGACTGTGCCTTTTTTTAATGCCCCATGTATTTCTGGGTCAGGAGTGAGGCTTGGTTTTCTCTGGCTCTCTCTGCCACTTTGAGGCCATTACTAGATCCTTGCATAAGCCGTTCTCACACCCACCTTCCTTGTTGAAATTAGATCCCAACTTTTGCATAACTCCCTGTTCACTCATCGAAAACTTTAGTATGTACATCACAGTTTTCCTTCTAATCTCAATTACTTTCCATAGTCCTTGTGGTCATCATCATCATCATCACAGTAATTGCATTATTTTTTAAATTATTATTTATTTATTTTATTTTTGGCTGTGTTGGGTCTTCATTGCTGCGTGCGGGCTTTCTCTAGTTGCGGCGAGCGGGGGCTACTCTTCCTGTGGTGCTCGGGCTTCTCATTGCAGTGGCTTCTCCTGTTGCGGAGCACAGGCTCTAGGCATGCGGGATTCAGTAGTTGTGGCACAGGGGCTCAGTAGTTGTGGCTCACGGGCTCTAGAGAGCAGGCTCAGTAGTTGTGGCGCACGGGCTTAGTTGCTTCGTTGCATGTGAGATCTTTCTGGGCCAGGGCTTGAACCAGTGTCCCCTGCATTGGCAGGCAGATTCTTAACCACTGTGCCACCAGGGAAGCCCAGTAATCACATTATTGAATACTATTATTGTCAGTGCTTTACATGTATTACCCAACTGAATTCCTACAATAATTCTATGAATTAGGCTTATGTTATTAGGCCCATTTTATAGATTAAGAAACTGAGGTTTAGAAAGATAGAAACTTGTCCAGGGTCACCTAGCTGGCAAGAGTTAGAACCAGATTCAAATCTAGACCTATTTAACTGCAGAGCCTAGGTTCTTAACACTACTATCTACCACCATAATCTTAGAACCCTGTTTTTCAAAGTGTGTTTCTCAGGACTCCAGTTTCTAGAAATGTTAATAGATTCTTTATCATGTGATAAAGAGTTTCATGGTGAAAGAAATTTGGAAAACATTGAGTTCCAGTAGAGTGCAACACCGATAGATTGCTTTATCAAAGGACTTCTCAGAAACTTAAAATTTTTAGGCTTCTTTTGTTTCTTCAAGAGGGGAATAAAAAATGCACAGCGTTAAACTTTTTTGACTATGAAACTCTGTTTTGGAAAAGCATCCTGTAGGAATCATTTTCCAAGGAATGTGCTTTAGGAAAGTCTGTCTCAGATTATTTCATTGTCAATTCATTAAAACTATGTTTGTGAAGGTCAGTCAGTGAGCTCATCGCTACCTAATCCTGTGCTTGTTTTTAAGTCTTTATCTTATTGGACCTTGCTGCAATATTCGACACTCCTGCACACTCCTTGTTTTAACATCTAAGAAACCATCCCCAATGCTCATCTTCTCTGATGTCTATTTAATTTCCCTTTTCTGAATTCTCTCTTTGCTTGCTTCTTAAATGTCTGTGGGGAAATTGACAATATCACCTGAGCCTCTGAAGCAAAAAGAAGTTGTTTGTTTTTATAGGGTGTGGGAGAAGCTTGCCTGGTTGGTTAGTAATAAAAGCATGCTCTTGAGCTGCCAGTTCTTGCTATAGCCTGATAGTCTCAGCCCCTCCTTTTCTGTTCTTCTAATGTGCCAATCTAGCTCAGTCTTTGGAACTTAACTGTTTTGGTAAAAACTAAAATCTTAGGCAGAAAGAAGTTGCAGAGTTGAAGCTGAGTCGGTAGTAATAATGATATCCTTAAGAAATTAAGATTTAAGTATTCTTTCACACATGAATAAAAACCTTCTACCTTTCCTACCCCCATCGGCAGTGAACAGAGCAGAAATACCCAGAAAGGACTCAAATGATCCTTCTGCTCATGAACTCCATGTCTGTTAGGCAACAGGCCAGAGCAGGGATGAAAGCTGAGATTGGCTTAGTTCTCTTTCTCTAAAGCCACCAGCTGGATAGAATGTTCCTTCTCTATTCCAAAGGCTCTCTACAAAGGAAAGGAAAACATCAGGGTGCCTGGCTTCTGGTTCTGAATTATCTCCTTTCTTCCCCTGCCTTTTAAATTCCCTATGCCACCAAAACCCTGATTTTACCTTTTTTGCCTTTTATGGGCTGAGTTGTCCCCCACTCCCTGCCTCCTATGTTAAAAGGCGTAACACCCAGTATCTTAGAATGTGATTGTATTTAGAGATAGGGCCTTTAAAGAGGTATGATATATTGAGGTAATTTGGATGAAAAATCCAAACTACATACTGAAATCTGACTGGTGTCCTTGTAAGAAGAGATTAGGGGACACACATACACAGAAGAAAGGTCATGTGAAGACACAGAGAGAAGATGGCCACCTATATAAGCCAAGGAGAGAGGCCTTAGAAGAAACCAACCTTGCTAACACCTTGGTCTTGGACTTCTAGCCAACAGAATTGTACGAATAAATTTCTGTTCCTTAAACCACCAGTCTGTAGTATTATGTTATGGCAGCCCTAGCAAATGAATACTTTACAAGGCAGAAGGGGGAAGAAGATGGCACAGAAGCTTCAGTGTTTCTCACGTGTGAGTCTTTATTTCCCGAGGTCTAGTTGGTGGGAAATGTGTTCTCTAGGCTGGTACATGCAGACCCATTCATGATGCCCAGTGTCTTTTGTATTTGTTTACTCTTATCTCTATTACTAATAAAATTTAGGGCTCAACTAGAAATAGAAAGAGCTGGGTTCTTGCAGTAGCTTAGTCTCAAAATCTGAGAGAACTTGAATAAAGCACTTCCTATTTCTTAGTCTCCTTAGTTATAAATTAGGGATAATGACTGTCCCCTCTCACAGAGTTTTGGTGAGATCATAGAAAAATGCATTTTTGAGGGCAAAGCTCTATAAACCATTGCTTAAGTCACCTGTGGGCCTCTTATTACAGAAGTGTTGGTTTCCAGGGCTTTCTCATGACCTTCTTAGCCTAGGCCTTAGCAACCTGCCAAAGGTGTTTCTGATCACAGCTGGAGCCTTTGCTGCTGAGTGGGAACCCAGTGAAACTGCTTCTGATGGTTAAAGTGGCAAGGAGCCAGTGCCATAGGATTTCAGGCTTTTACAGGGATCTAGACTACCAGATGTCATGGGGGTTCGTGGGAAAACTTGCCATGTGGATCACTCAGATGAGGCTGTCTATGTACTGGTGCTTCTCTGGGACCTGCGAGGAAAGTGTCAGTGGAGGGCCTTGCCTGAGGAGTCTAGGGGAGCAGGCCAAAGGCTACCCTGGGCACTATGGGAACATTTTTCAAGAGCTGCTTTTGTGTACTTGTCAGGAGAAATGCTTAACATTTCTCAGGTTCCCCACCCCCTCTGAAATATTCTGAACACGTTTATGGCCTGGATCTGGGTATATCAGTGATTGGTCTTCTATAAACCTCAGATCTCGCTCTAGGCTGTGACTGAACTTTGTGAATTATAAGACATCACATCTGGGACTGGAATTTGGGGCAGCTTGTTTGAAGGTTGGAGTTTGGCTCCAGTTTCTGAGGAGCATATCAGCACATTTCTGAGAAATGCTGTGATATCATTAGCCTACCTAGAGTCCGAGGAGGGTGTCAGATACCAGCATCAGGCCTTAGCTCCAGCTGGCGGTGTTTTCTGGACATAGTATCAATAAAGGGAGGTACTTTGTAAACTTTTATGGAATAAATCTGATTGATACCTCTGTACAAAATTACTTGCTTCCAAATAACAAGTAAAGCAGACCTTCTTGCTTTCTCCTACTTTCTCTGACTCTTGCTGCTTATGTGACCACACAGTGATTGGGAACATTTGATCCTGGCTGTGAAGGAATTCTTGCTCTGTAAGAGAAAGTTCTTTTGCCAAAGTTATCCAAAAGGAAGCAGCTAATATAATTATTCCATCTTAGATGAGGATTTTACAGACTGAGCTCCTGTCTGGTGTTTTTTTTTTTTTTTTTTTTGCAGTACCCTCTCACTGTTGTGGCCTCTCCCGCTGTGGAGCACAGGCTCCGGACGCGCAGGCCCAGCCGCTCCGCGGCATGTGGGATCTTCCCAGACTGGGGCACAAACCCGTGTCCCCTGGATCGGCAGGCGGATTCTCAACCACTGCACCACCAGGGAAGCCCAATTATTCCATTTTAAATCAAGCCAGCTAATAAGTGGGTACCACTGGGTGCTGTTGGGCCATTTGCAAGACATTTTCTTATCATTTGTGAGCTTGTAGGCCAGAGAGTAGATAGAAGTAATTACCAGTTAAATATTTAAACACTTTTTTTCATCAGACACTTTTCTTCAGTCTTTATGCTCATTTTTTCTCTGCAGCATTCCACAGTGTTTTTGCAACTCCCTACTTGTAGCTTCCTATTTTCTTGGGTTCTTCCAGTTCTTCCTTCCTCTCTTACCTTGCCTGTCTCCTTTCCTGTCTGTCTCTGTCTCTTCTTTCTACAGAAGGCATCTCTTTTAATCTCAAATCTGCATTTCCTCAGCCTCTAACCCAGAGTCATTAATTGACATACATTAATTGAACTACCGTGTGGCCGGTACTGTGCCTGATCTTGGCCTCTGTGCTAGGCAGCCAGTAGACTTCCAACTAGCCTTTCTAAGCAGATGATTCCCAAATATATACTTCTGACCCTCTCTTTTTTCCTTAGGTTCTACCCTTCATATCTAGTTATTTACTAGTTATTGTCACCACAATTTCCCAATGTTTGAAACTTCCTTCCTGGGCCTATTCCTCTTCCTTTGTTCTCTGTTTGTATGAAAGTCACCATCGTTCTGCCAGTCACCCACTCAGTCACTTCCTCCTCTCTTGCCTCCCACATTAGATCGTTTGCCAGATCTTGCTCTTTTTCTCTCTGTGATTTCTTTTATCAGTCTCCTCTTTGTTCCTCTCTGCATTCAGGTCTTCTTTACTGCTTAGACTATAGTGTATTACTCTCCCAATGGTTTCCTTGCTTTTATTTATTTTTCTTGGAATCCATTGTGTATACCACTATCAGATTTATCTTCCTAAAACAGAGCACTAGTCATGGCTACCACTTATGCTCAGGGTTCAACTTAGATGTCACATACTTTGAAGCCTTCTGGAAAGTCCCCAGATAGAGTTAGATACTCATTTTTCTATCTTTCTATAGCATTTCATATACAGTCAATTTTAGTGTTTATCACACTGTCCTGGAATTGTATAAGCATTTGCCCTCAAGATTTTGTATTTCTTAAAAGAGTATCTACTACATGATTCCTTTTATATTAAGTTCAGAAACAGGCAAAAGTAATCTGTGGTGTCAGACTTCAGGGTAGTGATTATTTTGGGGTGAGGGGGTCGGTAGTAACTAGATATAAGTGCAGTGGGGCTTCTGGAATTCTGATGATGTTCTGTCCTTGATCTGAATTCTGTTTACGTTAAGGTACTCTTGATTTGTGTACTTTTCTGTATGTATGTTATAATTCAATAAATAACTTAAATAAAAGCTAGATGAAAAGAGCATGGAAATACAGAATAGGGACTGTGCCTACTTAACTTTATATCCCTGATGCCTGGCATCCAGCAAGTCTTAACAGATATGTGAGTGAGTGAATAAGTGAATGATTGAATGAATGAATGAAAGGCTTTTCCCCCCTCAAAAAACATTAATTTTTCTTTACACTGGTAGTTAAATTATAGTTTCAACTTTTTAGCTTGGCATCCATGACCAGTCATGATTTTCTAACCTACTTTTCTAACCCTTGTTAACCCAGAGGCCACATTATACAGTTGAAAGAAGTTGAGCCTTGGAATCAGAAAGAGCCTGAATTTGAAATATGGCTCCACCACTTACTAGCTGTGTAACCTTAGGTTTAGGCAGGTTACTGAGTATCTTAGAAACTTAGTTTTCTCATCTCTGAATTGGATATTATTTGCCTCAGTGGATAGATATGGATTAAATAAGATAACACATATAGAGCAAGACCTGGCATGTTGTTAACATTCAGTATATGTTAGTTTCCGTTCCTTTCCAGCATCACACCTTCCTTTTTGTCCTTTTCATATCTTTGCTCATCCTGTATCATCTGCCTTTTCTTCTCTTCCGTTTCCACATATCCAAATATTATTCATCCTTCAGGATCAAGCTCAGCTATCACCTCTTTCACAGAGCATTCCCTGATTCTCTTCCAAACCAACACCTTGAACGATGCAAATATTTTCACTTACAAATTCTCATACATTTCGCCTGGGTCTCTTATGATACATATTAGTCACTCATGCTAACCTTTAGGAGTTGCAAAGGCTGCCCTCTCACTCCAGGCCCAAAGAATAGGCACTCCAGTTGTAATGCTGGAGGAATAAACTGGCAGTTGGAATAAACTGGGGCACGAAAAGGCAGGTTGAGAAAACTGATTTGGGCCTTTGATATTCTATTTAGTACCTCCTCCTGCACAGGGAGAAATTCAGATGTCTAGTAAAGGATGTGGACCTAGGAGCAAAGGGTCAAGTTGCAAACTGCTTGACTTGTCTTTTGAATTGTTCTTCTGTTCAAGATGTCTTCATGGCCCAGCCTGATTTATCAAGGTAGGAGGCCTTGCAGGAGTTTGAGTCTGAACCCTTAAGAATTAAGAGGCTTCCCTGGTGGCGCAGTGGTTGAGAGTCCGCCTGCCGATGCAGGGGACGCGGGTTTGTGCCCCGGGCCGGGAAGATCCCACATGCGGCGGAGCGGCTGGTCCCATGAGCCATAGCCGCTGAGCCTGTGCGTCCGGAGCCTGTGCTCCCCCCCCCAAAAAAGAATTAAGAGTGAATATTCACCTGGAATATCTGCTGTTTAATATGCCTTGAGGGCCTAGTACATTTATGTAAAAAAAGAGTTCAGTGATTCAGAGATCCTATTCCTGGCCACTTATTTTCTTGTTACTTCTGCTTTCTACTTGCATTTTCCTTGCATATATGTAGGCTTTAACTCCTTTCCTAGATTGCACTTGAGGTCAGGAACTAATTACAATCCCTAACATAGCTTCTGATACTTAGACAGTCAAGCAAAGCAAAGTTTTGTGGGGAAATTGCTTAAAAGTATGAAGTGATATTACAAGGCTGTAAGTAATTGGTTGCAAAGGGAATGATAAATGCTTATAACAAAATAGTTGTCATAAGACTTTAAAGTAAGGAGCAAGCCCTTTGAGTTAAGGCAGTCAGAAAAGTCTTGTCAGAGGAATTCCCAGAGGGTGCTAAGTCAACAATTGTTATTAAATATCAGGAAATGTTCAAGAAATAAAGTAATAGCTTAGAAAGTGGAAATCAAGGGGTAACTTGCTTCCTGTGTTTACAAGCATATGTCATTAAGGAGATCCATGACTCCTTGTAAGTGGCAAGTTGTGTTCTTTCCATAAACAATGCAGCAGAGATTTACCACCATTCCAAAACAGGCACGTCCTGAAGTACAGTCACAGTGTATAAAATAAGACATCTTGAAGCCAGAAGGAAGAGGTAAGTTGTAACAAATAATCTTCCCCATTTCTGTAGGCTTCTGTTTCCCTTTGCTTGTTGTCATCTTCAAGCATGCTAGGGAAATGTGTTTATTTGGTCCACACCTGAGGGCATTCAGACATAAATAGGCAAAGATGGTAAGTTAGGAAGGGCATTCTGGATGAAAACCAACATCCTGGAGCATTTCTTATGACAAGTGAGATAAAAGCTGTTGACTGGTTTCTACCCAAAATACTCTTCCTTTTTGGCTTTTGCAATATCTCTCCCTCCAAGTCCTTTTCTTATTTCGGACAGCTCCATCTTTGCTTCCCTTACAGCATTTCTTTTCCTCTGCTTGCCCCTTAAAACTTGGTGATTCCCAGGGTTCTGTTTTCAACCGCATTCTCTTCTCTAGATAATCTCACCCATGTTTTTATCCATACACTGTTGAGTCCCAAATTTCTTTCTCTACCTCAGTCCTCTTTCCTGAGCTCCAGACTTATGACAAGGTGCCCATGGATATTGTCACCAGAATTTTCACAGGCACGTGATGCAGTATGTTCAAACTGTGCTCATTGTTTTTTCTTTCTCCTCCATCTCCTTTCATGTATGTCCTTTATCAGTAAATGGTACTATCAGTCACCTAAGCACAAGCTCTAACACTTCTCATAATATGGGTATAACAGCGCTTCATATCATAACACTTCCTCCATTAGGTTATGAACTCCCTAACGGCAAGGATTAAATCTTTTCATCATGCCTGGTATTACGCTTAGGTACTTAATAAGTATTAATTCTATTATTTATTTTTAAAAATTTTTGGTAGAATTGTATCAGTAATGTTCAAAAATACTGTATTAATTTGCTAGGGCTGCCATAACAACGTACCACAAACTAGACGGCTTACACAACAGAAATTTATCGTCTCACAGTTCTGGAAGCTAGAAGTCCAAAATCAAGGTATTAGCAGGGTTAGTTTCTTCTGAGGACCATGAGGGAAGAATCTACTCCAGTTCTGTCTCCTTGGTTTGTGAATGGTCTTCTTCTTCCTGTGTCTCTTCATACTGTTTTTCCTCTATGCCTATCTTCATATCCAAATTTCCTTTTTTATAAGGATACAAGTCATATTGGATAGGACCCACCTTAATGACCTCACTTTAACTTGATTACATCTGAAAAGACCCTGCCTCCAAACAAGGTCACATTCTGAGGTATTGAGAATTAGAACTTCAACACATGGATTTTGGAAAACATAGTTCAACCCATAACAGACACCAAAGTAGTTTTTACTGTTTTGGTTCCAAGTCTTGCTTTCTGACAAGCCCTTGATGAGGTTTTAAGCATCCTCACCATACTGGTTTTTACTCTCTGATAGCACTCTAAACAGGGTCATATGGAAAGAAAAAGAATGGGATGGCACATTCAGTGAGTGTAAGGGATTCGGTTTGACCAAACTTAGGGAGTCAGGGTGCTTTGGATCCCTCTAGACATGGACAGGTCAAGAAACAGCTTTGATAATATGCCAGGGAGTGAGCATGGGCTTTTTCCTGAGAGCAGTCACGGAAGGATTTTAAGAAAATGAGTGACAAAAATCTATCTACATTTTAGAGATATCCCTCGAACAAATTGTCAAGAATGGATTGGGAATAGGGAGGGGTGAGAGGGAGGTGGTTCTGGAGGAATAGAGACGAGGATGAATATTTTACAGCCGCTTGAGTGAGAAATAATGAAGCATAGACTAAGGGTTGTAGAGAAAGGGACAGATTTTATAGGTAGGAAGGTAACATAGATTAGTCTTGGTGACATGAGATAGGGGGACAAAGGGTTTTGCAGGGGATTCTGTCATTGGATGGAGAATTAGAATATAGGGGTTCCAAGGATCTTGTGTCTGAGCAGAGAGGTCATCTCTGTTTGCAATTGGCGTGGGTGAGCTGGCGGCCTAGGACTCCAATGCCAACCCCAGCAACAGGCTTTCCCTTGGCATCCCTTGCTTGCAGGCTGAATCTAGCTCTTTCTCTCTCCTGACTTGCCCAGTTGAGTACTTCCCTTTCTCCCCTATGCTTCCCTGTTAATCTGTCAGAGATCCCCAGCTAAGATTAGGTCTCCCTTAAGTTTTCTCTTCCCCTTTTGCACATGAACTAGTTTCCTATAACTCAGTGCCTTGTACCAGATATTTCTGAATATATGGAGAATACTACAGGGAAAAACCCTCCTCTTTGGGGTCCTTTCATTGAGTCCCAAGACACTTGAGATTTGTATGTTGGCTAGGGACTTTTTTTTTTAAGATTTATTTATTTATTATTTATTTATTTACTTTATTTTTGGCTGCGTCGGGTCTTTCATTGCGTGTCCTGCAGCATGCAAGATTTTTCATTGCAGCGCACATGCTCTTTGTTGTGGTGCGCGGGCTTCTCTCTAGTTGTGGTGTGCAGGCTCCAGGGTGTGTGGGCTCTGTAGTTTGTGGCATGTGGGCTATAGTTGATGCGTGTGAGCTCAGTAGTTGTGGCACGCGGGCTTAGTTGCCTCACGGCATGTGGGATCTTAGTTCCCTGACCAGGTGTCAAGCCCACGTCCCCTGCATTGTAAGGCGGATTCTTTATCACTGGACTACCAGGGAAGTGGCTAGGGACATATTTTGAAAAGCTTGTAGAAATAGGGGCCTACAGCAAGAGAATTTTCCAGAATTGGGTTCACTCTAAGGTATATCTCAGAACAAGCCACAGAGAACTGAAGGGGATATTTGATCAATATTAAGCCAGTTAGAACATAGTCTGTTTTTAGTACAAGAGGTTCACTTCCCCATGAAGAGTCAAATTTTGGGTTCCCGTTAGAGAATCCTCAGCCTATGGTCCCTTGGCTTCCTTGTGGTGTAGAGATCGAGGCAGGCTCAGTGCACTTTGTGGATTGCACTGGGACATATAGAAGCAGATACTAGTTCAGCACCAGCCTTAGTCCTAAATCTGGGGGCTATGACTTTGACTAGGTTTATGTAAGAGGGCCGTGGACATGTAAACTGCTTGGCTTATATGATCTTTTGATCATTTGCTCCTCGAATGGAAATGGGACCACAAGCTATGGAGGTATAGGCTAGAAACCTAACTGTTTAGCTGGGCAGTCCTGAGGAGTTTATCAGCTCTTTAGGTTCAGGATTTTGCTATCAGAGATGGTGCTTGACCTGGTTATAGAACTGAAGTTTGTCAGCAGTTTGTGACTCCTTAGGCCTGCCTTGCAACTTGTCAAGTCTGATTTAGGCTGTGTAGCAGCTATGTCTTAGCACATCAGTAAAGTGAGCCCATCTCTGCCAGGTTCCTCACGCCCCTGGTGGGGGGGGCATGTTCCTGAAGGAAGAAGGAAAACCACCTCCCGTTGCCCATCATTCTCTGCTGCATGTAATTTCTGAGTAGTTTATAGAGGACATAATTCTACAGGGGGAAAAAAAGACTTTTCTCTGCCACCAGAACAAACTGTTTTCCTCATGAAACAGATCCCAGCTGTGTGACCATATACTGGCCTGTTCGTGTGCTTCTGGCTTTACTTAGTGGTAGAGAAGGAAGCATCACAAGCTTACTCCTGTGTAAGTCAGACTTGGGTCCCACCTGTCCTCTGCACCCTGCATATGTGATTGTTAACACTGGAAGAAAAGGTAGGCACCTGCTGGTTCTGACTCAGCCACTCTCTGGCAGTGACACCTGAAAGGCAGGCCAGGTGTGGAGCAGGCACATTCTTTGCTTCAGAGCCAGTTGTATCTGGCCCCAACAAGACCTAGATTGGTTTGTATGAGAGGAGAGAATTGCGATTGGTGAGCCCCTCCTCCAGTATCCTTGTGACACCACTCAGATGCTTTAGCTGAAGATGAATTTTGTGCACCAGGTGGTCTTCTGACTAACCCACCCATTTGGTTCCCCTTTAGAGCTCCTGCAGCTCTGAACCTTCCCACAACTCTGCGTGAGTGTCAGTGTCTCATGTTGAATTTCCATCTTGACTCATCTGTCTCTAGGCGAAGATCCCTGCAAAGATTTAAATTGGGAACCAGACCTTGAGAATGTCTGTTCAGAGCATTTCACAGCTTCTGGATAAATGCCTTTTCCTTCTTAACCCAATCTGTTTTTCTAATTCTGCCCAGCCAGCTCTTGAACAGCCCTGCTTTGAGGAAGCTTCCCAGCTAAGGTGGGTGCTTGTGCTAATTCTTACCTCTGTAATGCACCCCCATCCTTTTGGCCTGCCCAGGATTCCCAAGAGACAGATCCACTGACACAAGGGAGCTGCAGTTTGCTCACATGGCTCAGGAAACAGAAATTGCGTCTATCCCAAAAGACTAGTCCACTAAGGAGGTCTGATTGTCCTTTGGTCGTATGATGTCTGGCACTCTCTGGGCTCGGTTGAACAGTGACAGAAGGAGCCCTGCTTTTTTACTGAGTTTACAGTGACTGCTGTTTACCACTTTCCCACTTATGCCCCTTCTTTCTTTTGCTGAAAGGTGGGAAGGTGGAAAGATACAAAGGTAATTTATGGTCAGAGCCATATGAGGGCTCTTGTGAAGTTTGAAGACTGGAACTAGAGATAGCTGATTTGTTGTGCCTCGCGTCCTAAACACGTTTTCTCTGTCTGAGCCTTTGTTTTCCTGGAAAACCCAAACTGCTTAGAAGATGAACTGAATGTGTTTGAGTAAGCAGATGGACAAGACAGTCACATTAGCCTCAGTTATAGCCTCTGGAGGTCCTAGCCAGGTCCTGGAGCCACTGGTGGATGAGGCAGGAAGAAGTAGGTTCTTTGGGCAATGTCCTACCTCTGAGGATCTTTCCCAGTCTTGAGAATTTGATCTTCTCTTGAGTCTAGGAAGCTCAGACCCAAACCTGGTCATGACAGCCACTGCTCTGAGCTCTTTATGAGTGGCTGCAGAGTTGGGGGAGGGAATTCTGATTTAATCAGTCTTCCCTATATTTCTTGTTTTAAACCCTTTAACTCTTTCTCCTGGCTGAAATATATGAGGAGCTTCACAGTAAATTTGCCGTGACTTCCACTGAAATTTGACAGTTTTCAGGTTTTTTTTTTTTTCCTTTCTGTATTTAGATGTGGTTATGGTTGCACTGTCAGCCCTTATCTCTTCTGTCATCCAGCCAGCTCTCGACTGGGTTAGGAGGTATTTGCTTTGCTGTCAGTGTTGGCTGCGTAATGAGGTGGCTGGTTAAGAAATGGGTTGTGTAGTGTCTCTTGGAATCTAAATTCTTTTCCTTGGTTGAGGGGGAAGCAATGTTATTGGAAGAAGGCAGTAGGGAGGCAAATGTTGGCTCTGGATTCAACGCTTTCTCCTCAGGATCTTGGATAAGCCAAGGAAATCATTCTTAATTTAAAAGCTTGTTTTATCTACCATATAGGGCTGCCTGTTCTGTAATGACAGATTCCAGGGTGGCCCTCATAGACCGCTTGATTCCTGGCTAACAGGGCCTTGTTCTGTTGTGCATTGTCGTGAGGAATGTTGCAGGGCAGCAGAAGTAGCAAGGTTTGAGAGCCTGGTTTGGGCCTGATGGGTGAATCAAACTTGCCCACCTGATGTTAGCCTGAGGAAGAGGAGGGGAGCTTATCTTATTAGATCAGGCTCAGAGGAGGTAGAATAGGAATGGCTTCACTGGATTGTCGCTGGCTGATTGAAGCCCTATATTGAGAAGAATTCTGAGGTTCTCTGGGCTCAAACAGTGTTTTTCCTGTCCAGTGATTGCAGAGTAGGGAGAGGTATCATATATTTCATGTTTTTGTCAGTGGTCCAGGGCTTCAAGGGTCCCTGGCTTATGTTTGGCATTATGTTGCAATGAACAACTTGAGTGCTCTTTGAAGATAAGGATATTTAATTTCCTGATGAAATTCAACTAGAATTTCCTGATAATTCAACTAGAATTGTTGAGTTATTAGGAATTAGGGCCACATGAGAACCACCTGACCAACCAGTCTCCAGGGAGGTGGGGTTGCAACTGGCAAAGGGCTGGGAAATTTGGGACTATGAAACCAGGGTCTTGAACCATACATCGCTTTAGCTCAATATGGTATTACTTTAGGTTACTTAGTTCCTAATTCTGGATTCCAAAACATTCTGTGGTCCTGACTTCTGCAGTAGAGGGTCTACCTCAGCCCGCCCAGCTTCCTCTACTTCTGTCTAATCATTGCCTTGGCATGGCCTAAGGGAGTTCTCGTTTTCCCGTTGGTTCTCTTGCTGTGGCTGTTCAGGAAGAACTGGACTAGGTATGTACTTTGAGAACATGGTGTTGTTTGATGTTACCTGCCCTTGGTACTTTACCTGTTCTCCAGCTTTGCCAAATGCAGACAGTACATTATATATATACGAAAACAAAACGAAAACCCAAAAACCAACCAAACCAAAAAACCTAGAGCTTGTCTCAGTAGGAGGGACGCCTCCCTTTGTATTACACTCTGGCTGTTTCTTGCTGTGTTCTGTCTTGCCTCTGAGACCGAGAGCTCCTCAGAGTGTAGGGCTCTGTGTTATGTCTCTTTATATCCTACAGCCCAGACATGAGAGAGATGGATAGGCAGGGGAAAAGAAAGGAGGGGGGAGAAGCACGAGAGGAAGAAATAGGGGAGGGGAAAGAGGAAGATCTATATTTAGGGAGAGGGAGAGACACTCACCAAGGGTGTTTGAGTGAGCTTGCTGGCGAGATTTTTGTGTGCGTGAGTGTGCTGGGAAGGGGGTGTGTGCGCCAGGAATGTGTGAGGAGGGCTGGTGCCCTATGGGAGGTTGCAGGCAGGAAGCAGCTGGAGAGGAGGAGGAGCAGCAGCAGGAGCAGTAGCTGCCCTGCTTTTTGTCTCAGTCTCAAAACCCGGAATCGATTGAGTTAGAATTCCACGTCCAGTTGAAGTTTGGCTGCTATTACCTTCAGCAGGCTGGTCATCAGAATCCCCCTCAGCAGAGAAGTGTGGACCAGATTGGATTCCTAGATTTGCAGCCAACAAGACTCCTGCCCAGCCCTGGGGGAATCTCTCTGCCGGGCATTTTTCCTATCATCAACTTTGCACCAGGGAGCCAGCCAGCTGGGTGCAGCTGAGAATAATAGCTCCTTGGCTCTGTTTGTTGGTTGGGCAAGCAGCTGTGCTGTGGCTTAGAAAGTTCATCCTGTGGCTTCTCTCTCAAACCAAGGAGTGCTTCTGAATGGATTTCCTTTTAAAGACAGCACTTGCATTTCTAAAACTTGAGAATTTGTGGTTTTAATGTGTTTTTTTTTCTTTTCATTTCCTTAACTCTTATTTTGATTGCAGCAGCAAGGTAAGTGGTGTTGAGTGTATGACTGACTCTGAATGAGAAGCAGGGACAAAAGCAAAGCATTTGTGGGTGGAATATGGAGCAGCTACATTAATTACATAACTGCTTGAGCCAACTTGCTGGTGGGGGGTCATTATAATGAGTGAAAAACAGCATACTCAGCACTAAGGGTAGAATCTTCACATGCACGTGTTTATATGCTGATAATCTGACCATCCATTCCTCCTTGGTACTCTCCTGTATGTATATAAATAACCCATCCAGCCCTTTGGATATGTGCATACCTGTATACGAAGAATCTGTTTCTCCCTCTTGATATGTCCATATGTTTATAAACAACCTGTCCATTCCTCTCCTGTGTGTTACATATACATAGACAACTCATTCATTCATCTTATATAAATATACACAAGCCATCTTTCCTTCCATGTGCATATGTATATAGATACATAGGTCCCTTTATCTCATACACGTATGCATGTACCCAGGTAACGTTCCTATTCTTGTATAGGCTGTGTATATTCAGAAACCTTTCCATTTTTCCAATGTGTGAGAGTGTGTTTATGTATGTATATTGTCCTTCTGTCTAATGTGAGTATTAATTCATCCTTCTCGTGTGCATATTCCATATAAACAGGAAAGTCATCTTAAGTTTTCTCAGTTTTAAATGTGCACACACATGGATAACAGATAATGTGTCCATTTGTGTCCTGCATGTATGGTGAAAAAAGCACTACCTTTGTATATCGAAGACCCCCTTTTAAATCCTAGCTCTACCCAGTGACCTTGGCCAGGTCATTTAGTCTCTCGGAGCTTTATTTTTCTCATTTATGAAATCAGAATAGTAATCCTTCCCTCCTACCTCACAGGATTGTTGTGATGATAAAATAGAAACCTTGTAAACTGTAAAATTTGAAACAAATGTAATTTTACTATTGTAATGTGTCCCTCTAGTGTGAGTTGTCTGGGATTGCACACCTTTGACCCAGCTGCATTGAGATTATGCTCTTGTCTGTGAGAGGTCTCTAAGTCTTCCCTGTGAAGGTGTAGCTTCTGTTGAAGTAACTAGGTTTATCTTGTGGTTTTGCTCAGAGTACTGGACAGAAGCTACACAGAGCTACAGGGTATCTAGAAAGGGTCAGGCTGAGAGAGATAAGGTCTAATCCTCTGCAGATTGGTGCCTTAGTACTATGTTCTTTGCAGACTTGAAGAGGATTGAGCCTGTCACAAAATGGAAATATGATGCTTCGAGCTAGGATCACCGTGAACAGGTTAAAGGAAGACTGAAAGAATAGAACATTCTACTGCCCCTGAGATGACAGTCTGCCCTTTGCATCCGCTGCCAGGTTTTGAAGGCTCTCTAGAGTGTCCCCCGCCCTAACCTTTAAAAACTGTGATGTTCAGTATAGTAGCCACCAGCCACATGTGGTTGTTGAGTACTTTAAGAGTGGCTAGTCTAAATTGAGATGTGCTGTAAATGTAAGATACATACCAGAGTTCAAGGACTCAGTATGAAAAACGGAATGCAAATATATGATAAAAAAATTTTTTTAGAAGTTTGTTTTTGTTTTTTTTTTTAACTTTATTTATTTTTTGGCTGCATTGGGTCTCCGTTGCAGTGTGCGGGCTTTCATTGCGGTGGCTTCTCTTGTTGTGGTGCGTGGGCTTCAGTAGTTGTGGCACACGAGCTCAGTAGTTGTGGCTCACAGGCTCAGTAGTTGTGGCCCACGGGCTTAGTTGCTCCGTGGCATGTGAGGTCTTCCCAGACCAGGGCTCGAACCCGTGTCCCCTGCATTGGCAGGCGGATTCTTAACCACTGCGCCACCAGAGAAGCCCTGATAAAATTTTTTTATTGATTACATGTTGAAAGAATAATATCTTAGATAATGGGTTAAATAAAATGTATTAAAATTAAATTCATCTGTTTCTTTTTACTTCTTATGTGGCTACTAGAAATTTTTAATTACATATGTGGCTCGCATTGTATTTCTATTGAACAGTGCTGTTCTAGAGCCATAATCAGCACAGGGATCAGGGCAGCTCTTCCAGCTGGAGGGCAAGTGGAAGCCCCATGATGGCAACCCTGGGGATGACAGGCGCCACACAAGGTCTCTTTCTACCAGTCTCGTATGCTAGAAAGATACAAGCTAACTGACAGTCTGGCAGAGGCTGGTACTGCCACTACTGTGTTTATTTACCCTGAATGAGTCCCCTAAAATTGTGAGCAAGTATATTTGGGGAGAGGTTTCCAACTTAGTTTTACAATGAAAGGGGATTGTAAGCCATCAGTCTGGAAGAAAACCTAGAACTTGAAAGCGGTATGTTGTTATGGGAACAGAAGTGGACTAGAAAGCAGAAAACTTGGATTCTAAATCAGCTCTGCCATCACTCATTTATTCTTTCCATGGCACTGAGTTCTCACTGTGTGCCAGGCCATATGCTTGGCATAGTAATGCCCTGTGCTAGGCATTGGGAACTAAAAAATAAGGCACAGTTTTCAATGTAATGGAGTTCATACCTACTGTGTGTCTTTAAGCAAGAACCTCCCATTTAGGTGTCTCCCAAAGTAAAACAGATTAACAACAAGAGTGTCATTCTAGGTCAGGTGTTATAAACTTGGGTAATAATGCTTTGGGGAAGCCAGAATAGCGGCCCTGCCTAAAGATTTCCAAAATTAAAATTTAGAAAAACGTATGATAGACGAAAAAAACTACTCCATAGGCTAGATCACAATGCAGTATGAGATTCCAGGCCTTGCTATTTTCTAAAGAACTCTTCCAACTCTAGCATTTTCTTATCTTGTGTCCCGGATCCTTTTATTCAATGGCAAGATTTATTTTGTCTTAGTTTGAGCACCGTATATGCCAGGCACTGTACTAGGTGCTAGGGATACAGCAATGAACAAAACAGAGTCCCTGCTCACATTCTAGGATAGAGGTTGAGGAGAGAGACAGATAATAAACTAAAAAATACATGATCTATCAGGTGGTAGTAAGTTCTATGAAGAAACTATAGCAGAGTAAGGGGATAAAGAATATGGAGGCTTGGGGGGATGGATAGGAGAGTGTTCAGGGGCTAGATTCCTGCTCACATGGCTTTTTTGGTCTACTCACAAGAGTCATAGGTAGTAAGGAAAAAAGAGCATGATGAGTGCTTAAGAAAAAATTTGTTCTGATACTTGTTAGAAATGGTAAGGCAGACTTTATTCAGGGGGGCTATTATATTGGGGTATTATAATAGGGGAGAGAAACTGAGCCCAACTCTGAATATAAGCATAAGTGGGAATTTATAGTCAAGGAACAGGGTGAGGGTCACTGGATGGAAAATTAAGAGGAAACATCCGGGAAAGGGAGGCATCTGGCTAAACTGACTTGACAGGATTTTTTCTGGAATCAGCCCAGGGTGAGGGATAAGGAATTTGGTCAGATACCAAAGGTAGGGAATTTTCACTAAACTGACCCAGCAAGATTCTCGCTGAAATTGGACTAAACAGAGCCCAAGGACAGGAGCCTGGTCAGAAAGAGGACTCAGAGGAGACTGACTCAAGTTTAGTCAAAGAGAGTCTTTGTCGTGAGCATCAGATTCTAGGTGCATCTGTATTTGTTTTATGGTTTGTTATACTCTTGGTATAATAAACCCTGGTACTGCTGAAAGGGAGCCCTAGGAAGGGCGCAGAGTACCCAGCTCTGCTGACTGGCATTCAGTTTTCATTCTGAGTTCTTGATATACCAGCCCTCTGAAGGCTGCATCCTCTTTCATGCTACTGTACATTCCCTGAGGTTCTATCTCCCCTCTTGGATACAATGCATGAAGTTTTCTTTCCTTTACCATGTCCAGCTTCTGGCCTATAAGTGGGGTTCCTCCTAATGCAGATGAGGAGGGATGGCAAGTCCTAGGAACTACAGGACAGGGACTTTGCTATGCATTTAATTTGGGCACTCTTTATTCCCTTTGGCTATACTCACTCTTTATACCTTGTGACCCTGATCATTTTCTCTGACAAGATTATCTATAAGCATTGATTCTTGCCCAAAGATTAATATCTGAAGAGTACCCCTACCTGCTGTGGCCCTAGAAATTCGTTTCCCACCATATTAGCCATACAACATAATTGGTAAATGGCCCAGGAATGATCTGACCGCTGTGGGTGACGTGTGGGGTAGAAGGCTCAGAGCTCTTGGCTTTTTGCCTTCTGGGCTTGCTTCATACAAAATGAGAGGCCGCTTGATATATGTACAGAGAGCCCTGGCCTATTCCCAGAGGTCTCCCAGTTGTTTCCTCCAAGCCAAGATTTGGGTCAGAAGCAATTTTATGAGGAATACCCACATTCCTAATAACATTTAACTGATAAGTCAGAGAGAGAGGAAAGAATCAGCCATTTCAGAAAGCTGAGGGATTTTTTTCCTCTTGACATTTTTTGGTAGGCTGGTGCTGATTCGGTGTGATTTAAGGGGTCTACTCCCTGACATAGTTCTCAGTTTTCCATCACTGAAGCTTTATTCCTTTTGATTAATTCATTTTGTTTTGCTATGTTCCCTTTTCAAAAGCAGATAACCCTTGAAAGGGCTGCCTTATTTTTCCCAGCCTTAGGCATTCCTTAGGAAAAGATTGCAGAAAGGTATGGTCATTTTAGAGCATGTACATATGAAGTATGGAGAGTTGACTTGAGTGGATAGGCCAACAGGATAGAGCAGAGTGACAGCACTGGGTACCTTGAAGGAAACTAGAGGGCTAGGTTTGAGCTGGTTGGGCCCCGAGGCCTCCTTATGCCATCTCAGCTCAAATATTACTTCTTCTCCGTGGCCTTTCCTGTTGTGGTTTTTCTGGGCCTCTCATCACCTTCCCATTCCCCACCCCTGGAATTAAATGCTTGCTTGCTATTACAAGTTCTATTATAACATGTATCACTTTATTTTGTGATTGTTTATATGCCTAACTCTGTTTCCAAGCTTTAATATATTAGAGAGCAGGAACTGTGCCTTATATCCCTGGCACATAGCTTAGTGCCTGGCACATCGATCGAACTGATTTAGAGGTCAAACTGTTTTTCTCACACTTTGGTCCCTGTTATTTCATTCTTGTGGACAGTAGTAGCAAAGAGAGGCTGAAGAAGGAGGTGGCCTTGAATTGGACCTCCTGGCTCTGCAGGTTGCCCTTTCAGCCCATTCTGGCTTCTGGTATCCTATTGGGTTCTGAGCAAAGTGACTGGTTGATTCTCACTGTGTGGCATCACAGTGAGCTCTGTTCCCTGTTTCAAAGCCTAAATATGTGGATGACTGAGTGGGTTTGGTGCCTTTAGGGAACCCATATCCCTCGGAGGTGATTCTTAAGTTTAGAGTTCATCTGCGGGCTCTAGCTACCAATTCAGAAGAAGGTTTAGAGGGTTTTGTTTGTTTGTTTAATATGAAAGCAATCATCTTTGTTTGAGGCTGGGAGGAGTTGCTATGGCAGCTCTAGCTGGAAATTTCCTGTTTGTCACTAATGTAGGAAACCAGGCAGCTCTGCCTTTAGTCCTTCAGGATCCTCTGAATACAGTGGCTGAGCCATTTGCCCTCTGTGTGGCTGGCCAGCCAGTGTTGCAAGCACTGCATTTTTGGAGGGGAACTTGGCGAGACTGTCCAACCCTATCTGGAATATTAATCTGAGGGGCAGAAGCAGATAGGCCCAAAGTTAACCTGGCCTGCACTGAAGCCATAGCAGGAGAGTCAGCTTCATTTTCGTTCCTGAAAAACTGTCTCCTCTAGACCAAAGTGGGGCTGGCCTTGGAGGACCTGGCAATGAGTTCTGGGTCTCGCTAGCATTAGAAAGGAAAAGTTTGCCTCCTGTAGCAGTTTTCTCCTTCCTCATGCTTTCAGGCTGCCTGAGGGCAAGCCTCCTGTCACCTGAATCAAATGTTGGGGAGTGAATATTTTGCTCCTCCCTTTTCTTACCTTAAAAAGAAAACTTTTAGAAAAAAGAAAGACTAACAAAGAGTGACACTGTAATGGTAGGGTTCCAGGCATTGCTGTAGACCATTAGAAGAGACTGGGAAAGGTAAGGGTCTGGGGCTGGGATAGAAGTCATGGTTCACTCAAGTCAAACCACTTAGGCAATTGCACACTTGGCTTAGATATTGGTTTTCCTGCTTCTTTGTCCCAGGGTCTTGCCATGTCAGTAATAATAACACTGCAATGCTTTACAGTTTACTAATTACCAGTCTCTCATTTTAGCTTTATAACATTCCTGTGACTATCTCCCCCACTTTACAGATGAGGAAACTAAGGCACAGAGAGAAGTGTTTAATCCAAGGTCACTGGTGAAGCAAGACTCAAACTTATGTCTCTGGATTCTCAGTCTAGTAGCACTTGCTCATGGCTTCATGTGGTCATATGCAGAGCTTCCATCTTGGTTTAGTAAGCGGTCTTTCTCTTTGAGAAAAACTTGAAAGGCTAATTGCCAACTCTAGTCCATCAGTCTAGGGACGTTGCTCAAAGCTAATACCAGGTGCCAAGACCAAATCGGGGTACCCAGACCTTGCACCTTGGGGAGAAAAGAAATGGGTGGCTTTGGAAATGTAGATTTTGTACTTTTGGGAGGAGAGAGGGAAGAATTTGATGAGTCAGTCCTAGAATTGGGGGCTTTGCTATCTAGGCAGCTGGGCACTAAGCCCGAGACCCAGTAGTTCTGACTGTGCACATAGAGCATTCTCTGTTTCTCTCTGTCTCTGTCTCTGTCTCTCTCTCACACACATGCACACACACACAGACTAGACTGAGTTGACCACATTAGGGGAATGGCTGATCCTGGCTCCTTAAAACATCAGAGTAAAGCAATAATGCTTAAAAAGCAATAATTAGGCCTCTCCAATGCCTCACAGGATGGATAGAGTTCTCAGATGAAGAATTCCTAGATGAAATAGAGTTTTTACATGAGCTAGAGAGAAGAAGGGAAGAAATGAAAAGGGAATTAATCTAGTTTCTGTCTCTTGATTCTTGGCCTGGTTATTTCCAGTAAAAGGGGTCAGCTTCATCTTTATCGCAAGTCTTGTGACTTGTTCTTCTGGTTCTTCTTAGTCTGCAGAAGCAGAGTGCTTTTTTTTTTTTTTAATAGACGTAACTCAAAAGCACAGTGCTTTTAATTTTCAGACCCAAAGACTATAGTTGATGGCCTTTCCTGCAAATGAATTGCTGTGGGAGCAGTCAGCTTATGTTCTTCACAGACAATTTTTACTTTTTAGGGTTAACTTGAGTACTGGGAAAAGAAAAGGAGGCAGGGGTTTTAGAAGATTTAGAAATCTAGGTCAAATCTAGAAAATAGAGAAACCATCTCCAGTTGAAGAACATGAAGGGTAGCATGTCTCCCACCAACTCATTTTACCTGTCCCGGGCTGACCCAGCAGAGCCAGAGAGTATTGGTAGTCCCATGCATTCCTGGGCTCTCTGCTTCATCCTTTGTACTTTCCACTGTGCTCCTTCCCTACAGGCTACATGTTCCCAGTAAAAACGGAATGGATGCCCACCCCACATAAGGTAACAGTCATCTCTGCCTAAGCTACAGTCACTGGTAGCTCAGAGTTTAGGGGCAAGACTGGTGGCAGGTCTTTTTTCACCTTTTTGGAAAACAGTAGAGCACCCTGGACCTCTCTCTGATGTAATCAGCTCCCCGCCTGCCACGTGCATTGTTCTCTCCAGGCCATTCAGCGGGGCTAGAGCAACCCTCTGTTACTCCAGCAGTGGACAGTGCTAGGAAATCACTTTCTTGTCATGGTCCTTTCTCCAAGTGAAGGGTTGCTATCACTAAACAAAGGGAAAACACTTTGTGCTATAAGCACAGGCAGGAGCAAACCTTTAAGTAGTTGAGCCTTCACCAGAGCAACAAACTGGAGGGGGAAAAAAAAAGAAACATTCCACGTCTTGTCTTTTACTGTGTATGTGATTTGAGCTTTGGTGGTTAAACATCTATATGTTCATTTCTGAGCCTCATGTTGAATTTGTAAAGGTTCAGTCACTTGCTGACTTCACCCCACCTATTTCCCAGGAGTTTGTTTCGATCCTGTTGACTTTGGCTACTTGCTCAGAACACAAGGACTTGATCTGATTTTACAGCAAAACTCTGATGGGAAGCCAAGGAGAGAGAACTGATTGCTTATAACCTTTAAGTCTAGCGTTGGGAGGCAGGTCACTGTTGACTCCTACAGTATTAGAAAGTAGTGTTCTTATTCCCGCTTGACAGCTTGATTCATATTATCCTGCTGCCTTCTGATCCAAGTGCACTATTTCCTTTTTCACCAGCTGCAGGATTAGAGTCAAGCTAGGACCCAGGAACATGTGCCAGGTTTGAGACCACACATGGGACCATTCTAGGCATCACTGTGGGCCAAGCCCAAGGCATCAGCCAGCAATAATTGCTAAAAATAGACTGAAAAGAACAGGTCAGGGTATTGCCTTCTAACACAATCTCTGTTAACCATCCTGACCAGAAACTAGAGGAAGAAGCTGAGAATCACTCAGACCCTGAGGGAGAAAATGAAGCGATTGTTGCAAGAGTCAGAGGAAGAAATCATGGTCACCTTGGGATCCTCCTCCAGGCTTTCCCCAGATAAAGCTAAGGTGGAGACTCTGTGTGGCTTCAAGAGCAAGTCCTCAGGCCCTGCTGGATCCTTACCAGAGGACAGCTTCATGTCCCCTCACTGTGGGTCAGTAGCCTCAGCCATTGGTGGGGATAGAGATAGGTGCCTGGCCCAGCATTGCAGCTTTGGGCAGCAGGCCAGCAGCCAGCTTCCTCTGGGCTCCACTGCCTGTGTTTCAGGGTCTGGCTCTCAGGACCTCTCATCTGCCAGCATGACCACAAGCTGTCAAGAGCCGTCAGAGAGGGATCAAGCCAAACCCCTTTTGTCCAGAGGCCCTGGCCAAGGCTGTAGCCGTGAACAGCAAGAACCTTTGGGGGATGTAGTGGACTATATCATCAGAGAGCTGCAAGGCATCAGCCGTCTCCAAACTGAAATTGCTGAGTTGCGGCAGCACTTGAGCCAAGTCCGGGGTTCAGTGGAAGAAGTCTCTAGCTGTGTAGACTCAGTTCTGAGTGAAATAGAAGGCTTGCAGGTGGGCAGCAGCTCCCTGGCCAAGGTGAGTGTTGGGGGAAAGGCCCAGGAACCCCATGTGGACCGACCTAGTGAGGAAGCCATTCTGTATCTGTATGGACTTCCTGAGCAAGATGGGGAAAATACCATGGAGCTGGTGCACAGCTTCCTGGCCAAACACCTCTGTGTTAATGGCATGCAATGCAATAGGTACATTAAAGAGGCTTACAGAGCAGGCAAAGCGCCAGCCCCCAGGCCTACTGTTGTGAAGCTTGCCCATCTAGAGCACAGAGACCTTATATTGCAGAAATCCATCCTCTTGCAGAGTTTAGGGATCCGGATTGCCACCAGAGACGAACCAAGCCGGCCACAGTGCTGCTGTAAGAATCCCCCAAAGGAGTCTCTATCATTTTTGGAACAACAACTTCAGGATTGTAATTTGAATCCTTTAAACCTGGATGAACCAGTTTTTCAGGTGGAAACAGGGGACAGAGGACCAATAACAGGAGTATATCAAATGAGGGCTCAGAATCAACATAGAGAACTCCAGACTCCTGCACAGCAAGGCCTTTGCTTCCCACCCAAGAACGATTTAGCAAAGCCAAGTGATGAGTCTAAGCCAAGGGACGAAGTAAAAGGAACATCAGGAACACCCCAAATTATCAGTGGCGCCTGTGGTGAACTGACAGGGAGAGAGGCTTCTCTGTCCAACCTTCATCAATTTGAGGAACCTTCCCTAGAGTTAACCTCAAAGGAGGAGGATTCTGGGAAACCCCAGGTTTTCAAACAGTGTAACCAAGGACTTGAAGCATATAAAGCAGCAAAAATAGAAAAGAACTGCAGTAATAAAAGCGAGGCCAGCAGCTGCCTATCATTGTCTGGGTTGCTGAAGACAGAGGACAAACTCCTGGCCTGTGAAGCTGGGCTTGATATTTTGAGCTCAAAGCAGCTAGAGGACCTTTTGACAGATAAGTCCAGAAGGTTTGCAACTCTGAGCTGTGACAACGTGATAGAGGAAATCATCATAGGACCTGAGACTTTCAATGACATGGTTCATATTGACTTGAATAAAGAGGAGGAACGTGCTGCGCAGGTCCTTAAAGATGTCTTTGAAAAGTCCTCTTGTCTGGGTGGCTCACAGGAGGATGAAGATGTAGAAATCAAGTTTTACACAAGTAAACTGGGCCGAGCAATTTACCACTTTCGTTCAGCTTTGCACGGAGTATTTCAGAAGCTGGAGAACAGTGGGTCCATCACTCCTGAGGACCTGGAAAGCATTGAGAGTGGTTCCCAGTCAGAGAACAGTGATAGACTTCTTGGGACAGTGAGTTCAGGGGGTGCCCAGGATTTCTCAGTGGAGAGCCCTGGGAGTCAGGGGAGTGAGAGCTTGCTCAATGTGGTGTCTGGTGGAGTGGGCATCTCTACACAGGGAGACCAAACCTCTCAGGATCCCAGCAACTTCTCTCTGGCTTCCAATAACTTGCCTCTTGCATATTCATCGCCAGGTTTTGCTCTGGCTCCGTGTCTGGGAAGTGAAACTTGTTCCAGGCCTGAATCTCCCAAACAGGGCAGACTAAGCCTAGAGCAAATGTGTGCAGAGACCGTCTACCTCAACAAATGCATCAACAATTTAAAAGATGTTCTAAGAGAGAAAAGACTGAGGCAGAAAAAACTTTTGCACGAGCTAGTACAGAAGACAGACCATCTCTCGGTAGAAGACATGCACCCAGGTATCTCAAGTCTCTGTTTAATGGGTTTACACCTGGCTGGGTAGGGCCTTCATCAGGCCAGCATGAGACCCAGCTTGGTGGTGAGTTTCACAAGGTGATGGGGGAGGTCCGCAGCTTGAATCAGTCTCAGTTACTGGAATACCGATGTTAAGCGAATCCTGTGGGAATTGGAGTGACAGAGTTGAAAAGCAACAGGAAAGGAGTTCTTGTCCGTAGGGAGCTTCCAGTTTATTGGCGGGAGCTTTAGAAATACCTTTTCGAAAGAAGGAGGGGCATCTGGGCAAAAATAGTTTACAGCTGCAGGACTTTTAGGATATTCTGGTGTAAAGTAGGCGTGGGGTAGGAGGCAGGACTGGGGAAAAGAGGCATGTTTCTCACAGGAGCTAGGGGGGCTGATGCAATCCTACGTGGCATTTTAGAATTATTCTCCATGCGCTTCTTGCTGAGATAAGATTACCATTTCTCCAGCAGCTCCACCTCATAGGCCACTGTGGCAATTTCCCTTATCCCGACCTGTCTTCTTCCTAGTACTGGAGTTGACAATACAGAACCTTATTTCTAACTTGGAGCTGTCCAGCCTGACTGTGCTCTCCACAGGTCATATTCCCTTTCTTCCATCTCCAGTTGAAGGGTGCTTACCTAAGAACTAGAGAATGGAATGGTTTTTGGCTACAAGAAATGAGAAAACTTTTTTTCTAGGCAGCATGGAGATGATATGTAGCTTTAAAATTACTTCTCCCAATCAAAATTAAATTTATCCAAAGAGCATATGCTTTATTCATCTAATTTTAAATGTAAATGGGGTTGTCCTCTTATGCATATAACCTGATTAATCTTTCTAAGGCAAAATAAAATTATGAAACATATTGTGTTGGCAAAGGTGTGAGAGAACAGGCACTCATACATTGCCAGTGGGATGGGAGTGGAAATTGGTATAACCTCTATGGAAGGCAATTGGTAAAATTTAACAAAATTATGTATACCCTTTGAGCCCCAACACTACTTCCAGGAATATACCCTGCAGGTACATTTTCACCTGTGGAAGGGACATATGTTCAAGGCTATTTTTGAAGCATTGTTTTTAATAGCAATGATTGAAAACAACCTAATGTTCGTTAAGAAAGGCTGTTTAAATAACTTATTGGCACATCCAAACTATGGAATACAGTACCATGCAGCTATAAAAAGGAAGAGGTACCTCGTTACTGAAATGGAAAGATATATTGACATATTAAAGAAAACAAGGTGCAGAACAGTATGTATAAGATGCTGACATTTGTATAAATAGGAGAGGGTAAGAATACACACAAAAACCCACAATGTCTGTTTATATATGTATAGAATATCTCACAAAGGCACATAAGAGGGAGTTCCCTGGTGGCCTAGTTGTTAGGATTCCAGACTTTCACCGCTGTGGCCTAGGTTCAGTCCCTGGTCAGGGAACTGAGATCTTGCAAGCCACATGGCACGGCCAAAAAAAACCCCAAACAAACAAAAAACCACAAAGATACATAGGAAACTGATACAGGATTGCCTATGGGGAAAGGTATTAGGTGAAAAACTAGTGGGATGAGAAGGAGATTTTTTACTGTATACCCTTTTATAATTTTTAGAATTTGAATCATGTGAATATAATACCAAGTCATAAAATTAAATTGAAAAATTAAAATCATGTTCCTTTCAAATATCCCTAGAGCTACTCTTTATAGCTTATCAAAAAAAGTCTAAATTCCTTCATTTGGCATGACCACTACAGTTGGCCTCTAGTTTACATTTCCAGGCTTATCTCCCATTCTCCCACTGTACTCCACCTAGAAAGAAACTGCTGTCTCACAAATTTGCCTTATACTTTGTCTTCAGCATATTGACATATACATCCTTCCTTCTAGCCTAAGGTACTGTGTTTACCACATCAACCTAGCAAAATTTACTCAATTCTTTAACATACAGCCAAAGTATCACCTCCTCCAGGAAGCTTTCTATAATTCCTCAACTACAAGTGATTTCTCTCTCCTTTTAACTTTGTAGCCCCTTTTCTTTCTCCCTGGGCATTTAGAAATTATTATATTACAGCAACAGTAGAAACTACAAATATCAAAACAGTACTTCCTTACTAACTCTTTAAACCTTGCCTAGAGTTGATGTTAGCATGAGCATCCAGAACTCTGGGGCCCAATTCTTCAAGTTGCAGAGTTTCCCTTCTGGGCTGACATCCTGCTGGACGATGCAGGAACTTGTGACAGCAGCAGAGATAATGAGACGAAGGAGATTTTCTGAAACACCAGTAAGAGATCAAGCCAGAGTTCTGGGTGCTTACCAAGATCCAGTCTGGTCTGTGGGCTACAGAGGGGGTGGTGGAGAGGCTGCCAGGCAGTGGCAGCATCTCTTCAGTGCTAGGTCCAGCCTGACTCCAGCACCATGCCATAAAGCAGGAGGAATAGAGGAAGGTACATAAATACACAGGCTGGCCTCTCACCACCAATACACTCGGGTTATAGAGTCCACAAGAGCAGTCACCCTAACCTGGTAAACTGATTCAATACAACAGTGATTGCTACCACAACAAAACATTTGAAAAAGCTTTCTTCACTGCTGTGCTTGAGACCTTTTAGGACCTAAGCTGATTAGTAGTATATTACCTTTAGTTTGAGTTCTTTTTTTTTTTAATGCTTTTTCTTCCTTTTTGGGGGGGGTGGGGCGGGGTACGTACGAGGCACTATTTGAAGTACTCTCACATGCATTACATTAAAATTCCATTTTTTCATTCCTGCCACTACCAAAATAGCTTTTGTCAAGGCCATCATATTGCCAAACTTCTGGTCCATTTTTAGTTCTCTTAGTCAATCAGCAACTTGATGTAATTGATTACTTCTTTTTATTATAACAGCTTTTTAGGTATTTATATACCATAAAATTCATCCTTAAAATCCCTTAAAAAGGGCTTCCCTGGTGGCGCAGTGGTTGAGAGTCCGCCTGCCGATGCAGGGGACACGGGTTCGTGCCCCGGTCTGGGAAGATCCCACGTGCCACGGAGCGGCTGGGCCCGTGAGCCATGGCCGCTGAGCCTGCGCGTCCGGAGCCTGTGCTCCGCAACGGGAGAGGCCACAACAGTGAGAGGCCTGCGTACCGCAAAAAAAAAAAAATCCCTTAAAAATGTACAACTGAGTGGTTTTAGTATATTCAGAGTTATGCAACGATCAATTCTAGAACATTTCCATCACCCCCAAGAAGAACTCCCTATCTATTAATAGTCATTCTCCAATCCTCTTTGTCCCCAGCCTCTGGCAACCACTAATCTACTTTCCATTTCTATGGATTCTGGACATTGCATGTAAATGGATTTATATAATATGTGACCTTTTCTGACCGGCTTCTTCAACTTAGCACAATGTTTTCAAAATTGACCCATGTTGTTACATGTATGGGTACTTCATTTCTTTTTGTGGCTGAATAATATTCCATTACATGGATATAGCACATTTTGTTCATCCATCCATCAGTTGATGGACTTTTGTTTTGTTACCACTTTTTGGCTAGTATGGATAATGTTGCTATGAACATTTATGTACGAGTTTTTGCATGGACATATATTTCAATTCTCGGGTATATACCTAGGAATGGAATGCTGGGTTATATGATAACTCTGTGTTTAACATGTTTGAGGAACTTCTGGACTGTTTTCCAATGTGACTGCACCATTTTACACTTCTACCAGCAATGTATGAGAGTTCAAATTTCTCCACATCCTTGCCATTCTATTTTTATTATAGCCATCCCAGTGGGTGTGACTGGTATCTTCTAGTTTTGATTTGCATTTCCCTAGTGGCTAATGATGTTGAACATTTTTTTCATGTGCTTATTGGCCGTTTTTATATTTTCTTTGGAGAAATGTCTATTCAAATCCTTTACCCATTTTTAAATTGAGTTCTTTGTCTTTTTCTGTTGAGTTGTAAGCGTTCTTTATATGTTCTGGCTATAGGTCCCTTATATACAAATTATACAAATATTTTGTATATATTTTTCCCCAATCTGTAGGTTGTCTTTTCACTTTCTTGATGGTGTCCTTTGAAGCATAATTTAAAAAAAAATTTTATTTTGGTAAAATATACAAAACATAAAATTTATTATTTTAATCATTTTAAGTTTATTCACATTGTGCAACCATCACCACCATCCAATCTCCAGATCTTTTTCATCTTTCCCAGCTGAAACTCTGTACCCATTAAACTAACTCCCCATTCTCTCCTCCCCCCAGCCACTGGCAATCACCATTGTACTTTCTGTCTCTATAAATTTGACTGCTCTAAGTACGTCATATAAGTGTATTTGCACAATATCTGTCCTTTTGTGACTGGCTTATTTCACTTGGTATAATTTCTTCAAGGTTCATCCATGTTGTAGCATATGTCAGAATTTCCTTTCTTTTTAAGGCTGAATGATATTCCATTGTATGTATATATACTACATTTGTTTGTCCATTTATCCATCAGTGGACACTTGGGTTTCTTCTACCTTTTGGCTATTGCAAATAATGCTGCTATAAACATGGGTGTACAAATATCTGTTGGAGTTCTTGCTTTCATTTCTTTTAGATATATACGCAGAAGTGGCATTGATGGATCATATGGTAATTCTCATTTTTTTTGAGGAATTGCCATATTATTTTCCACAGTGGCTGCATCATTTTACATTCCCAACAACAGTGCACACAGGTTCTAATTTCTCCACATCCTTGCTAAATAACACTTGTTACTTCCTGGTTGGTTTTTTGTTTGTTTGTTTCGTAATAGCCATCATAATATGGGTATGGAGTAGAGTACAAAAGTTTTAAATTTTGATGAAGTTCAATTTATCTATTCTTGTGTTAATTTTGCTTTTGGTTTCATAGCTGAGAAACCACTGTCTAATCCAAGGTCACAAAGATTAACTCCTGTGTGTTTTTCTAAATGTTTTATGGTTTTGTTTAGCTATTACATTTAGGTCTATGATTCATTTTGAGTTGATTTTTGTATATGGTGTGAGATAGGGTCCAACTTCCTTCTTAAGCATGTGTATGTCTAGTTATCTCAGCATCATTTGTTGAAAAGAACATGCTTTACCCATCGAATGGTCAAAAATCAACTGGCCATAAATGTAAGAGTTGATTTCTGGACTCCCGATTCTATTCCATTGATCTTTAGTCTATTCATATGCCTCAATTTCTTTTTTTTTTTTTAATTTTTTGGCCACGCCACACCACATGTGGGATCTTAGTTCCCCGACCAGGGTTCAAACCCGTGCCCCCTGTGTTGGAAGCATGGAATCTTAACCACTGGACCGCCAGGGAAGTCCCTTGATTTCTTCTTTTTTTTTCTTTTTTTTTTTGCGGTACACGGGCCTCTCACTGTTGTGGCCTCTCCCGTTGCGGAGCCCAGGCTCCGGACGCACAGGCTCGGTGGCCATGGCTCACGGGCCCAGCCGCTCCGCCGCATGTGGGATCTTCCTGGACCGGGGCACGAACCCGCGTCCCCCGCATCGGCAGGCGGACTCTCAACCACTGCGCCACCAGGGAAGCCCGATTTCTTCTCTTTGAAATACTTTCTTCACCTGGCTTCCAGAACACCTCTCTGTCTTCGTTCTCCTCCAACATTATTGACCATTCCTTCTCAAGTCATCTTTGCTAGTCCCTCCTTATCTTCCCAACCTTGTAGTATCCCAGGATTCAATCCCGACTACTACTTTTTATTTATACTCACCTCCTAGGTAATATGTTTCAATTGCATGATTTTCATAAGCATTTCCAGATTTATATCTGGCCCAGATATTGTCCAGGAACAGCAGATTCCACATCTACTTAACATCCACATTTCCTTGTGAATAGGCATCTCAGATTTGACGTATCCAAAACCAAACTCCTGATCCTTCTCCCAAAGCCCTGCCAAACCTGCTTTTCCTATAGTCTTCCTTAACAGTAAATGGCAACTCTATTCTTGCAGCTAGCTGCTCAGGCCCAAATCCATAGAGTCATTCTTGACTTCTTTTCTTTCACAACCCATATCCAATCAGTTAGTAAATTCTGCCTGCTTTGCCTTTAAAAAATATCCCGAATCTTAACCACTAACATCTTTATGTAAGTCACCATTTTCTCTTGTCTAGATGATTGTGGTAGTCTAACTGATCTCCCTGCTTCTACCCTTGTCCCTCTACAGTCTGTTCTCCCAAGCCAGAGTAGTCCTCATAAAATGTGAGTCAGATCATATCACTTCTCTGTTCAGGACCTCCCAGTGATTTTTCTGTCTTACTCAGAATGAAAGCCAAAGTGCTTATAAGGGCCTGTAAAGCCCTATTTGAAATGGTACTCTGTGGCAAATTTGTTCCTTCACACCCGTCATGCTCTCACCTAAGGCTTTGCACTTGCTGTATGTTCTCACTGGAATACTTTTCTCTTACCACTCTGAATAGCTTCTTTACTCATTTCCTTCAGGTCTCTGCTTAGATGTCGCTTTATCAATGAGGACTCCCTGACAATCTTTTATAAAATTTTAATAGCGTAACATCACCACAGAGGGCAATATCTTTTCCCCTTGCCTGAATTTTTCAGCAGAGTCCCCATCATACATGATACAGTACACATAGTTCCAGATTCTGGAACCAGAATGCCGTTTCAAATTTTGGCTTTGCCACTTGCTGTGACTTTAGGCAAGTTTCTTAACATCTCTATCTTCATTTTAATGAACAGAAAATGGAGATTATAATAGTATTTACCCAGTAGGGTTGTTATGAGAAATAAATGAGCTTACTCAAATAAAATGCCAGATGTGTAATGTGTTCACTTGGTGTGAGCTACTATCATCATCTTCATCATCATTATTAGTTGTCTGCTCCTCCTACTAGAATAGAAGCTTCTCAAGATCAGGGTTCACTGCTGCATCAGCATGAGAACAGTACCTAATGTGCCGTAGGTTCTCAATAAGTATTTAAGAGATGAATCCTCACAATAAGCCTGGGAGATTGCTGGTCTTATCCTCTTTTTACAGATAAGGAAATGCATGCTCAGATAAGATGAGTGCCTCAAGTCTTTTGACTCCCAAGTAATGGAGTTACGATTGTTTTAACAATGAGGAAGTATGTCACTTCCTTATAAGGTAGACTATCTGGAACAGTGAGATCATTCTTAGGGGTCAGGAATTTTCCTTCAAAGAAGGTGTTATATAGACATTTATCACTTAAATTGAAAACTAAATCTCAGTGGAAAAATCCTAAGGCATTTTAGGCGGTTACGAAGCACAAAAAATTTGATTCCTAACAAGAAAAAGTTTTTTTAAACAAGAAAATGTTTGTCCAGTGGGTGGGACAAACTGAAGGGACTAGTACAGCAGTTCTTTGGGGTCTGGAAAATGGTACAGGCTATTGACTAAGTGACCTATCTTTTCTCTTAGGCAAGGCACATGTTCTTTTTTTTTATTTTATTTCTTTAAATTTTTTTTTGAATTTTATTTATTTTTTTATACAGCAGGTTCTTATTAGTTATCCATTTTATACATATTAGTGTATATATGTCTATCCCAGTCTCCCAATTCATCCCACCATCGCCACCACCACTGCCCCACCCCACGCTTTCCCCACTTGATGTCCATATGTTTGTTCTCCACATCTGTGTCTCAATTTCTGCCCTGCAAACCAGTTCATCTGTACCATTTTTCTAGGTTCCACATATATGCGTTAATATGCGATATTTGTTTTTCTCTTTCTGACTTACTTCACTCTGTATGACAGTCTCTAGATTCATCCACATCTCTGCAAATGACCCAATTTCGTTCCTTTTTATGGCTGAGTAATATTCCATTGTATATATGTACCACATCTTCTTTATCCATTCGTCTGTTGATGGGCATTTAGGTTGCTTCCATGAGCTGCCTATTGTAAATAGTGCTGCAATGAACATTGGGGTGCATGTGTCTTTTTGAATTATGGTTTTCTTTGGGTATATGACTAGTAGTGGGATTGCTGGGTCATATGGTAATTCTATTTTTAGTTTTTCAAGGAACCTCCATACTGTTCTCCATAGTGGCTGTATCAATTTACATTCCCACCAACAGTGCAAGAGGGTTCCCTTTTCTCCACACCCTCTCCAGCATTTGTTGTTTGTAGATTTTCTGATGATGCCCATTCTAACCAGTGTGAGGTGATACCTCATTGTAGTTTTGATTTGCATTTCTCTAATAATTAGTGATGTCGAGCAGCTTTTCATCTGCTTCTTGGCCATCTGTATGTCTTCTCTGGAGAAATGTCTATTTAGGTCTTCTGCCCATTTTTGGATTGGGTTGTTTGTTTTTTTAATATTGAGCTGCATGAGCTTTTTATATATTTTGGAGATTAATCCTTTGTCCGTTGATTGATTTGCAAATATTTTCTCCCATTCTGAGGGTTGTCTTTTCATCTTGTATGTAGTTTCCTTTGCTTGGCAAAAGCTTTTAAGTTTCATTAGGTCCCATTTGTTTATTTTTGTTTTTATTGCCATTACTCTAGGAGGTGGATCAAAAAAGATCTTGCTGTGTTTTATGTAAAAGAGTGTTCTTCCTATGTTTTTTTTTTTTTTTTTTTTGCGGTACGCGGGCCTCTCACTGTTGTGGCCTCTCCCGTTGCGGAGCACAGGCTCCGGACACACAGGCTTAGCGGCCATGGCTCACGGGCCCACCCGCTCCGCGGCATGTGGGATCCTCCCAGACCGGGGCACGAACCCGTGTCCCCTGCATCGGCAGGCGGACTCCCAACCACTGCGCCACCAGGGAAGCCCCTATGTTTTCCTCTAAGAGTTTTATAGTGTCTGGTCTTACATTTAGGTCTCTAATCCATTTTGGTTTATTTTTGTGTATGGTGTTAGGGAGTGTTCTAATTTCATTCTTTTACATGTAGCTGTCCAGTTTACCCAGCACCACTTATTGAAGAGGCTGTCTTTTCTCCATTGTATATCTTTGCCTCCTTTGTCATAGATTAGTTGACCATAGGTGCGTGGGTTTATCTCTGAGCTTTCTATCCTGTTCCATTGATCTACATTTCTGTTTTTGTGCCAGTACGATATTGTCTTGATTACTGTAGCTTTGCACTATAGTCTGAAGTCAGGGAGTCTGATTCCTCCAGCTCCATTGTTTTCCTTCAAGACTGCTTTGGCTATTCGGGGTCTTTTGTGTCTTCATACAAATTTTTAGATTTTTTGTTCCAGTTCTGTGAAAAATGCCATTGGTAATTTGATAGGGATTGCATTGAATCTGTAGATTGCTTTGGGTAGTATAGTCATTTTCACAATGTTGATTCTTCCAATCCAAGAACATGGTATATCTCTCCATCTGTTTGTATCATCTTTAATTTCTTTCATCAGGGTCTTATAGTTTTCTGCATGCAGGTTTTTTGTCTCCCCAGGTAGGTTTATTCCTAGGTATTTTATTCCTTTTGTTGCAATGGTAAATGGGAGTGTTTCCTTAATTTCTCTTTCAGATTTTCCATCATTAGTATATAAGAATGCAAGAGATTTCTGTGCATTAATTTTGAATCCTGCAACTTTACCAAATTCACTGATTAGCTCTAGTAGTTTTCTGGTAGCATCTTTAGGATTCTCTATGTATAGTATCATGTCATCTGCAAACAGTGACAGTTTTACTTCTTCTTTTCCAATTTGTTTTCTTCTATTTCTTTTTCTTCTCTGATTGCTGTGGCTAGGGCTTCCAAAACTATGTTGAATAATAGTGGTGGGAGTGGACATCCTTGTCTTGTTCCTGATCTTAGAGGAAATGCTTTCAGTTTTTCACCATTGAGAATGATGTTTACTTTGGTGTGTCGTATATGGCCTTTATTGTGTTGAGGTGGGTTCCCTCTATGCCCACTTTCTGGAGAGTTTTTATCATAAGTGGGTGTTGAATTTTGGCAAAAGCTCTTTCTGCATCTATTGAGATGATCATATGGTTTTTATTCTTCAGTTTGTGAATATGGTGTATCACATTGATTGATTTGTGTATATTGAAGAATCCTTGCATCCCTGGGATAAATCCCACTTGATCATGGTGTATGATCCTTTTAATGGGTTGTTGGATTCTGTTTGCTAGTATTTTGTTGAGGATTTTTGCATCTATATTCATCAGTGATATTGGTCTGTAATTTTCTTTTTTTGTAGTGTCTTTGTCTGGTTTTGGTATCAGGGTATGGTGGCCTCACAGAATGAGTTTGGGAGTGTTCCTTCCTGTGCAATTTTTTGGAAGACTTTGAGAAGGATGGGTGTTAGCTCTTCTCTAAATGTGTGATAGAATTCACCCGTGAAGCCATCTAGTCCTGGACTTTTGTTTGTTGGAAGATTTTTAATCACAGTTTCAATTTCATTACTGGTGATTGGTCTGTTCATATTTTCTATTTCTTCCTGCTTCAGTCTTGGAAGGTTATACCTTTCTAAGAATTTGTCCATTTCTTCCAGGTTGTCCATTTTATTGGCATAGAGTTGCTTGTAGTAGTCTCTTAGGATGCTTTATATTTCTGCGGTGTCTGTTGTAACTTCTCCTTTTTCATTTCTAATTTTATTGATTTGAGTCCTCTCCCTCTTTTTCTCAATGAGTCTGTCTAAAGGTTTATCAATTTTGTTTATCTTCTCAAAGAACCAGCTTTTAGTTTTATTAATATTTGCTATTTTTTTCTTTGTTTCTGTTTCATTTATTTCTGCTCTGATCTTTATGATTTCTTTCCTCCTGCTAACTGGTTTTTGTTTGTTCTGCGTTCTCTAGTTCCTTTAGATGTAGGGTTAGATTTTTTATTTGAGATGTTTCTTGTTTCTTGAGGTAGGCTTGTATTGCTATAAACTTCCCTCTTAGAACTGCTTTTGCTGTATCCCATAGGTTTTGGATCATCGTGTTTTCATTGTCATTTGTCTCTAGGTATTTTTTGATTTCCTCTTTGATTTCTTCAATGATCTCTTGGTTATTTAGTAATGTATTGTTTAGCCTCTGTGTTTTTTTGTTTTTTAGGTTTTTTTCCCTGTAACTGATTTCTAATCTCATAGCGTTGTGGTCAGAAAAGATGCTTGATATGATTTCAGTTTTCTTAAATTTACTGAGGCTTGATTTGTGACCCAAGATGTGACCTATCCTGGAGAATGTTCCGTGCGCACTCAAGAAGAAAGTGTAGTCTGCTGTTTTTGGATGAAATGTCCTATAAATATCAATTAAATCTATCTGTTGTACTGTGTCATTTAAAGCTTGTGTTTCCTTATTAATTTTCTGTCTGTATGATCTGTCCATTGGTGTAAGTGAGATGTTAAAGTCCCCCACTATTATTGTGTTACTGTCGATTTCCTCATTTATAGCTGTTAGCAGTTGCCTTATGTATTGAGGTGCTCCTATGTTGGGTGCATATATATTTATAATTGTTATCTCTTCTTCTTGGATTAATCTCTTGATCATTATGTAGTGTCCTTCCTTGTCTCTTGTCACATTCTTTAAAGTCTATTTTATCTGATATGAGTATTGCTACTCCTGCTTTCTTTTGATTTCCATTTGCATGAAATATCTTTTTCCATTCCCTCGCTTTCAGTCTGTATGTGTCCCTAGGTCTGAAGTGGGTCTCTTGTAGAGAGCACATATATGGGTCTTGTTTTTGTATCCATTCAGCAAGCCTGTGTCTTTTGGTTGGAGCATTTAATCCATTAACGTTTAAGGTAATTATCGATATGTATGTTCCTATGACCATTTTCATAATTGTTTTGGTTTGTTTTTGTAGGTCCTTTTTTTCTCTTGTGTTTCCCACTTAGAGAAGTTCCTTTAGCATTTGTTGTAGAGCTGGTTTGGTGGTGCTGAATTCTCTTACCTTTTGCTTGTCTGTAAAGCTTTGGATTTCTCCATCGAATCAGAATGAGGTCCTTGCTGGGTCAAGTAATCTTGGTTATAGGTTCTTCCCTTTCATCACTTTAAATATGTCATACCACTCCCTTCTGGCTTGTAGAGTTTCTGCTGAGAAATCAGCTGTTAACCTTCTGGGAGTTCCGTTGTATGCTATTTGTCGTTTTTCCCTTGGCACTTTCAATAATTTTTCTTTGTCTTTAATTTTTGCCAATTTGATTACTATGTGTCTCGGCGTGTTTCTCCTTAGATTTATTCTGTATGGGACTCTCTGCTTTTCCTAGACTTGGGCAGCTATTTCCTTTCCCATGTTAGGGATGTTTTCGACTATAATCTTTTCAAATATTTTCTCTGGTCCTTTCTCTCTCTCTTCTCCTTCTGGGACCCCTATAATGCGAATGTTGTTGTGTTTAATGTTGTCCCAGAGGTCTCCTAAGCTGTCTTCATTTCTTTTCATTCTTTTCTCTTTATTCTGTTCTGCAGCAGTGAATTGCACCATTCTGTCTTCCAGGTCACTTATCCGTTCTTCTGCCTCAGTTATTCCGCTATTGATTCCTTCTAGTGTAGTTTTCATTTCAGTTATTGTATTGTTCATCTCTGTTTGTTTGTTCTTTAATTCTTCTAGGTCTTTGTTAAACTTCTTGCATCTTCTCTATCTTTGCCTCCATTCGTTTTCGGAGGTCCTGGATCATCTTCACTATCATTATTCTGAATTCTTTTTCTGGAAGGTTGCCTCTCTCCACTTCATTTAGTTGTTTTTCTGGGGTTTATCTTGTTCCTTCATCTGGTACATAGCCCTCTGCCTTTTCATCTTGTCTATCTTTCTGTGAATGTAGTTTTTGTTCCACAGGCTGCAGGATTGTAGTTCTTGCTTCTGCTCTCTGCCTTCTGGTGGATGAGGCTATCTAAAAAGCTTGTGCACGTTTCCTGATGGGAGGGAAGACACATGTTCTTAGAAAGGCTTTTGTTCTCTAAGTCCTGAAAGTTCAAGTTCCTTTTACTACAGAAAAACGCTAGATGTGCTAAACCCTCAGACTACAAAGGTGTGATAATATAGTATATGTAATTATTGCTCTCAAGAAATTCACAGTGTATAAAGGGAGATGTTTATACAGACAATTAACAATGAAACATACTAACAACATACTATCATAGAAGTGTGCAGCACAAAAGCATGGGTACCATGTATACCTAGTAGAGAAGCATCTAATTCTGTTTTTGAGAGGAAGGCAGATAAATTTTCATAGAGGCATTAATATTTGAGCTAAGTCTTTTTTTGTTATTAATACCATATCAATTTGCAGTTTTACAGGAACCAAGATTCATGTTCCTTAGGTGCTAATGTACTTTTATGTTGCACGCACATAGACGCACACACAGTTTAATCAGTAATTTTTCACCTATAGATTTTTCTTAAAAAAACAAAAAATTCCTGTGTGGCACAAAGATCTGTCCAAATTAATCTAAACACAGCAGTAACAAAACAAAGAGCTAAGTGTGGAGGCTTCCAGTGCAGAAAAAGGTCCTTTGGAGGGGAAGCCCAAAAAGATGATCAATACACTGACTTCCTGGGAGGGCAAAGGATGGGGATGGAGAATGCATTCCCTACTCTGACATGAAATCAGTTAAACATTTCAAAAGGAAAGGGGGCTAAGAAAATAAGAAAGTGGAATAAGGCAAGGGTACCTTTTACCCATCTAAATTCCTAAGTAATTTCCTCAACAAAGTAGAAAGAAAACTTTCTTCCACTACCTTCTACAGAGCTGCACTGCTTTGGGACTGTCAAAGATTGTAGCCTTTAAAGTCACCAGTGCATATTCCCTCTGGATTATCATGACTATGAGTTACAAGTTGAAGGAACTCACAGATGATTTTCTTTCAAGTTTACTGAATTTTCATGTTGGAAAGGGAGGAAGACACTTAGAAGTCTCAAATGGGGATCAAAGATTACCAAACGTCCTCCATCTGATGTCAACGTGAACTGTTTTGTTGTCTTTTAATTGTGCATGGAGCCCGTCAACACAATTTGGCCCTGCCTGGTCACCCTTACCTAAAGCTTCTTGGAAAACACTCTCAAAAGGGGCACCCTGCACCACGGTAGAGGTGCCAAGACATTTTATGTGCCTGAAAATGAAAGGAATCCTCAAACAACACACACCCAATAAGCTAGCCTCCAAGTTAAAGCTCCATATGAACCACAGAATGCACTTCCCTACACTAATCTGTGGTCTCTTAACCACAGACACAGTCTCCTCTCAAGCCAGCTCAGCTTTGGTCCTCGGGGTAAAACGATGAGCACAAGTTAAAGATGTACCATATGAAGGAGGAAGTTGTAGGGAAAAGAGAAAAAGGCCTTTGTGTTTCTGTAGTTCACCTCTTGAGACTATTTCCCCACCCACGGACTGAGACAGGATTACAATAACTCAGTAACTGAGGAGCCCATATGCAGATTAATTTTGTTTTGAGCTAAGTCTTAAGAATCAGTCTGAGCTCACCCAATAGATGCAAGAGGCCAGGTCATGGAGAGCCTTGACGGCCTTGTCAATAGATTGAATTTTCTTCTTTAGACATTATGGGGAACTCTGGGAAGAACAGAAGGACACAATCGAAGTAACTTTGACATGATGTGTACAATGTATTGATAAATTTAAGATAGTGGAGGAAGAGAGAATCCTTTCCAATTTGAGTCACAGGGTCAGTTAAAGTGTTCCTTGCCTAGTTTTCTTTTTCAAAGGGAATAGAGTGCTCTAAGGAAGTAGGGAATAGATGTAGAAGAGACATGTCTGCTTTCCAGGAAGTGTCTTTTTTATCTCACCCACTTTTCTGAAGCTGCACTGTTTTGGAGAATTCCTGTTCCTGAATTCATTCTTCTGTCAAGTCAGGTGACCCATTAGGTCATCAGAAGTAGCTTGAAAAATCAGGAACTTATGAGTTAGTTTCCATGATTCTCCCTTCTACTTGTTATGTAATATCAGTGGGTCTTTAAAAAGGATGAGGAAAAAAGAAAAGGGGAGCTGATGGGCCCAGGTAAGTGGACTTTCCTTAGAGAAGGAAGCCTTCGTGAAGCACGTGTGGCCTAGAAGGCAGTGTAGTCTCTGACGAATAGGAAAGGAGTAATCTCTGGTCTTTATTCTTCCTCTCCTGTGGCTTGCTTGGGTCCTTCTGGAAGTGTCAGTTTCCTTTGGTGTATTGTTCTGGATTTGGTAGATAGTCAAGCCTGGGACTGCAGTCATGGTTTTATTGTCCAGATCATGGTGACTTGTGAAAGGGCAGTGGCCTGTTGGTGCCTCCAAATCTATGGCCATTGAGCATCCTGGTCCTGGCCTTAATTCTAGGCCTTAACTTGGCCTAACTTAACTTAGGCTCTGGGAAAGCCAGGGCTTGTTGGGCAAACACGTGGCCAAGACTGTATTACAAAATGGAAAGAGCTCAGCTACCAGGCCTTTGGGGTTTGCGGACTTATCCCAGATTCAGAGTGAACTCATGGAGCTTCTGAGGAAGGAACCCACTCTGTGTTCAGTCAGTTCAGATAGCCTGTTGGAGTGACCCTTGGTAACAAACAAAGCTGGTCTTGTGGCCCTGACCCTGCACGCAGACCACTTTGGAAAGGGGGGAAAGGGTGACTGAAATTCTCAGGTAGACTTTGTCCTTTGGTTTTTGTAGCCAAATCTGGATTCTCAACTGAAAAGCAGGGGCCAGCAAATACAGGAGGTAAGGATTCTGGGAGCTGGACTCTGTGAACTACCCAGTTGTTCAGAGGACATCTCCCTCTTCTCCATGTTCCATGAGGTTTAGCTGACTTACAACTGAATCTACTAACCTCTCTGCCCTTTTTTTCTGCTCTTTCTCTCCTTGCAGAAGGAAAGCGAGGAGCCCTTCAGGTTGTGCTCTGGCCCTTTAGGGCCCTTTTTGTTGTCAATTCTCTCCTCTCCCTCCTGAGCACAGTGTGTGTGTGTGTGTGTGTGTGTGTGTGTGTGTGTGTGTGTACGCACGTGTGCTTATGATCTGTGCCTCGTGAGCTTTGGCTCATGCAGCTAGTCTGTTTTTCCTGAAAGCAGTTTGTGTGCATGCTCCATGCTTGTGTGTGCTCCTGCAGACATCCCTGGAGCAGTGTGAGAATGTATGTGCCAGCATGGTGCACATTCAATGTAGCATGTGTGTGCTTATACCTGTGCTCAGTTTGACTCCCCCAGATACTGATTGCCTTCCTCTTTTCCTACTTTGCACAGTGTGTGTCCGTTTTCTACTTATTGCTGCAGATTGGCATATGCTGTAAACCCTTGCTGAGCCCAGCATGCATTCACATTTTGTATTTGAGAGCAGGAGCTTCTGTAGGCTTTTTGTACCTCTTGCCTAGGGCCGAAATGTGTGCTTCTGAGCAGGCTTCCTAGCCTCTCTGTGAGCACAAGCTTCTGTAGACCTGTGATGTGGTTTCCCCATGCCATGTGAATGCATGGTATACTAACGCTCTGTGCCTCCAAGCACTGGTTCCTGAAGACAGTAAGGGTTTCTTTTGCCAGTGATTCGGGCCCTAGTGAATACTGAATCTCCCCCAGATGGGTGTGTGCACATGTTCTGTAGCTCTGTGTGCAGGATCTGTGCTCACCTATGCTTCCTCAGGTGCAAGTGGTGTCTATGAATGTACCTCCTATAGGCACTTTGTCTAGACCTCCTCTCATTCCCCCGGCCCTCCTTCTGTGCCCTGCGTGTGCATGCTCTATGCTGTGTCTGCAGGCTTCTGCAGACCCATTGTCCCCTCTAAGCACAGGAAATGTGTATGATCTGAGCCTGTGAACTCTGGCTGCCAAAGGCTTTTTGTGACTTTGTTTCCTTAAGCCCAGTGGTTTCTGGCAAACATCTAATTCTAGGTAGGAAATAAAGATCTGCTCAGTGCGGTGACTGTTTCCAAAGGGAGGATAAGTTCTGGTTGGTAGGATCTGGGGATTTAGGGATGGGCTACCCCTCACAAGAAGCTTAGGAGACTTGATTCAACCACTTCTGGCTGCCTTTTGGGCCTGGCCCTCCCTCTACCACATCATCCCACTCAGAACCAGGGCAGCAGGCAGAAGCAGCGAAATGTGGTCATGAAGGGCTATAGGCAGTAGACAGATAGGCTTGATTAGAGTACAGGCGACCTGAGAAGGGTCTTACTGAAAAGGGTCTTAAATCCGAAGTTCATCTGAAGCCTGATGCTGATCCAGCGTCATTCTTACCCACTTTTACATCACTCATTAACCTTTCCTACCTCTCCTTTTTGTACTCTCGCCTCATTTTGTCTGTAACTTCTCCCATCTTTAGCCCTCCCAAAACTTCGCCCCTGTCCAGACCTTAACAGCTTACTTCTGCCTCCCTTGTTCTGGAGCTCATTTGCTCAGGATAGTTAGCTGGACCCAGGTCTCAGGAGGCAGGGAAGTTGTTGGGAGTGGAGGGGTACAAGGAGGGATGGGAAGCCCCAGACCCACTAGCTCTAGGTCTGTTGAGCCTAAACAGCATGGACCATTGGTTCTCTGGAGAGCCCTGGCAGCTTTGGAACTCTCTCTGTACACTGCTTGAAGGATTTGCTTTGGGTCTCTTTACAGAAACCTTTAAAACGTGTTTTCTAACTGTTCCTTCCTTGAGTTATTTGGTGCCTCAATTTTCAACTTCTTGTAGAGCTCATAAAATTCAACAGAGTGATAATCTGAGTATCTAATCTGTCCTGGGTTCTCTTGTTAAATAGAGCTTATCAAATGTAGACTGTACTCAGTGTCAGTGAGTTAGAGCTTCAAGGAACCTAGGCCAAGTCAAATCACAAGATGAGATAGGAATCCAGAAAGACCAGGTCTGACGCTGGGGCAGCCAACAGAACTTAGGAATATAGCTGGAAGAAGACTGGCCTCCATGTGAAATTGTCCTTTTGCTTTAGTGAGGCGTGGAAGCCTGCATGGACCCTTCTCCTGGCTTTGGCTTACTATTATATATACCAGTGGGTTGTGTGAGGGGCTGAAAGTTCTGGCAGCTCTCACATTCCCAGTGGACCTTAGTCCTGGGATCTCTGTGAGCTTGGCCTTATATCCTCCCTATTCACTGGGGAGAAGGGAGGTGAAGTACCACTCATTTCAGCAGCCTGCTTGTTGCCCTGGCTGATCATGGAATTGGCTTACACATCAGGCTGGTTATGTCACCACGTGGTGTATGTGACCTACACTGCTCTGAGCTTCCTACTTTATTGCTCACTGCTTGACCAAAGAAATATGGCAATCTCCCATCTCTCCCAGGATCTAACTTTTTTTCCTCTCTCTCTCTTTAAAGATTGCAGATGATGGTGATACCTCTTTGCCCCAGTGGCTCCCAGAAGGGTAAGTGTTGTACCACAAGGTTTCTGTGGATCTTATGCAGTCTGTTATGCTGCTTCTAGTTTTTCCCCTGGGAAGCAGGAGAAACAGCTTCATCAGCTGGATTCTGGGGAAGGAAGAGATTCCACTGTAGAGATTGCTTGGTTCTCTGGGGCAGAAGACAGAAGTCTGCAGACTGATTCCTCAGAGACAGAAGAGAGAGCTTTGCAGGGGAGGGAACTTTGGGGCTCCCCTATCCTTACCTCTGGAATTTCTGATATATTGCATCATAGTGGTGATATACCCTTTATGTATGGGAATGAGGAAACTAGAAACACATCTGCGTTTAGAGACAGTTTCCTTCTATTCCACTGTTGATAGTGTTGCTGATTAGATTACTCCCTGGGCTCCATCGATCTTCAGCTGTTGTGAGTCATCTACTTATTCCATTCCACTGTAGTGAAGACGTAAGTAGCGTCCCGTAGGAGCTCTGTGTGTTCTGTCTGGGAGTTTCAGACCCATGTGATTGCACCAGAGAGGCATTTCAAACTGCTCGACTGCTGCCTATAACTCACTGACTGTGCTTGGGAGAGAAGAGCGTTCAAGTGCCTGCGCCACCCACACCGCCACATACACTCCTCAGGAGCTTGAGAACCTTCCTTCCCTCCTTGTCCCACACAGGCCTTCGGACATAGAAATGCTCAGTGGCTGCCTCCTCTTCCTTGTCACCAGGGATGAGAAAAGATTAGATCATAAAGTTCTCTACTGTATTTTTAAATGCTCCTTTTCCTTGTGATTTGTCTTTTTTATAGCAAGAGCTAAACATGTGAAAGAACCACCCTTCTTTTGTCAAAAGCTCACTTTTGTTGCAAAAAAAAACTTCTCGGCTTAAGGACTGCATTTTATAGTTTTCAGAATTAGCCAAAAACTTGTGGCGCCCGTTGCTTCTTCAACAGCCCTTCTTCAGGGCTTTAGCTTTTTTCTTCAAATGATTTTCAAATCCATACATGCCAGTGGAACATATCCAGGCTATTTTTAAATGGAGCCAGGCAGTGATTTTCTAAATGCCTCCCTGTTGCCTTCTTTCCCTTCCTTCAGCTTAGTCCTTGGAAGTTGTCACAACTTTCGATCTACCGTTGGTGTGGTAGTCTCATTGAGAACAAAGTTCACTGCCTGTATTCAGGAAGCTGGATTATTAGAAATCAGCATATCGGGTTGCCTGTTCCAATTCCTGGCCTTGACCCAATTTGTGGCTCCATTTTTGGCCTATATAGCTGGCAGTACACACTTACTCTTCTGTGACATTTCTCTTTTCAGACCAGCTGTGGTGTACAACCCAGCCACCCTGCTTTCCCCACCTCGTTGCTTTCATTAAAACCAAGTACATGAGTTATTTTAATTGAAGCTCAGAATAGCTTCCAAAAGGTCAGAGAGGTTTTATAGTTCATCCCCCTCATTTTATGGAAGTGACACCAGGACCCAAAGAGAGGAAGGAAGTTTGGCAGAGGACATGTAGTGAACTAGTAGAAGAGTTGGGGATGAAATCCAGGTTATCTCAAGGTGAGAAGGGTGTTCTTTTGGGGAAATTCTCTATATTTTTATTGCATATTGTTATGGAGGAACAGACAAAGAGCAACAAAATTAGTAAGTATAGAAAAGGTATAAAAGTTTTAGAGATCTCAAGTTTCTCCAGCTGTAATTTTTTCCTGGTCCCTGTTGATGTGACCATAGGGCTAGGCCAGACTCTGAGTCACTTTGCTGTTTCCTGCTTAAATGGTCTTTTTTCCCCCAAATGATCTTTTGGAAGTCTCTCATCTGCTTCCCCTGCCTCCATTTGATTATGCAGGCTCCTCTTTCCGTGGAGACCCTTTTTCTTCAGGAGGCTTGGATAGACAGAACTGGTGACTCTTTTACTCAGGTTGGAGAAGGTCTCCTTCTACATGTTATTGTTTGTCAGTCTTGCTCACCTAGGCAGCAGCTCTTCTGTAGAGCTATTCCTGTGGGCTCTGTTCTAGCGCAGATCAGGAAAGACTTATCTTTAGTCTGGCCTGAGTGTAAGGAGGAGCTATCTTAACCACCAATTCCCACCTTGCTTTATGGAGCACAAGGGCCTTCACATAAACAAAGGAGCCTTGGACTGGCACAGTGGGATAAAAGAGCTCTCAATCCTTGGCTAAAACCTCAGAAGGAGACACTGAGAGCAGATTCCATTGTTTGTCATCCCATGGCTTTATTTCACTCACTTTCTGTCCTCCTTACCCCTCTTAAAGGCACACGGTGGAGGTCAGTTCATCTTCCTCTGAGGAGAAGATGATCAAGGAGGATGGAACATTGAACCTGCCAGTAACTCAAGGTGAGACTAAAGGTACTGATATGTTTTCTTCTCTCCTCAGGCCAGCTGGAGGACTCTATGGCATTGACAGCATGCCAGATCTACGCAGAAAGAAGCCACTGCCACTTGTCAGCGATCTGGTGAGTAAGGACTCTTGTGAAGGCTTAGGCTGTAGCCTTGGGATATCCCCCACTGGGACTTGGCCAGCTTTCAGGACTGGAAGTGGGGCCTTTAGTGACAAGTGTTAGTCTGACGATCAATCATTTAAAGCTTTACTGAGACTTAGTGATGGCTTCAGTAGGACCTTACATTACCTCACTCCCTTGTCAGAGCCCCAGGTTCTTCATTAGCTGAAGCTCCTACTAGAACATTTATAGCTTGGACCCTCAAAGCTGGGCTCCAGGGTCATCTTCTAGTTATCCATCTCCTCTAGGTATCTCTATAGCCTTCTGTGATGACCTGTAATGGAAACTTCCTCTGGTCCTGAACTAGATAATTGAGATTCGTGTGTGATGGGCATGACAAATGTGACTCCTTCTTGGAGGTCAAGTGAAGTCTCCCAAGGCATAGGTTTTCTAGACTATCTCTGTACCCTTGTGTCTAGCACTGGGAGGTAGTGATAACAATTTGTGGAATTGAATTGAAACAGGCTTAGGAGTTAAAGCTGATCTCAGACCTCCAGCATGACCAGAAGCTCCTATCTGGGCTCATACCTCCTAAGGCAGAATCAGCTCAAGGAATTTTCTGTAGTTTAGTGAGTAGTGGGGGGTAGAGTGGTACCCAGGTCATCTCAGAGTCCCAGAGCCAGATATTCAGTAAGACTTGAACCCTTTTTCTTATTACCATTTTCTACTCCTATTTTCTTCTTTTTTTCTCCCTGTTCAGTCTATTTTGTTTTTTCTATCCACTCCTTTTTTGATTTTTCCTCCATACTGTGCTCTTTTTTCTCCACCAGTTTCTCCCTACTTAATTGACTGAGTAGAAGTATCCTCTGCCATTTTCTCTTCATCATTTCTTTCTTTCCTTCTTCTTCCCCCTGCTATTTGTATATCTTTCCCTCTTTCTTCTTTTCTAATGCACCTCTTTTCCCACCAACTCTTCATCAAGCTGGTTGGATGAAGATAAATTCGGATGTCATCTCTTCTTTATTACGTCTTTCATTGTCTTTCATCTCCTCTTTTTTCTCTTCTTCCTTTCTTTTCTTCCTACTTTTTCTCGTCTTCTCCCTCCTTGCTCACCAGCTGTTTTTTGTTTAACTGATTGGATAGCAGTATCTCATTCACTTCTTGTTTCCCCTCCTCTGTCTTTTAACCTTGCCCATATTTCGCACTATGGCATAACTCGCCTTCTAGGCCTTGGGCCCTGGTCAGCTGTCTGGGTTGAAGACAGTTTTTAGTTGATAGAGGCAGAGGGGGTTGGGACATGTTTCCTACTTTGGACTATAGGGAAGAAACCTCTCAGTTGTCTCTGAAAGCTTTCATGCCCTTGTGGGGCTTTAACATCATGTTGTTCCTTTCTCTGCTCTCCTCTGCACAGGCTATGGTAAGTGTCTCCAGAGCCCCTTTCTATGCTTTATAAGAGTCCATATCCCAAGCACCTGGGCACATCCCAACTGTTCTGCCCGCTTAGGCTGATACAGTGACTTCTGTCTGCCTGTGTCCCCTGCTTTAGGGAAACTATGTGCCTCTCCAGGGGCTGTCCCTGAAGCTTGGGCTTGGCAGATTCATGGGCCTCTCCATATAAGAGCCTGGCTAGCAGGACATCATAGCTGTCACATTTAACCCCCTACCCTGCTTGATTTCAGTGAGGCTACATTGCCCCTTTCACTCTCAAGTGCCCTGCTCATTTGGGCTTTTGGCCTCCACAGCTTCCTGGGGTTGTGTGGGCAGGGGGTGATACCAGAGAATAGAGGATATAGTATAGAATCATAGTTCCCAGTGATGGTTCTTGACTGTGACTCTGTCAGAGTTGTGTGTCTATCCTATTCTTCATGACCTGTTTTCGGACTGTAATTCTAATCTTTTCATTTTCCTTTGCCTTCCTTTAAACAAGGAGTTTCTGTGGGGTCAGATACCTAAAAACTCTTTGGATGATAGGTACCCTGAGAGAAGTGCTGTTCTGTCATTGTTAGAACAGTCCCTTAGGGCCTTGGATTTGGATATTAACCTCAGGTTCTTATTACCTATTATCCATGGCAATCCCCTGTGAATGACAGTAAAAATAGAGAGAACATAGTGAGTTATCATCAAATAGCTTTGGTCACTGAAACTCCCTCCCCAGGGCTTTGCCTAGCCCTTGGTAGTAGCCAGGGCTGACAGCAAGTCTTCTCTCACAGTCATTGGTCCAGTCCCGGAAGGCAGGAATTACTTCTGCAATGGCTACACGCACCTCTCTCAAGGATGAAGAGCTGGTAAGTGACCCATGGGCTTTCAAGAGTCCACTGGCCTATGGTCCAGTGAACATCTCTGTAGCCAAACTTACCGGGAATTCAAAAGTGTTGGGCACACTCTGTTAATGAAACAGATAGCATCAAGTTTTCTACACTGCTCCCCGAGGCAAGGGTCCAGACCAGGAGTAAACCTTAATCTCACGTTGGAGTATGTGACCACCAATGTCAGGGTTTTATGGTAAGCCTAGTTCCCTTTGTTTCTCTAAAAAAGCCTGAATACTGGGACAAGGCTCAGGCCCAGCGTTCAGGTCAGACCTATCTTGGATGACCAGGAGCACATGATGTGGAGGGCTTCTTTCTGCCAGGCTGGGCTGTGGGCTGGGCCAAGCTAAAGCATCTCCTCAATTGCCGGAGGAGAAACCAGGGTCTTGAGAGCCCTGCAAGGGTCTTAGTCCTGGTATCTCCCAGCAGAGAACTGAAGTTGCTGGTGGGTGATGGGATATGTGTCTTTCAGAAATCCCATGTGTATAAGAAAACCCTGCAGGCCTTAATCTATCCCATCTCGTGCACCACACCCCACAACTTTGAGGTCTGGACGGCCACTACCCCAACCTACTGCTATGAGTGTGAAGGCCTGCTCTGGGGCATTGCCCGGCAGGGCATGCGCTGCAGCGAGTGTGGAGTCAAGTGTCACGAGAAGTGCCAGGACCTGCTCAATGCCGACTGCCTGCAGCGTGAGTCTCCCTGTGGGGTGATGGGTGGCAAACATGGGCAGCAGGGACTCTCCAAAAGAGTCTGGCAACAAAGAGCTAGGGTGGCCGGGACATCATCCCTCTATTCTACCTGATTCTGAAGTTCTTTCCTTTTTAGAGAAAGTAGGGTCCTAAGTCAAGAGACATTGCCATTCCAAATAACAGGTCTTGTAGCACTCTCTTAAGCACCTTTAGGAAAAATCCGTTGAGCTTTCTGTGGTCCTCTGATGGAGATAAAAATCCCTTCTAGGTTTCAGATGATCCCAGCGGCTATGCTTGAGTATTGTACACACTATGGTGGCCATATTGCCCAAATGACTAGAGCACGTTTAATCAGCCCAAGTGACTAGAGCATGTTTAAAACTAATGAGAAGAGAGAGTTCTGTGAGGTTCTAGGCCTCATAGAGGAACCTCCTGAGGTCTAGACCCTAGGACTCAGGGAAGCTGAAATTTATTCCTTGATTATAGTTGGAGCATTTAGACAACAGTGCCAAGAACAGAAGTTTCAAATGGATTAGGCAGAGATCCAGATGGAGAATGTGCCAGACTCCCATGGCCCTTGCTAAATATGTGACTTGTGCTGCCATCATAGAATGGGGAAAATAGGAGCAGGAAAAGCAACAATTCTCTGTCACAGGAGGTGGTAGCACTCTAAGTTCTTATCTCCTTGCTCCACTCCTGCTGGGCTTGCACTGCTGTAGCTAGACCCCAGGAAGAGCAGGGGTAGGGGATGTGGGATGTGGAAAAGTATTTTCTTGCCCCTCCAGGTCTTCAGATGTTACTCAGAGCCAAGCCATAGCAATGAAAACTTCAAGGATTGTGGTAGGAGAAAGGAAGGTTGCCTTTAGACTCACAAGCAGTTCATTGTCCCAAGGAAAGATATGTGACATAAAAGGGGCCCAGGAAGAAGCCTCAAGGAATTGTTGACTTAAAATGTCTTTCTTTGAAGAACGCTAGATTGGTGCCAGTGGCATGGCTATAGTAGACATGAAGAGACAGGCAGAACATAGCAGAAGTTGGGTGCTGGTGATGACTTTGCCCAAATCCATCATGAGGGGCGACAAGCACAGGTGCCAGCAGACCCCTGCTTTAATTGCAAGAACTAGCAACTGGCTGCATAGGCTGCTTGCTGGAAGCCTCTGAAATGGTGCTCTGTAGCCAGGGTGTCCATCTTCCCTTTAAGAGCCTTTCAGAGGTCCCAGTCCAGGTAAATAGCATTGCATGGGATATGCTAAATGGCAAGAGTAGAATGAAGCCCAGGTCATTTTTCATTTATCAGAAAATATCTTCTGACTAAGGCTTCTGTGAAGCACAGAGTGGAATTAAATGCCCTTCTGTAGGCTTCACTGGACAGAAAACTTGCTTTCCATTCTCCCAGGGTTAGGATGCAGATGTTGACTTTTGTCCTTTGCTCCAAGTTTTGTAGTTAAGGCCTAAGACTTTGGAGACTGGAGAGAGGTTAAGAGCCAGTCTGCAGGATCAATAAAGGAAGGATGGGTCCTCTGTCCTGAGAAGCCTGGTTGGTGAAATACACTGGAGGAGTCTTTGTTCTGCCATAATCCTTAGGACAGCAGAGGAAGCTTACTGACCTTTGAGATGAGCTGGCTGGGGTCATGGCTGGTGAAAAAGACCCTTGGCCTTGCCAGGGTAATAATGATGGTAACAATAATAGGGACTGTTTATTACTCAATAAATAAAGCATCTAGCCCAGTGCTAGATGGCAGGCACTGGGCTAGATGCTTTATATATGCTATCTAATATAATGCTTATTACAAATCCTGAGAGATAAGTGACATTTTCTTCTCTTAGAAGAAGCCTACTTACCCAGCAGGGAGTAGTGGAGTCAGGATTTGAACTCAAGTCTGTCTGATACCAAAGGCCATACTTTTCTCACCATACCACACTATTTTCTGAGATTAAAGACACTGGAGCTATGGGGCAGAACCCAGCTATGTGCTGTGACGAATTCTGAGATCTGTATCGTGGCTTGGCATTCGGATGAGATTGGTGGAGTTGTTGTGCCCATACACAACCCCTCCTTGATAACTGGGATACCCATTTTGATATTTTGGCCTTAGACTTGGAGGGTATCTCTCAACAAGCATGCAGATGGAAGAAAGACAAAGCCAAGTGCAGACTGAGCTACATATTTTGTTTTTATTTTTTGATGAAAAACTCAACATATATCTAAATAGAGAGAATAGAATAATACACCCCCATAACAATGATCAACTTTTTGCTACTCTTTGAGTTGCATTTTAAACTCCACTAGCTAGGCATTAAACTCTAGCGGGCCCCACAGAGATCAACTTTTCCCAGAGACATACCAGTGTCTTCCTAAGCTTTTCCCACGGCTCAGTGACCTCTCCCAGGCCCCATTCTTCAGCCTGATCCTTGGTCTGGTAGGTGGCCTGTTGGTTACCCTACTTTCTGTCTCTGGCCATTCTTCAGGGGCTGCAGAAAAGAGCTCTAAACATGGAGCGGAGGACCGGACACAGAACATTATCATGGCCATGAAGGACCGCATGAAGATCCGAGAGCGGAATAAGCCGGAGATCTTTGAAGTTATCCGGGATGTCTTCAATGTGAGCAAAGTTGCCCATGTGCAACAGATGAAAACAGTGAAGCAGAGTGTGCTGGATGGCACCTCCAAATGGTCGGCCAAGATTACCATAACTGGTGAGCAGGCCAGAGTTTGAGAGGACAGGAGGGCCTTGGCTATGGGGAGGAGCCTGGGGAAGAAGCATCCTGAGTGTGAGGGAATAGGGGCTGGGGAGAAGGAGCACAGAATGAAGGAAGAGGGAGGGCTTCATTATTCATCACTGCTCCTCTCCTAGACTCTGATGCCAGGGGGTGCTGGGAGAGGCAAGACTGGCACCTGCAAACAATATGAATGATAATACCAGGATTTGGTAACAGTCTGATGTTATAGACTTGGTTAACAGTTTGATATTATAAGAGCGGGGAGGGTGGGGGTAAGGGGACAGGCAGGAGATTAGTGAATAGTTAACCAGTGATTTACTAACTGGGTGGATATGGCTGAAGCAAGCATGTATCAGAACAGATAAGGACCTGTTGGGGTAAGTGGTCAGTTAGGGCTCTAGTGGGGAGGTAGGATTCTTGGGCTAGGCTTTGAGGGAAAGACTCATGGCTTAGGGCTAAGGATAGATGTGGAGGAGTGAGAAAATCTGCTCCTGTGCAAGGAGCAGATAGAGGCTGCTCTAAGATGGGAAATATGAGTCGTACTTTGGAGGGCTTATGACTTCTGGAGTGTACTCTGAAGCCTCCTTCTATGTGCATTTGGGTTGCAGTGGTGTGTGCCCAGGGCCTACAAGCCAAGGACAAGACAGGATCCAGTGACCCTTATGTGACTGTGCAAGTGGGCAAAACCAAGAAGCGTACCAAGACCATTTTTGGGAACCTGAATCCTGTCTGGGAGGAGAAGTTCCATTTGTAAGTCATAGTGGGCTTTGTCTTACCTGGGACTGTGTATGTTTTGGGAGCAGCATTAAATCTCATTGTTCTGGGCTTGGGCTCTAAGAGAGATGGGTCAGAGGCAGTGGAGAAAACCCATTTCTCACATGCTTCAATTGGGTAGCAGCTGTTCTTTCTCTGGGTTTCTTCTCATAGGCTATTGTATCAGGGTTACTGTACCCAAGCCCTGTCTTAACTAGGGCTATTAAAGGGGGCTTTGGACGTCACATACTGCTTTTTTTAGTGCTAGAAAGATTTTATTGTACTACTGCTGAGTGACAGAACCAGGGACTGCCCACCCAACTGTGTATCTTCCAGCCCTGCCATCCTGCCTAGGAAGGGTTAGGCTCTTCTAGGAAGTGGGGAGGGAACATCTTTGTCCTACAACTGGATAATTCTGGCTTGAAGATGGGAACCTGGGATTTGGAGAATTTTCCATTTTCCTTAAGGGCCCTGCTTTTCTTTCTGCCTCAGCTTCCACTCCCTACTACTTTATTCATTATCTCACTTTTTTATAGACTATTTCGTATGACAATGAGGGATGGTTGTTGAAAAATGGCAAGCTCTAGCCGAGGACTTGGACTAATGTCTGGTGAATCCAGATGCTTTGTCACACCCCCTAATGCCTAGGACCAGGACTTTGTGGGGTTTTTTTTTTTTTTTTTTTGCGGTACGCTGGCCTCTCACTGTTGTGGCCTCTCCCGTTGCGGAGCACAGGCTCCGGACGCGCAGGCTCAGCAGCCATGGCTCACGGGCCCAGCCGCTCAGCGGCATGTGGGATCTTCCCAGACCGGGGCACGAACCCGTGTCCCCTGCATCGGCAGGTGGACTCTCAACCACTGCGCCACCAGGGAAGCCCAGGACCAGGAATTTGAATCAGCCAAGCAGGCAGCTTATGTAGAGACCTTTTTCTGTTGGCTCCTTGGAAGGGGATTGGGGAAAGGGATTGGGGCCTATAAAATCAGTCTCTAATCCAGAGACAATAGTTACTGGGGGGAGCACTTGTTTTTCAAGAAGCTGAATGGTTCCTGCTTGAATATTACCTATGATTAATTCTAAATGAATTGGCTCTATAGTCAATTTTGCCCACTTTTATCATTTAGCAAGCAATTTGTATTCTGTATAAGACACTATACATGATGTTGTGTATCGAAAAATGTATAAGATCCCTGGCTTCAAGAGGCTGATTGATGATTTGTCTATTATTTTTCAGAAGACCAGTAGCTATACTATAATATTTTAATGGAATGTGCAAAGATATTTTGAGAACATAGGGTAAGGAGCAGGAGATTCTGCCAAGTACAACTTTTGGATAAGGCAACAGGGATCCAGAAAGCAACTGCTGGGGAAGAAGAGAGTGAGGGAGGAACCTGGGCAAACTACCTCCTCCAAAGCAAACACCATGGAGGAAATGATCATTCAAGTGGATATTAAAGAATGATAGAAATTCACCAAGCACATTCTTAGATAGATGGGGGTGTTAGGTAGAAAGCTAAAGCATATATGACCAGATGGACTTACCATGAACATTTAACACCTTTATGGACTTCATATAGGATTCTGGGGAGGCAACTAGCAGCTGCTTCCTAGGGCTCTGTGGCATCTGTCTGGCTGTTTTCTGTTGGTTTTGTTGGTACAGCTAGCTGATAGGAAATCAGAATTGTCCCTAATTACTCCTCCCCTCCTCGCTTTTGTCCCAGGGCAATAAGGACTGGATAATGGTATGTAGAAAGCTACCCAAGCTAAGGAATGAAGAGCCATTTGCTGGGATAGCCTGACTCACTTGGGACTTGAGTACCACTGTTCTTTGACTCCTTCTCTTCCTCTGCAGGGCCTCAAGTGCAGCTGATAGAGCTTTGGGAGGGAATTGGAAGTAATAAGAGTACGGGCTCCTGGGTCTCTTCATAACAGAGCCTTCCTAATTCTTTCACAGTGAGTGCCACAATTCTTCTGACCGCATTAAGGTACGTGTGTGGGATGAGGATGATGACATCAAGTCAAGAGTAAAGCAGCGGCTAAAGCGAGAGTCTGATGATTTCCTTGGCCAAACCATCATTGAGGTTCGAACACTGAGTGGCGAGATGGACGTCTGGTACAACTTGGGTGAGGAAGCAGGACCAGAGAAAGTTTCTGGAAAGGGAGAGCATGAATGGGGAACCTGGGGAAACTCCTATCTACCAAAATCACCACTCAGTCCCCAAAGCACACCTCTATACAGAGCCTTGCTTCTCTGCAGAGAACCGACCATGCATAGAGATGGGGGACAGAGGAGTGGGGGTGTCTGGAACTCACTCTGGCTGGACAGTTTCCAGATTTCAGAAGGTCTTTTTATCCTCATACTCAGCCCTAATGCCTTTAGTCCCTTGGGCACTTCTTGTCTCCCACCCAGCCAGTTCTGGGGTATTTGTGGACTATATGGTCACTGAAATTAATTCACCTATTAGGTGAACACTTGGGTCAGTGCCTCCTTTTCCTTGGGTTAAGCCAGGTTGGGGGCTGTCTATGCTGTCTGCAGTTGCATTGGTGTCAATATCCAGTCTTCTTTCCTTCCTAGAGAAGAGGACAGACAAATCAGCCGTCTCAGGGGCTATCCGACTACAAATCAATGTGGAGATCAAGGGGGAGGAGAAGGTAGCCCCGTATCACGTGCAGTATACATGTCTCCATGAGGTGAGCCAGCTCTTGGTAGATGGGATGCCAGAAAGCAGTGTTGGGAGGGGCCTTTGACAATAAGTAGGATTGCTAGATGGTTGAAGATCTGGAGCCTATTTTTATTTTGTTCTTGGCTCACTGTGCTACCCTGGACAGCCCATATAACAGTCCCAGCCTCAGTTCTCTTTCACTAATGTGAGAACAGCCTACTGGGGCCACAGGAGTTACTGAGCAATGACTTGAAGGACAGAATTTCTATAGAATCCTATTCACATTCCCCTGGTCTTTACCAGCAGGTTTTTTTTTCTCCAACATATATTTAACTCTTTAATATCAATATATATTTTACTCTGTCTTCTACAGAACCTCTTCCATTACCTCACAGACATTCAGGGCAGTGGAGGAGTCCACATCCCTGAGGCTCGAGGAGACGATGCATGGAAGGTGTACTTTGATGAGACTGCCCAAGAAATTGTGGATGAATTTGCCATGCGCTATGGCATCGAGTCCATATATCAGGCTATGACGTAAGGCTCCCCTGGGGCTCTAGGAAATGGCTGCTAACCTTTGGAGTAGCTAACAATGGAGGTACACTGACAGAGTGGATAGGTCTTCAGTGGGGTAGTATGCAGTGATTCATTGCTTTCCTCTCTGAGCTGGGTAGGGTGGATCTGTGCAAAGAGAGTATATGTATAAAAGGAGTGTGTTGCATTTCCCTGGTGGCACAGTGGTTGAGAGTCTGCCTGCCGATGCAGGGGACGCGAGTTCATGCCCCAGTCCGGGAAGATCCCACATGCCACGGAGTGGCTGGGCCCATGAGCCATGGCCGCTGAGCCTGCGCGTCCGGAGCCTGTGCTGTGCAACGGGAGAGGCCACAACAGTGAGAGGCCCACGTACCGCAAAAAAAAAAAAAAAAAAAAGAAGGAGTGTGTTTGTCAGTAACTCAGGGGGAAGGTATTAGTCTGTCTATCCCGGAGTTCACAGGTAGGAAGAGAAAAGGGCATGGGAGGGTATACAAGGACAGACTTGCCCAAACATCACAGGCCTGAGCAGACAGGGTATGTGTGCTCAGGTATATGTGTGTGACAGACAAGCTTTCATAAACTGGCCTGGGAGTCGGAAAAAGCACTGAACTGTAGGGAAAGCAGCTGTGCCTGCAGTTGACCAAGACTCCTATAAAAGAAATTCCCACCTACTATGAGAAGAGGTGTAGTCTGTGTATTGGAAAGGCTGCCATTAGAAGCAGCACTAGGAAGCTGCACAGGAAGCAGCACTAGGTAAGCAGAGGGTAGCTAGTGCCCTGGCTGTTCTTCATTTATTCTACAAACTTCTACTTAGTTCCTTCTATGTGTCACACGTTGTGCCACATGCTGAGAACACAAAGATGAATAAGGTGGGGTCTCTGTGCTTGGGGAACTCAGTCTAGCAGGAGAGACAGACCAGTAAACAAACAATTACAATATAATATAATAAGTGCTATAGTAGAAGTAATCACAGTGTATTATGAGAGCATCTAAATTTTAGGGGAGGGCTTTGAAGAAAGCTGTTGAAGAGTTGACACTTGAAATACAGAAAAGGAGGAAGGGTATTTCTGGTAGGGCATGTGCAGGGATGCTAAGATGCAACAGAGCATAGAATATTCAAAGAATTACAAGAAGTTTAGTTTAGATGGAAGAAACATGTCGAGGATTGAGGTTGGAGAATGGGCCCTCTGCCATTCTTACTCTGTTCACTCTCCCTGGATGAGCTCATTCAAGCCTATGACCTAGTCACTACTTCTGAGCTTAGGACTCCCAGATCTCTTTCTCCAGACCAGACCTTTTCCTGAGTTTCAGATCCATTTTCATTTGCTTCCTGGCTATTCTCATAGGCACTGCAAACTCAACATGACCAAAATCCAAATCAACATTATCTCCACCAAATCTGTTCTTCCTATATTCCCTATTTTAGTAAATGGAAGCATTTATTACACAGTTATCCAAACAGAAATTTAGGAGTCAGCCTAAACATTTCTTTCATACTACCACCATTCAATCAGTCTCTAAAACCTCTAGATTCTACTCCTAAATATGTTTTTAATCTATCAGTATTGCTATAGCTCAGTAATAATAATAATAATAATAACAGCAACAACAACAACTCCTATGTACCATTTCCTTATGTGCCAGGCACTGGTCTAAGTAATTTATGAATGTTAACTCATTTAATCCCCATATCATTATTATTCCCATTTTATAGATAAAATGACTGAAGCATGAAGAAGTTGAAGTAATTTATCCAAGGTCACTGAGCGCTGGAGCTGAGACTCAAACCCAAAGTCTGGCTCTAGGGTCTGTGCCCTTAACCATTTCTCTGTTCCATTTAGTGCTTCATTGCTTCTTTTCTGAGTGACTGCAGTAACTCTTCAATTGGTCTTTCTCTCTTAGTCTTATCTCTCTCCAAGTTTTCGTTTCTAATTTTTACCTTCAAAGTGACCTTTCTGAAAGACTAATCTGATCACAGTATGCCTTTGTTTAAAAACTTACTATAGCATCTAGGATAAACTCCTTTATTATCTGTTCTCTGTCTACTTCTCCTCTTGCATTTCGTAGTATTCCTCTATCAAACACCTGAACAGTAGCCATGAGTGAGGTTTCCCAAATGAATGACTCTCCATAAGTATATTTGTTTTGCAATACAGTTTCCCTTTGCCTGCACGCTTCTGCATTTGATTGATTCTTACTAATCCTTTAAGACTTGTTTCAACCATCTCTTCTTTGGGAAGCCTTTTTCTAATCCCTTCTAGCCCCCAGCCATTCTAATTTAGGTGATCTTCCTGTGTGTGTCCACAGAATTTTTGCATAGCATGCCTTGGGTTATTGACTTACTTTCTAACACCTGCTTTCTCTGCCAGAATGTCACCTCTTTGGATTCTGGCCCTTAGTGCCAGGCCTGGCACATAGTACACATTCATTGATGTATATTTGAGTGAGTAAATTATGAAAATCCTTGTATGCCAAGGTGATCGGAAGCTTCATACACATGAGTGAGATCTTTTGATTACTTGACCTTTGCTGCAAACCCTGAAGAGCCTTTGAGGCTGAAGGTGCTGTTTTTCAGGCACTTTGCATGTTTGTCATCCAAGTACATGTGTCCTGGCGTGCCAGCAGTGATGAGCACCTTACTGGCCAACATCAATGCCTACTATGCCCACACAACCGCCTCCACCAATGTCTCTGCGTCTGATCGTTTTGCAGCCTCCAACTTTGGGGTGAGTGTGACGTAAAAACATGTAACCTGATTGTTATCAGTTAACAAAGTTTGATTTTTTAGTCAGTACTGCAGAGCTGATATGCCTGAAATTCAGAGTTGTCACCTGGATAATGAACTTACTTCCTTATGGGTAGTTAGACTATACTAGTAGACTCTCCTCAGACGTGGATAAGTGAGAAAAGGTGAAACAGCACCACTGTGGTTTGTGGGCTGTGGCACTACCTGTGCTCAGGGAGAACCTCTCTGGGCCGACAGCTTGGTTGAATCACCATGTTCCTCAGTCCTGCAGGTTCACAAAGCAACCTGGTTAATATTATTCAGTCTCTCTGTGACGGATTCATACCACTTAAGTTCATATGAGACTGATGTCTAAGCAAGAATACCAGTTGCATACCTGAGCCTGTCCCTTTTCTAGTGTCTGGACAGTTTTCCTGATCCAGGATGTGCCCTTTCCTGTTGTTAAGGTACTTGTGAAGTTGAATCATTGTTCATAATGTCACCTGACATAAGTTCAGTGTAAACTGGATGGTATATATCAGACTCACCACAAATATTACCTCTTTAGGGATAAAATTACTGATACTCCCAAATCTACTGGATCTCTGAGCCCTTTTTCTTGGTACTGACCACTTTTTTGATATTGTTGATAGTCTTTCTGTAGATGAATTAGTATCATTGATTAAGCCAGTCAAATATCTGTTCCATTCTGTCTCTCCACATTATGTATTGACTTAACTAATATCTAATGCTATATATAATATTATCAGTATGTGAATTCTAGGAGTGCTGCACCAACAGCTTACAGGAACATGATTCCACGTTTAATTATACCTTTTCTATAAAAATAAGCTATTAAATAGTATTTGTTATTTATTTTAACATTTCAAAAGTATAAACTAAGGGAAATGATATGGAATGTGGTTTAAAGAGAAATCCCCTTGTGTCTCCTTGATCACCTTCCAGATGCATCACTATTTCTCTCTCCCGTCGTCACTGCTAGGCTGTGTCTGTTTAACTGTTAAGAGCTATTCCAAGATAAGTTAGGACACCACAGACACAGGAACAAGTTGGAGAATGTGTTTAGAGTTTCCTTTTATCTGACTAAGATGAGTTAGAGTCCCAAAGGGATGGAGATGCACTGGTCATCTCTTCTTGATTTGTATAGAAAGCTGTTTCCCCTCCCAGAGACTTGCTTTCCTCTTGCCAGCGTGAGAAGGTTCCCCAGTTTAAGTGCTAAGAGATGGAACAGGAAAGACCTATCCCATTTCTCTTTTGCGTGGTTTGTTGTTCTCCTCATGGGCAAATATGGGACAGGGTATGTCCCCAGCTCAGTGTCTCCCTCTCACCCAGAGATGGTTCTCTTTTTGCTACAGTCTAGAGAGCTTGGAAATAGATTATTTCTGTTCCTCATTATTTGTTTATCACCCTCAGAAAGAGAGATTTGTAAAACTACTGGACCAACTGCACAACTCACTGAGGATTGACCTCTCTACATACAGGGTGAGTGAAGGCATGGCTGTGGGGTGGGACAAAGGGTAGTATCAAGATCAGTCTAGAGAGACTGTGGACCAATCATGACTATAAAGATGGAAGGCAAAGAAAATTGGTCTTTGTCATCACATCCACATATATGGCCAACGTCACTGACACCTGTGGTTCTTCAAACTCCAAGGACCATGCAGTGTGTAAATAGTAGCAGGTGTGGCTGCTTTTTATAGATAGTTGGCTTTCTAACCCCACTCATGTCATTCTACCGAACTCTCTGATGACATATTCATCAAGGAGTTTTCTAAGGATAATCTCTTCCAGAAAGGCTCCTTTAAAAATTAGATAATTATATTTCCTTATTGCATCTTTCCATATTCTCCTCATTTTCCAGGAGAGGTGTGAGAATCTGGGTAAGGGGAGAGAGAGTATCTTGGCTTGGGCAAGTAATTTGTAGCAGATGTCATGTCCATTTCTAGAATGAAGGGAGGAAATAGATGTAGTAGGAGGGTGGGTGCGTAGGACAGGACGGGGAAATGGGCAGTTTTTCCATTCTTTCTAAGTTAGGCCTTCTTAGAATGACTTCATTACTTGCTTTAAAGTGTTGTGAATTTCCAGAACAGGCAATATATCCACATTAAAAAGTAAGTATAAAAACAATCTCAGAGTCAAAAAGAAGTGAGATTTTAATTATCTGCACTTTCAGTGCCCTCCATTTGCACGAATAATGGAGAGTTGACTGTATATCTTGTATTTGGCATATAAGTAGCCATTTGAAGGTTTAAAAAAACAACCCTTAAAATGGAGAGTGGCACAGCATCATCCCTAAGCTTTCTTTGGCAGCTTCCTCCTAAAACTCCTGCCAAGGAGAATGAAGTGAGGCATGGTGGAAAGATCCTAAGGAACTCACTCCAAAAGCAGTTCTGCTCAGAGCTTTGCCATCTGCTGGCTCCAGAACGGTGGAGTAACTGGGATCCACTCTACAGAAAGTACATGTCTTGGATCCCAGTCTGGTCTGTAGCATGGCTCCACTTATATTCCAGGATATACAGTTAGATTGTAACTTTTGAAGAACTCACTGTTTGGGTGTAAGAATCTTCACCCAAGAAAAATGTGTGTGTGTGTGTGTGTGTGTGAGTGTATGTTCATTTGTGCAATTGCTCACACATTGCATGGGAAGTAGAAGTAGGGTTGGGGGTAGGATGTGTTGCTTTCTGGGCTGGGGATTATTAACCCCTGCTTTTGGCAAGGGCCTGTGTCTGTGGAAAAGAGAGGGAGACCTGTGGTCTTACAGCTTTTTTGTTCCTCTCAACTAGGGAAGATCCCAGTGGGTAGCACTTAGGGAAGCTTCTGATTTCATTGCTTTTGGCAGGGAAGGCTTTCATATTCTTCTGTTCCTTTCTTACATTTGCTTGATTGGCAATAGAATAATTTCCCTGCTGGGAGCCCTGAGCGACTTCAGGACTTAAAGTCCACAGTGGATTTGCTGACCAGCATTACTTTCTTCAGAATGAAGGTAAGAGATGAACTGGGCTGGGCAGTGCCAGGCTGGGGACCTGGCCACAGGGACATGGAGAATAAGAATCACTGGGCATAGTCAAAGGCTATAGGATTTATCACCTTTAAGCCCACATTTCCATGTATCTGTTCCTGAGTTACTTTTAAGAAGACCATGGGTCAAGGAGGTTGGGCTAGGCAGTTCTCCCCATCAGCTGTCCTGACAATTTCATCCCAGGGCAAGGTCCAGGGACCTACAGAGGGATGAAGGAATCTGGAATAATTTGGGGGCAGTTCTAGGAGGAGAGACCACTCAGGTGAGCAGGACCCTGGACCCATATTGTTTTTTATTAATTGGCAGGTGCAAGAACTGCAGAGCCCTCCAAGAGCCAGCCAGGTGGTAAAGGATTGTGTGAAAGCCTGTTTGAATTCAACATATGAGTATATCTTCAACAACTGCCATGACTTGTACAGCCGCCAGTACCAGCTGGTAAGAGGTTCGGGATCAGGTGGGGCCAACTGTCAGTCATTCTTGGAGCCTCAGCTTCCCTTTGCTGTGGTCATGGTGGAAGGGAGCTCAGGATAAAGTCCTTGATGTTCTAGAGAGTGAGTGAATTGTGGAGTGGGGACCATCTAGACCACGTGAGACATTTGTGGATGGACAGGAATCACTGGACAAGATGTGACATAACTGAGTTGAACAGAAGTGGCAACAATAAGTTTTACTTTGGTATTGAAGAAAAGTGACCTACATTTGAGCACAGTTCAGGGGGTGGGTAGGTGAATACTTAGTCCTTCCCAGAGTCTTTGGTTTCCCCCAAGGTTAATTTTATTCTGACTCATGTGAACCCCTCTATGTTCCAGGCTCCCTTCCCCTGAGATCTAAGCTACTGGCTTGTGGATGTTTAACTTTTCCCTCTGACCACTTTTCTCTGCACTGCATGGTCTTCTGAGACATACTCATTAGCTGACTATCAAGGCTAACCCTGTCCTTCTGGGAGGCTGAGCTACTTCATCTGGTTTAGGCTGGGATCTTAACTCAGTACCTGGTGACTTTGTATGTTTTTCTAAATCCTTCCAGTGGTATCCTTTTTTGTCTTATTTCAAAGCCAGGACTTCCTTCTGGGTCTAATTACTCAGTTACAGTTGATATTTTAGGAATGTCTTGCTGAGCACACATTTGTAGAGTAGATTCCCTTCAGTCCAACAAATATGTGTTGAATGTTTGTTCTAGGCCAGCTCTGAGGAAGCATAGTGCTCCTTCAGTTAGTTCACAGTCACATAAGCATATGTATAACTCCAACCAAAGTCTGTTAGAAGGGACTTGAAAGAGAGATAAATTTGAAGGAGGAAGAAGTCACTCTTGATGAGATATTGGGAAAAGCTACATAAAACAAGGGTATTTGAGATAGACCTTGAAAGGCAGTAGGATTTGGATAGCAAATGATGGGAGGACAACCTAAATCTCTGGGACATTTACCATTTGGTGAAGACATCCAATTTGTAATTCTTCCCAGGAGCACCTTAGTAAAGACTAAAATCTTGTTCACACTCCCCCTTTGCATTGTCAAATTTGCTTTTTGTTCAGGTACTATCTTTACAACTTCCTCCTTTATTTGTTTTTGGCTGCATTTGGTCTTCGTTGTGGTGTGCGGGCTTCTCATTGTGATGGCTTCTCTTGTTGCGGAGCATGGGCTCTAGGCACACGGGCTTCAGTAGTTGTGGCTCACGGGCTCAGTAGTTGTGGCTCAGGCTCAGTAGTTGTGGCTCACGGGCTCTAGAGCACAGGCTCAGTAGTTGTGGCACACGGGCTTTGTTGCTCCGTGACATGTGGGATCTTACCAGACCAGGGCTCGAACCTGTGTCCTCTGCATTGGCAGGCGGCTTCTTAACCACTGCGTTACCAGGCAAGTCCCACAACTTTCTCCTTTTTAGGTCTGTAAAACCTCCCACTGGTTCTGAAGTCCATGGGAGGTTTTCCTGGGGTCTTTGTTTAGCTTGCCACACTTGAGGCTCTGTCATCCATCTGTGGATTCTCTCTGGTAGGGGAAAGACACTGTTCTCAGCTTTTATCTTTCAAGTATGCAGCGGTCTGTCTGAATATTTGGTCTCTATTCCCTAGCATGAGATGAACCTAGACTTTGAAAGAGACCTTACAAACCATTCAGGGACTTTCTTTAGCCTTTGTATTTTGCTAATTGTTTTTTACTTTCTCTCACTCTCATTTTCTCATTATTCATTATTTGTACTGAAGTAAACCCTTGGTATCTTTTATTTCCCTCTACTGACCTTCAGTCATTGGCTCATTCATCTATCCATTCTTTTAACAGGTCGAGCACTAGGGATGTAAAGATGACTAAGACACATTTCTGCTTTGGGGGAGCTCATTGTTTGGTGAAGGTGGGGGCAAATTACTACATTTATTGGTTTTTGTTATTTTATTTTTACTATATTTTATTGTAGTTGTAGTTGTTTGTTACATCTATATGAGAGGTTCACAGAGGGTGCTCTGGGAGCCCAGAGAGAGGCATCTAACCAGACCAGGGGTGTCAGGGAATACTTCTCAGAAAAGGTAGAGCTCAACATAAATTTTGAGCAATGAGTATGAATTAGCTAAAGAAAGGGGCTGGGGAGGAGGGGGATACCATATAGAGCAAACGGAATGTTTGGAGACACAGAATTGTAAATGAGTTTATTAATTCGAAGGAGTATAAGCAATTTAATTATGCCAGTTACAGTGTCAGGCTTTAGAGTTCAGCTGTCTGGGGTCAAATCTTGGTTCTGCTGTTTATAGCTACATGACCTTGGTCAAGTCATGGAACCTCACTGTCCTTCAGTCTCCGCATCTGTAAAATGAAGGTGATAATAATTTCTACCCAATGGAGTTGTTATGAGGATTAAATAAGATAATTAATGCAGAGTTCTTAGCAGAGTCCCTGGCATATAGTAAGCACCAAATATTTGGTGGTAGTGGTGTGGTGATGGCTGCAACAGAAGGGAGTGGTTAGGTATGAGGTTGAGAGAGAGGCTGTATTCGGAAGGACCTTTATTTCAAGCTATGGAGCTGGACCTTTTTTGAAGGGTGGACGAGTAACACTATGAGATTCCTTCCAGAAAGATCACTGACAACTGAGTGGTAGAAGGATTGGATTGACGATCAAAGACCAGTTAGGAGATCTTGAATGATAAGAGCCTGAGCCAAGTAAAAGGAAAAGATGTATTTCAGTGATATTAAGGAGGCAGAATCAACCAAATGTGGATTCTGTCCTGGTTTCTAGTAATTTCCTGGTAATGCAGGTTTATTAAGGACTGTGGAGATTTGTGATGATATATGGCATCCTACATAAAAGCCCTATTCCTGTGCTCCTGGGCAATTCCAATTTTGCTCTATCTCAGTGGGAAATAATGTCCATTCCAGTCTTTCAGCGGTGACCTTTACTTGTCCTATCTGGGATTTGCCATCCACCATTGTATTCCTTTGTTTCTTCCCAGCCAAGGCCTTTTCTTTCTTTTTTCCCAGCTTTATTGAGATATAATTGTCATATAATATTGTGTAAGTTTAAGGCATACAATGTGTTGATTTGATACACGTGTATATTGTGAAACATCTACCACAATAAGGTTAGTTAACACATCCTTCAGTCACATAAATACCATTTTGTTTCTGTTATGGTAAGAACATTAAAGCTTTATTCTCATAGCATCTTTCAAGTATACAGTACAGTATATATTGTATCTATAGTCATCGTGCTGTACCTGTGATTCCTGGAACTTAATTCATCTTGTAATTGAAAGTTTGTACCCTTTGACCAACATCTCCCCATTTCCTCCACCCCCTCAGCCTCTGGCAACAACCTTCTCCTCTCTGTTTCTATGAGTCTGATGTTTTCAGATTCCACATATAAGTGAGATCATATAGTATATGTCTTTCGCTGTCTGACTTATTTCACTTAGCATAATGCCCTTCAGGTTCATCCGTGTTGTCACAAATGGCGGGATTTCCTTCTTTTTTATGACTGAATGATATTTCACTGTATCTATGTGCCACATTTTCTTTACCCATTCCTCTATCAACGAACACTTAGGTCATTTACATGTCTCAGCTATTGTGAATAATGCAGCAATGAACATGGGAGTACAGGCATCTCTTCAGGATAGTGGTTTCATTTCCTTTGGATATATACCTAGACGTGGGATTGCTCGATCATATGGTAGTGATATTTTTAAGTTTTTGAGGAACCTCCATAGTGTTCTTGGTAGTAGCTATACCAACTTATATTCTCACCAACAGTGCACCAGGGATCCCTTTTCTCTACATCCTCGCCAGCATTTATCTCTTCTTTTTTTAAAAAATAAATAAATTTATTTATTTATTTATCTTTGGCTATGTTGGGTCTTCGTTGCTGCATGCGGGCTTTCTCTAGTTGCAGCAAGTGGGGGCTGCTCTTCGTTGTGGTGCATGGGCTTCTCATTGCAGTGGCTTCTCTTGTTGTGGAGCATGGGCTCTAGGCACGCAGGCTTCAGTAGTTGTGTCATGAGGGATCAGTAGTTGTGGCTCACGAGCTCTAGAGTGCAGGCTCAGTAGTTGTGGCACACGGGCTTAGTTGCTTCATGGCACGTGGGATCTTCCTGGACCAGGGCTCAAATCCATGTCCCCTGCATTGGCAGGAGGATTCTTAACCACTGGGCCACCAGAGAAGTCCCTCTCTTCTCTTTTTGATAATAGCTATTCTAACAGGTATGTTATCTCATTGGGGTATTGATTTGCATTTCCCTGATGATTGGTGATGTTAAACATCTCTCCATATACTTGTTGGGCATTTGTATATTTCCTTTGGATAAATGTCTAAGTCCTCTGCCCATTTTTTAATCAGATTTTTTTTTTGCTATTGAGTTGTATGAGTTCCTTATATATTAATATTTTGGAAATTAACCCCTTTTCAGATACATGGTTTACAAATATTTTCCACCATTCTGTAGGTAGTCTTTTTATTTTGTTGATTGTTTCTTTTGCTGTGTAGAAACCTTTTAGTTTGATGTAGTCCCACTTACTGATTTTTGCTTTTGTTGTCATATCCAAAAAATCATTGCCAAGACCAATATCAATGAGCTTTTTCCCTATGTTTTTTTCTAGGAGTTTTATGGTTTCAGGTCTTACATTTAAGTCCTTAATCCATTTTGAGTTAATTTTTATGGGTGGTTTGAGATAGGGGTCCAATTTCATTCTTTTCCCTGTGAATATCCAGTTTTCCTATTACCATTTATTGAAGAGACTATCCTTTCCCCATTGAGTATTCTTGGCTCTCCATGGTCTTTTCTTTTCCAGCTAAGCAAATAACTTTCTAGATGCAATTCTTCCCCCTAATAACATTCAGGGAAGTTAAGGGAAGTTTTGCTTCACTGAAGGCTGGGCCAACCTGCATGCTAGGTCTGTTACGTAGCTCCTGCAGAACTTGAAGGAGCTTTTCAGAGTTGAGATGTACATGTGTGTGGTGGGGCAGGGGGTGATATTAGAGGAGGGCCATCACTAGAAGAGAAGGACTTCCAGTGGGGGTCACATGGAACTAGACCTACTTAGACTGGAAGGGCTGCGTACTTCAGCCAAGAAGTCACTATATCCATAGGTACTGGGAGAAGGAGGAAGGGGTACAGGCATCTTTATGCCTGACTGAACTTGTCAGAACAGTGCCCTGGAGCTGGGGAGAGAAGTTCTCAAGGACAGACTCTTCATGTCCAAGGACCTCCCAGTGGTCACCCCTCTGCTAGAACAGGTGTGGTCTTGTGGAAGACACTCTGTAGGAGACGAAGGGTCCCTGATTCTCAAGGAAGGGGCATGGAGTGGGGAAGAGAGAGAGGAAGACTCTCCATGTTCTACTCTGACTCTCACTGTCTATCACCATCTCCTTGGGAACAAGAATCAGGAGCTACCTCCAGAGGAACAAGGGCCCAGCATTAGGAACCTGGATTTCTGGCCCAAACTCATCACGCTTGTTGTGTCAATCATAGAGGAAGATAAGAATTCCTACACACTCGTTTTGAACCAGTAAGTATCACCTCACTTGGCCCTATCTGTTTAGTGGTTTGTTTGTCCATCTGTCTAACAGCCTCTTTCTTTCCTATCTCTATGTGTTTGCAGTGCCACCTCTTCCTCCTGTTCGTCCATCTGTCCCTCTGTCCCTTGTATCTGTCTGGGTAACTGTTTCTGGAGACAGGTGTGGAAACATAATGGGGGGCCCTGCCCAGACTGAGCCAGCCTCCCTTGAGTGAGAGACCTCTGGGAATGGCTGCCATAGGAGTCCCAGGGGATCCAGAGAGCATGTGTGTATGTGTCTGTCTGCTATGAATAAAGTGGGCCTTCTTATACCCGCCTCCTTGCCCTTTCTCCTCCTGCTTATTTAGCCTGGGCCTGTCTTCCAACCTCAACACTTCTCCTCTTGGCCACAATTCCCTGCCTTCTAGGCATCATCTCCCCTAGGGCCACCTTGCCTGAGGGGATCCTCTGCCCCTACTTGTCCAACCCCTGGCCCCTGGGTCCCTTTTCTGCAGTTTGAGCCTAGTAGCCCTGTTTCCTAGGCTTCTCCTCTCTTCGATCTGACCTCCAAGAATTAGGCATGTTAGCCTTGGAAGCAATCAAATCAAATGGCTCTTGCCATGTTCTCTGACTGTGGCTTCTTCCATCATCCAGGTTTCCTCAGGAGTTGAATGTGGGAAAAGTCAGCGCAGAAGTGATGTGGCAACTCTTTGCCCAAGACATGAAATATGCACTGGAGGGTAAGGGTGTGCCCAAGGCAGTGGGCTGCAGACCCCTAGTCCAAGCACCTTGTTTGCTGTCCCTTTCTTCTCCCAGACAACTACAAGTTCTGGGTGAATCATACAGTGAGAAACTAGAGTGATTTTAGGCATGGTGGGTGATAGGCCTCAGGAGGCGCTGGGTAGGCAAAGCTTCAGCCAAAGGAATAATGGAAATTGCTGTGTGGATGTAGGTTCCTCCTTCCAGCTTTAGAGCAAGTGCCTATTTAAAACTCTCCCAGCCCAGAGATCAACCCTTCCCATGCTGGGTGTTCTCAAGTGGCCCGCTCATTAGAGAATGGTCTTATGAAACTTATCTTTACAGTTTTACAGAATCTCAGAACCTTAAATACATAGATAGGTAAGGATTATTTTCTCATGCTGTAGACTGCCTGGCCTGACTTTCCTTGAAAGTTGTTCTGGATTGGTGTGACAAAGCCAGAAAGATACTTCTTCCCTCACTTCTCCTATAGAACAGGGTCACAGACCAATTATTACTCATCTTGTTCATTCAGCTTATTCTTTTATTCATTTCCCACTTTGGTCCACAAAGATATCACTCCCTACCTGTATCAGACCTTCCCATTTATACCCATCTGTGCCCACTTATTTAGCTGCATTTCCTGTCTGTTTATATATGTTAAAACATGTATATGTTTGTATATAAATAAACATATATATGTTTAAAACAAACACAAAAGGTTTGAACTGCTTCAAGAGAAAGAACTAATGTTGACCTGGTTTCAAATCTCAGTTTAACCACCTACTCAACAGTGTGTTCTTAGACTGAGCTACTTAACTTTTGTGAGCTCCCATTTTCTCATCTATAAAATGGGAGTGATGATAGCATCTATTTCATTGAGCTAATGAAGTAACTGAGGTGTATGTGACATACTTAGCATACTGCCTGGCATTTATTAAAGGCTGATGAGCAGAGATGCAATGTTAACAAAGTAGTATTTTTATAAGATTTTACCTCAATGGAAAACGGGGGCAGATGGAACAGGGAGAGACTGGAAGCAGAGTGCAGATAGTGTAATCATTTAGGGCTGAGCGGATGGGGCTGGGATTAGAGCAGAGGAATTAGAGGAAGAATGCGATTTGATAGACATTGGAAGGAAGTTGTAACAGGGCTTAGTGATTGTCAGAATGGTGGAGGGCAAGAGAAAGGGAGACCTGTTTAATAAAAGGATAGTGTTGACTCCAACTGTGAAAACGCTATCACTCACCCAGTATTTTTAAAGTCAACTTTATTGAGGTGTAATATACATACAATAAAATAAAAACACTTTAAGAGTACAATTTGATGAGTTTTGACAAATAAGTACACCTGTGTAACTACTCTCCCAATTAACATATAAACAGAAAGTTTCTTCATGCCCCTTTGCAGTAAATCCCCACCCCATTCACCAGGCGTATTGAGTATTTTCTTTGGGCCACGCACTGTGCTAGTTGAGATGAATGAGGCATAGCCCCAGCCCTTGAGAAGCTCCCAGATCAGTCAAGACAACAGACCTATAAACTGGCAGTTACAATTCAAAGTTTTTAAGTGCTACTAAAGGAATAAGCATAGGGTGCTGAGAGGAGACCCATGTAACCTGGACCTGGGAGGACTACCTGGGAAGGCTTTCTGGAGGAGGTGATGTACAAACTGACACCTGAAGGATGATAAAACTTAGCTGGTGGGGAGGGAGAGCATTAGTGACAGGGAAGGGAGAGACAGGCATTTTAGGCAGAGGATACAGTATGTTCAGAGACCTGGGGTCTAGACAGAGCTGGCATGCTTGGGGAACTGTAAGCAGTAGTTCAGTGTGACTAGCACTTTAGAGTGTAGGGGAAGAGAGGAGAGGTGAAGATAGAGAAGTAGGACAGAGCTAGATCATACAGGAGGTTTTAAGCCATGTTTAGGATTTTGGACTCTACCCTGAGGCAGTTGAGAGGCATTGAACAACAATCCCATGTTAGGAAAGGGATTAACATAACTAGATTTTTAATATAGAAAGGCCACTCACTCTGGCTACAGTATGGAGAATAGGTTGGAGGAGGAAAGACCAGTTTGGAGACTATTGTGGTAATGCATGTTAGCGAAGGTGGTAATGAGACCTAGACAGGTAAAAGTGTAACTAGAAAGAAATAGATAAATTCCGGAGGAGTTTTGGAGATGAAATCAACAGCGATTAGTGAGTTAGTTGGATGTGAATAAAGAGGAAGAAGGAAGACTGGAGGATGATGCTCGGCATTGAACAAGAGGGTGAGATTAGTGTGTATACTCCAGCTTCAGCTGGAGATGTTAAAATGGCAAAAGGTGGTGACTGGAGTTAAACCCAGGCAAAGTGAAATGTTCCATCAAATCCTCGTATAGACATTACCAGAACCAGGGAGAGATCAGCAAGCTGGAAAGTTGAAATCATGAGGTTGAAAGAACCCTCCAAGGATGAAAGATGAATGGAGGGAGGATTGTGGCAGTCACGGGCAGGAGAAGGTTTAGGTACCCTTCTGCCCCTTTTGACAGGTTAACCAAGCCCTGATCACCACACCCCACCGTCAGCAACCTCAAGCGACTACTGGAGCATGACTCCATGGGAGTCTTACTATTGTTAGAACAGTTTAAAGTGTGCCCAGTGTTTTTGTACCACAGAAGTTAATTAGAAATTGGGGTTTTGGACCAGAGTACAGATGATGGCTTGACAGAGAAAGTGAGAATTCTCTGTAAATACAGTAACTTGAAGGTCCCTAGAAGAAAGCAGTTAGGGAGCTCTGGAGTGATGGGGCAGCATTGCTTCACTTCTAGTGGGTTGTTGAACAGGAAGGAGGAAGGGCCCTCCTGCTGGTACCTTTTCACGTTTCTAGGTTCTTGGCCTGGTTTAAGGACAGCAGGGTGGGAGAGAAGGGGCAAGCCCTGAGAGAGTCTCTCTGATGTCCCTGATTTTTTCACTTTCTTTATTGCTCATTGGTGTCTCTGCTCTGTCACAAGCATCCACTGTCATTCGTATACGAAAAGTCCTCTTTCTGGGTGGTAAGAACTTTTGGTTGTTGTCCCTTCACCTCTAGTTTTACTGCTGTTTCCTCTTCTCTTGCTCACTGCTTCATAGAAGAGACTGCAAATGCAACTTTGGGTTGATATGGTGCTGCCTACAATGCCAGGAGATGAAATTCCTGGAACAAGGGAGCCTTTTGAGGCTGAATCCCGGGCTCCCGTTTCCTCCTTGAGTGTCTGCTGTACTAATTCACAAGGGCCGGCTGCCCCAGACTGGCTCTTCTGCCTTGACATGGAGGAGCGTCACCCATGGCAACTCTGAGTTGAGCAGTAGAGTTCCCAAGGACAATGATCTTCCCTTCTCTGTTGCTCAGTACTCTCCCCAGTTTGCTTGCTTTCACCATTGTTATATGTAAGCACACAGTTGGCTTTTATTGTTCAAACTAATGCTTCATCTCTAAAGGGGGTAAATGAAGAAAGCCTGTGGGTGTGGCTAGTGCCAGACTCTCTGGGCAAGCTGTGGGTGATCTTTATCCTAGACTTCCCAGAAGGCTCTGCAGATTCAGCTATATAACCTTTCAAGTCCATAAGCATCCCATTTTCTGTAGCAGGATGGCCCTTTCATCTGGCTGTGTTTCCAAACTGACTTGTTTGCATACTTCTTTGAGAGTTCATTTTTCAGTGTCCCAGCTCTGCTCTGGGACCCTTCAGTTTACTTCAAGATTCTGTTACACCATGGCTGCTCAACTGCTCGTTCTGTCAGCTCAGGCCCATTTTGGTTTTCCCTGTGTCTGTGTGGTTGTCAGTGACCCATTTATGTCATATACGACTGCTCATCTCATTTAAATCCATCTGAGGAAATGGCTCAGGTACCAGGATTAGAAAAGCCCTGGAAAACCGTCATGTCTCTCCAGTCCTGGGCAGTTTCCCCACTAATCAGCCTTAGCACCTACATCCTTTTCTCCTCTTCTTCACCAGAGGCCAGTACCTCACTTGCACTTCCAAAAGCCAGCACAGGAAGACTGTGGGCCTTATTTGGGTGTCTGGCTTAGTCTCTAAAGAAAGATTTGGGCCAGGCTTTTAGCAGAGTACCCACTGTTAGAGGGAGGTGGCTGTGAGGAGGTGCTTGGGAGTCACGCTTGTTCTCAGACATTTGATAGAGCCACCTGACTAGATCTGCCGCCTTGGGAAAGCTCAGGAACCATGGCCTGTGCTGCCAGGACCTGACCCAGCCTTCCTCCGTACCACTAGAGCATGAGAAAGACCGGCTGTGTAAGAGTGCTGACTACATGAACCTGCACTTCAAGGTGAAGTGGCTCCACAATGAATACATGCGGGATCTGCCTGCCCTCCAGGGGCAGGTGCCTGAGTACCCAGCGTGAGTCATCATGTGGGGGCTGCAGAGGGAAGAGGGGCGCTTAGGGGTTGGACAAGGCCAGTATCCTTACAGTCAGGTACATGGTATATGCCAACCACTAGCTCCAACCCCCAATTTTCCTGCCTGGCTGCAGGTGGTTTGAGCAGTTTGTCCTACAGTGGCTGGATGAGAATGAGGATGTGTCCCTGGAATTTCTGCGTGGGGCCTTGGAACGAGATAAGAAGGATGGGGTAAGTCGGGGGCTTGGGCTTCACAGGGGTCAGGCCAGGTCTCCCAGCAATTAGCTATCAGCAGAAGTTCCTGGGCTCAACCAGGATGGCTGTCCCTGCCTTGTGGAGTCCGTAAGGAGGGCTGTCGCGGGCCGCTGAGCCACCCCTGCTGGGCAGAGAGCCCTTTAGAACCTTACAGACTTGGGAAAAGGTAGCAGCTGAAGATGACCCTGTGTGTGGCCTTCCTTAGTTCCAGCAGACATCAGAGCACGCACTCTTTTCCTGCTCTGTGGTGGACGTCTTCACACAGCTCAATCAGAGCTTTGAGATCATCCGGAAGTTGGAATGCCCAGACCCCAACATCCTTGCCCACTACATGAGGAGATTTGCTAAGGTGACCATGACCTTCCCTACCCCTCCCCTCTTACCTCCATCACATCACAGCCTAGCCACAGGCCTGAGCTCAACCCCTCTTTGTGATGGCCTTTGGGTTAAGCCTGGCGTTACCCCCATTCTCCTTTACTTGAGTCCGGGGCAGACAGGTGGGTTTGTTTCAGTGCTGTTCTGGGGCTGAGAGGGAGATTTGTGCCTTACTTTGACATTCCCCTTTGCATACCTGCTGTTACTGTTCTGGGATGAGAAGTACAACCTCAGGTAAGATCCCTGTGGGTAGAGCTAAGGGTTCCCTCTCCTTTCCTTTTCTCCTCTTTTCTCAGACCATCGGGAAGGTGCTGATGGAATATGCAGACATCTTATCAAAGAACTTCCCAGCTTATTGCACAAAGGAGAAAATGGTGAGGGTTAGGCTTTTTGCTTTTGAAGCTCTCCTCAGAGCTAAGGGTGGGGTGATTCTCCTGACGTGTGATTCCCGGCAGGGCTGTGCTTGAGATTATGCCACAAAATAATAAGAACCTGATGAGGGGTTCCTTTGTGCCTCCATTTGGTAGTTTATTCTCTACTGAGCTAGGCCTTTGCTTAGTCTTTCTTTCTAATACATTCAGAGAGTTATAAAGGGTAATCCCATGAACACCTGGGGCCCCCCACCCAGCTTAAAAGCAGAAACATTTGCTTCTAGTCTTCATTCAAGGAGAGATGTCTGCATTGGTTCCAGATCTCAGTGCTTAGGGAGAGACACATGTAATATGTGTTGTAAATTCCCTGTGGCTTTTGGAGTAATGTGAGAGAGGGAGGGACTCTAGCCTGATGAGTTCTGTGCTGAATGGAGCCAAACTCAACACCTCCCTCTGTCCCCAAAGCCTTGCATCCTGATGAACAACATGCAGCAACTGAGGGTCCAGCTGGAGAAAATGTTTGAGGCCATGGGAGGCAAGGAGGTAAGTCTTAAGGTTTGGGGTTGCTGTACTTTCCCTTTGTTCCTGAGCTCCCTGGCCACAGAACTCCACCCTCTCCTGACTGGGTATAGACCAGGAGTTTAGCTTGGGGTCTGGAGTGGTTTGAGCTGAGAGATTTGAGTAGGCATTGGGGTAGAGGCCCTAGGAGGGAGGAGTGGGGGCACAGGAAGGGAGGAAAGCATAAGAGAACCAGCTTAGCGAAGCCTGCCTCCTGTGGATACAGTTGGACCCTGAAGCTGCAGACAGTCTGAAGGAGCTGCAGGTGAAACTGAATACGGTTCTGGATGAGCTCAGCATGGTGTTTGGAAACAGGTCGGTGGCCCCAGAACACACAGCCCTCAGAGCCAGGTGTGGTGCCTGGCCAGTCCCAGATCCCCTGCCCCACACTCATCCACCCAGCTGCACATATGTGGATCTTCCCCCTCTTCCTGCTGGCTGTCCCTGTTGGAGCTACACCATGAGTATGCTGGAGTGGGACCAAATAGCTGGTGCTGCTTTAGGGACAGTGTGCATTTGGGGCAGGGAGGGCTGCACTGTGGGCACATGTGTAGTTTCCAGGTGCGGATTGATGAGTGTGTTCAACAAATGGCCGACATCCTGGGCCAGGTGCGGGGCCCAGGGAATGCATCCCCCAGCGCCCGGGCCTCAGTGACTCAAGATGCAGATAGTGTGCTCCGGCCCCTCATGGACTTCCTGGATGGCAAGTGAGTACAGCACTGAGGACTGTCCTTTAGGGACGAACAGGGCAGAAGCAGTCACAGAGGAGCCTCTCAGGGAGGGGGAGCTCTCAAGCACTTACCCCATCCTTACCTGTTGCCTGGTCCTGCAGCCTCACACTTTTTGCCACTGTGTGTGAGAAGACGGTCCTGAAGCGGGTACTGAAGGAGCTCTGGCGGGTGGTAATGAATACAATGGAGAGGATGATTGTTCTGCCCCCACTTACTGACCAGACGGTAAGGACACCTCCCTTCCACTTCGTCCTGCTGTGTCTCCCTAAACCTCCTCCATGCTTCCTGACTGAGTTTGGAGTTCTCTGCTTTTGACTGATTCGCTCTCTGCCCAGGGCACCCAGTTGATCTTCACTGCTGCCAAGGAGCTGAGCCACCTTTCCAAACTCAAGGTACTCTGGATGTGTGGGGTCCTTCTGAGGCTGGGGGTTGCCTGGAAGGAAGGAAATTTGAGCTTTGAAGACTGAAGCAGAGGGGAAGGAGAGGAACATGTAGCTGTGGCTGACAGGTGGGGGAAAGACTTTGATGACAGCCATAAGCTGTCCTGATGCTGTTGCTTTCTCTGGGGTTCTAGGACCACATGGCGCGAGAGGAAACCCGGAGTCTCACTCCAAAGCAGTGTGCTGTCCTTGACCTCGCCCTGGACACCATCAAGGTGGAGACCTCCCCCTCCTCTAGACAATCTTACTACCACTTGGTCCTGGCATTCCATTCTGCCAGATTAGGTGTCCCTCGGGCTCTTGCCACCCCACATCCAGAAGAGAGTGATTTTTGTGTCCATATCTTTCTCTGCTATTCCATATTCCTGCTGGGGACCAACCAAAAAGGTACCTCCTGTGTGGTCTCGGGTGAATCGCCACAGACCTAGAACATTATTCTTGGGTTCTGCGGACAGTTTAGTTCACTTTGTACCTCATTGTCATTCATGAATATTTTCCACTGGGAATTAATCTTCCAGATCCTAATACCCGACATCTGGCTGACCTCTTCACTTATGTTTAAAATCATTTGGGTTTTCGAAGGATTTTTTTTCCTATTACACATTCATTTATTCCACCAGGCAACATGTGTTCTGGGCACTATACACTATGAAGGATGCAGAGAGAATCAGATATAGTTCCTAGCATCAAGATACTTATAACCTGGTAAAGTGATAAATAAGGCAGGTACGTGTGGGCTGTGATTTAGGGCGCTTCGGAGAGGTATGCCATAGGTATAAAGTGCTCTAAGCGTTCCCAGGGGTAAAGCAACACTTCTGACTACTCTCTTCCTGAAATGCTTCTGTCACATATCTTTGTCCAGATAGAGTCATCCTTCAAGAATCACGTCCAGAAACGTGGCCATCCCTTACCACTCCTGCCAGATATTCAAATAATACTCTTCACCTGAGAGACTATGACTCTGGCTCTGTGTGGTATTCCTGATATTGCTGTTTATTGAATGGCTCACCATCCTCTTCCAGCATCTTCGCTGAGCCTCTGCTCAAATGTCATTTCTCTGAGTAACACTGTTGGAGAGCTGCCTCTCTGTAAGGGGATGAGGCAGTAGCAGTTAGCAGTTATTCTTGTCTTTCAGCAATACTTTCATGCAGGAGGCAATGGGCTGAAGAAAACCTTCCTGGAGAAGAGCCCAGATCTGCAGTCCCTACGCTATGCCCTGTCTCTGTACACACAGACCACAGACACGCTCATCAAGACCTTTGTGCGCTCACAGATTGCCCAGGGTAAGGCCTAAGGGCTTTGGGTCCCCACCTCCCCTCCCTGATACATCTCTGTCCCTAGGGAGTCAGTATCCTGTAGCCCTCAGGGAGGATCCAAGTACTTCTCCAGAAAGCCCTTCAAACCCAGACACCAGGATTTCTTGATGGATCCCAGTACTTACCCCCAACCCACACTCAAACCAGACAGGAGAGTCACAGAGACCTGGGAAATGTGCCTGAGCTTTCTTTTCCCAGACATCATCTGGCCAGTGCATGTGTGTTGAGCTCAAGGAGTATACCTGTTTGGTAGGAAAAATCTGTGAGGAAGCCTTGAGAATGAGTGGTTGAGACATTCATGAAGATTCATAGCTTTGGGAGCCTAAGTTGGAAGCTGTCCAGGGGAGAGAAAGCAAAAGACTTTCCAGATTCTCCAGTGTGGGTGAGGAGAAGACTAAGAGAGGCAAACCACGGGAGCAGTTGAAGGGAGGGTGCGGATCATGGGGCTCTGCAGAGCTGAGACTCCGGCCTCATGGTTGATGCTAGTGCACAGGGAACCCAGGCAGCTGATTTTCTCCCAGTGACTTCCAGTTCTCAGAACCCCTCCTTGCCTCCAGGCAGGCCCATTCATAACAAAACACATCTGCCTAGACATGGCTCAGACTGAAATTCTGACCCTCACCCTGGGAAGGTCCTCCTGGAAAGGACCTTCAAGGCGCAGTTCTTGTTGCTCCTTCCAGGGAAGCCTGGAGGAGTGAACCTGGTGGAGGCGGGAGTGGGAAGGCTTAGGCCTTACTGAGCTGTGGATCTGGAGCACAGAGCTGACGCAGAGGGGAAGAGGGATCTAAGCAGTTAGAATAGAGTTGATGAAAGGTGAAAAATACAAGGGACCTGCAGTACTGCTCCGTTTTCCACGTATGTTCGTATTTCAAGTCCAGAGTGAGAAGGCAGAGCAAAAGAAGTTATAAGCCTTGCTCAAGGAGACGGGGATCTTTCACAGAGCTGAGTACATGTAAAGGCCTGTAACATCAGGGAGGATAGGAGTTAATCCAAAAGGCCTTTTGGAAACATTGAGCTTTAAGCTAGATATAAAGATGAGGAGACGCTCGAATGGGCACACATGAAGTAACAGCAGGCAGGGGTGGTGACTGCAGGGAGGATGCAACTGTGAGTGTACGTTTTCTACCCACTGCTTTATCATTTAAGGGCCTAGGAAATTAGAGCCTACAACTTTCTCTTTTGTGCCCTGTGGGTCTCAGAAACCTTCTCTCTGTATGTTCTACTGCTTCTGTCCATGATTTGGTTGATCTTCAAACTGTTACGTATAATTTGGAGCATTCGAGCATTGACCCCAGTTCTTTGACCTCTCTCTCCACCCTACCCCATCTCCATGCTCCCTCAGAATATGTGTAGAGCTGCTCTGAATGGCTGTTAACTCCTTAGACCTCTAACTGATTCTTCTTTCTCTGTCCTACTGCTGCTACCTCTTGACTTGCCTGTCCTCACTCAGTGCATGATGGGAAAGGTATTAGGTTTACTGCTAATGAGGACATTCAGCCGGAAAAGGGTACGTTATATACCATGCAGATGTGAATCTAATATGGGCTAACACTGTCACCTGTGAACTAGAATGAGCTGCTTATGTTGGGGCTGGGGGAACCAGGTATCAGAGTTCAGAGGCTCTATCCCAAGTTTCAGAGATGGGCAGTGTATTCATACAGTCTGAGACAGGGTTAACAATAGCTGTCCTCAGAATTCCCCCACCCCTCCGTCTAAGGACAAAGAAGTTTTATCTGGGGTGTAGGGTACTGGTGTTTTCCCAAAATAGAGTGAGGCTTCTGCAGAGGGGAGGCTGAAAATTGGCCAGAGGGACTGGGGAGCTGTTTGCAGAGAGGTCCAGGTTTGAGTAGGAAAAAGTCATTCTGTGCAGGGCAGCCTCCCAAGAAGGGGCCTCCACAGGTGGGAAGGTGCTGCTTTTGGCTAGATGGGACCCGCATTGTTCTGCTGAGACACCATGGGGTGGACATAATTCTCAGACAAAAATACAGGGTGGCAGCACTGTCCTTTCCCAGCAACTTTCAATGAAAAATTCTGCAGGCTGGGAGAGGTTTGGGGAATCTGAGAGATTCCAGGTGCAGTTCTGGAAGAGGTTTCACCTAAGATGTTGTCAGCCTGATTTGTATTTTAATACATAGTCTTAGTCTTTATCCCCGTTCTTTTCCTTCTCCCATTACTTACTTCCCCATAGCTTCTGTGGGTGATTACTTCTTGCTTTAGGATGTAGGATAGTAGCCTCCCAACTCCACGGTTTTACCTGGAATAATTAGGTCTAAAGTCTTAAAGTTCTCCAGTGGGGGAATCATCTGTCCATCTGTCCCTCAGGGTCTGGTGTGGATGATCCTGTGGGAGAAGTCTCTATTCAGGTGGACTTGTTTACACATCCTGGAACTGGGGAGCACAAGGTCACAGTGAAAGGTGAGTGGCATGGGCTTACAGACCCCAGACCTTTTCTTGCCCAGTGGCCTCATCAGTCAAAGGCAGGGACTGCTTATCCCAGCCTTTCAGCTTAGCCCTCCTCCAAGGGGAATGCCACCCGGGGCTCAAGAACTGGGAATGCTTGATGGGATCTCTCACAGGTTTCCCATGTTTGTGCAGTGGTGGCTGCCAATGACCTCAAGTGGCAGACAGCCGGTATGTTCCGGCCCTTTGTGGAAGTAACCATGGTTGGCCCTCACCAAAGTGATAAGAAGAGGAAGTTCACAACCAAGTCAAAAAGCAACAACTGGGCCCCCAAGTACAATGAGACATTTCACTTGTAAGTTATGGGATGGGGGCCTGAAGGACTCTGGGATGGGGTTGATCTGGGGGGTAAGAATTGAGAGGGGAAAGAAGGGATGGGCTGGATGGCAGCTGGGGTGAATTCATTTGAGGACGCCCTCAGCTCTGGTCTCCCACCTTCCATCTACCCTGTGCTCACAGCCTCCTGGGAAATGAAGAGGGGCCAGAAGCCTATGAGTTGCAAATATGTGTGAAGGATTACTGCTTTGCCCGGGAGGATCGTGTTCTGGGGCTGGCTGTGATGCCTCTGAGGGACGTGGCAGCCAAGGGCAGCTGTGCCTGTTGGTGCCCCTTGGGCCGGAAGATCCACATGGATGAGACAGGCATGACCATTCTCCGGATTCTGTCTCAGAGGAGCAATGACGAAGTGGCCCGAGAGTTTGTGAAGCTCAAATCGGAGTCTCGTTCCGTGGAGGAGGGGAGCTGAGCACCTAGGCTCCTGTGCCAACCAGATGGCACCAGTTCCACAAGTCAGGGCTAGTGGGAGTTACTGTGTTTCTTAGGGTCCTCGTAGTCAAGAGGTTGACTCATTCCGTTAAGGACGTTGAAGGAAAAGTTTGGGGTGATGCGAGTATGGCTTTGCACAGAAAGGGTCATGAGTCCCTGACCAGCAGGTTTGTGATGCTGGGAGCTGGGCTGTGGGGGTTACCAGGCAGGGAGATTTTCCACAGAGGGGTAGACGTTTCTGAGAGTGTCAGCCATTCTTGGCAGAGGTTCTTCCACTCCCACAACCCTTCTCTACCCCTCTCCATACCACACCTTATCCAGTTAAATCCGTACATACCAATCACTAGAAGAACAAGTTTAGAGGGCCTGGAGCTTGTGCCTAATTAGGTAAGTAATCATTTGAGTCTACAGGTACTGCTGAGCCCTGTGGTCTGGATTGGAGTATGGCCAGGGCAGGAGCACACAGAATAGAATTCAGCCTGTCCCTTGAGCAGAATCTACCGGTGTAGAGTAGCTCAAGTGAGTACAAGGCATTGAAACTGAACCAGAAACCTTTCAGAAATGAGCTCTGCTAATCCCTTGCCCAGATTATCTGTCATGAGTAGAACCAGGTTCCCATGGTGCTTCAGAGCCCTGAGCAGAATTTCTTTGGAACCCAAGCACCAGGGGCCACCTGCCCATGAGTCCCCCTACCTCACTCCTTTAGGAAGAGGAGTGATGCTTCAGGACATGAGAAGCTCTTCTTAAGTGTATGCACCTGAGAGCTAGTTGAAGGATCCAGGAGAGAGGACTGTATTTTCTTCGTGAAAAAGCCCTGAACAAAGCCAAAAGTTGTGGAAATCAATCTAGAAAGAGTCCTCTTCACCTATGGCCACTGCCTTCTGACGGTCCTCCCCCTTGCAGAAAGAATCCAGCCTTTGTCCTCACTCCCCTTCAGCTAGGTCAGCTGCAGTTCCCCTCATAGACCTTCAGCCCTACAGAAGGAACTTGGACTGTGATCCCTCTGTACCAGCTGGATGAAGTGGGGGGCTCAACACTCCCTGGGAGGTCAGAGACACACTTTTTCCAGAGGGTCATGTGGACTTCCCAGGCCCCTTGCTCAGAGAAGGGCCTTCGATAACCTCAGTAGCAGCCTCTTGGACTTCCTGAGGACTCTGCATTGTCCATTGGCTATTACATGAAATAAGAAACTAGGAATCTTTGCTGTTTTAAATTATTGTATGTGCCATTGTTACAAGAGATTATTGGCTAGTCTGTAATAAATTATCTTATAGCAGCCTTTGGGGTCTGATAATTCTGTTAAAGTGTGGAAAGCTGTAGAAATGACTTCCTTATATAATGATAGGTTTTAGACAAGTGGTCCCTTCCTGCTCTCCACCCGCCACCGCCCACCCCCAAGTGGTGGAGCCTCAAACCGCTGGGGGAGAGGGGGCAGATTGCTGAGAAAGGGGACGTGGTTGGAGGCGGGCTTGGGGAGGAGGGGCGTGGCCGGAGGCGGGGCTCTACTCTGCCCGGATCGTGTGGCTCCGGGGCACCTGTGCGCAAAGGTGCGTTAAGATGGCGGTCGCTGGAGTCGGTGGCTGCGGAGCGATGGTGAGCAAGAGGCGCCCGAAGGTGGCGCCCGAGGAGAGGGTATCGCCTTTTCCCTCCCAACACTGAAGAGAGACTGTACCCCCATACTATCTCGCATTCCTAGCACTCTGTGTACTTCCCAACAGCTGTCCGTCTTCATACTTTCTTGTAAACTGTTCTCCCAGTACTCCCCATCCCCATACTCGAGTATACGGGTTTCCTAGATGCTCCAGAGAGGACTTACCTGCCCAGATACCTAGCAAAGGGGATCTTTATGCCCCAAACACCTCCCAGAGGGCATCCATTTATCTGGTTACTTCATAAAGCAGATACCCCCAAAACCTCCAGCTAAGGTACATTCCTATTAACTCAGGGAGTTTTGTCCACTTTTCCAGCACTATCCAGATTGTCTGAGAGGGAAGCCATGAATCCTATACCATATTTGACTTGAAAGTGGCACATTTGCTCTCATTCCTCTGTCATATGGAGCAAGAAACCTACTTCATAAGGAAAAGTCAAACTCTGGCTGACTAGCTTACAAAAGGCTTGCAGATTTGAATCAGTAGCTAACTTTTTAAAACCAGATTTTATGTTTTAAAAATGAGTATTTCTAGCTTTTGAGGAAATAATCAGAAGAACTATTAACTCTTAGCTGACATTCCCACAAAGTGACAGGTGGTTGGAGCTGAGAAGCAACTAGCAAATTAGTTTTCTGTAGTTCATCATAGACTCCGTTACTCCTTATTTTGTCATTCTGGGCTTTACATTATTTCCCTGGTATGCGGTAGACACTTGAGTTTGAGATCCCTGATATAAGACTTTTGATAATTTTCTGTGCCAATACTTTGAGCTCTTAATGGAAACTGAAATCCATAGAGGTTGGATATATGTTATATATGTTTAGGTTATCTTTGGTTTCTGTGATGCCCTGATTAGGATCCGAGATCATACTAGTAGCTAAAACCCAGGGTGAAATCTGTATTAAAGTGTTTTTTATAAGAGAATTCAATCAAAATATCTGCAGTTAGCTTCCTGGTGCATTTGATCTTGAAGAAATCATGTGCCAACTCCTCTCTGGTGGGATCAGGCCAAGAACAAGGCGTTGTTTCTCTTTGAACAGCTGGTTTTAAAAGGGCCTGGCTCTGGTCTGTACCAGAAGTGATGTCTCAAAAGTGCCGTCTCCTTCACTCCAGAACGCATAGATCATAACCCTCCTCTCTGTGGGAAATAGCAGGCCTTGTAGTATCGAGAGCTGGGGGTATTCTGCAGGCTGTATCTAATCAGAAGTAGAATAGAAGTACCTTTAATAGTGGATTTTTTAAAAAGCAAAATCATTTCTATCAGCATAAGTATATAACTCACCTAGTCATTGTGAATATTTGGACTAGCTCCGTGAATGAACCTCGCATATCTTGAAGCAGAATGGCTAAGCTGAAGAAGCAACATGGAGTAGTGAAGATGGTATTGAAGTGGGAGTCAGAAAACATGAACAGTAGTCTCAGCTCTGCTACATACTTCTCAGGGGACCTTGACTTTTAACTTTTCAGAGGCTGTTGCTTGCATCTGTTAAATGGACTATGAATTCCTGCCATGTTTACTTCAGAGGGGTCAAATGGGCTTATTTAAATGTGAAAACACTTTGAAAACTATACTGTACATGTATAAGGGATTATTGTCATTATTACAAATGATCCTCTGAGCTCTGATAACTTCCAAGGAACTTGTCTTGCTGTGTCCTGGGTTCAAAATCAATAAATATTTGCTGAACACATAATATGTGCCAGGTACTCATCTAGGCATGGAGCCTAGCACTGAACAAAACAAAAACCCTTGTATGAATTTAAGAGTGGGTTATCAGCATGCTGAGTGCCTACTAAGTACCCAGCACAGCATCACAGCATGGTGAAGTAATAGGGAGAACCTAGATGATGCACTTAAGTCTGCCACTGTACAGCTGTGAGAGAGCCTTTCCGTATGTGAGCCTGAACCTTCCCATCTGTAAAATAAGGTGGTTAGACAAGGTAAACTCTAAGGTTCTTTCGAGCTAAAATATGTTTGTTTGGAGATTATAATTGCTAAAGTTCCCTGCCCCTAATGAGCTTATTGCCCTGCCAGGAAGGTCAGACTAACAAAGCTAAACAGTCTTAGAACTACAAGGACAACAGCGTGCTAATGTCACACTAGATTCAGCATAATAACGGTAACAGCAGCGTCGCTCTGTAGGTAATAGAGTATTTAGAGACTTCTTAGAAGGCCATGTAGACATGGAAGTATGGGAAGATTCAGATTAGAGGAGAGGAAGGAGACTTGACTGTAGATACTGGAAATGGAATGAATGTAAGACCAAAGGAGAAGAATAACATGCCATTTATTGTTTTCCTAGTGTATCATTCAGAGTCCTTGCGGAAAAAGTTTGTGCATTCAAAAGAATTTAATTGAAGAGAGTTTAACCAAAGGATGATTTACAGAGGTATGGTCAGTGTTAACAGAAACTAGAAAGAAATGGTGAAACCCGGAAGTGGTGAGTCAGTAGCACTCCTAGGCCTCAAGGGAAAGAAAGGGAAGTGTTGTTACCAGCGCCCAGTTAGAACTACAATCTGAAAGACAGACTGCCTGACAAGAGCAAGAACTTAGACAAGGCAGCATGGAAGTAGAGAAATAAATGCCCTAACCTTTCTCCTCTTGCCCTCTGGTCTCCAGCTACTACCTTCAAGAAGCCCAGGGGCAAGGTAGTCTGGGTAATGTAGTTCACAGAGATCAGCTTCCCAGAACAGGGCAGAGGGAGTTGGCTGGGAGGAGGCAGAGCAAACAGAATAACCAGCATAAAAGGTATCTAGGGAAGGAAAAGTTACCACTATGGACTCTTTCCAATAAAGTTTTCCCTGTGTTCAAATTCAGAAATCTACTGTAAGACTTAGTCTCCTTAGTTGTGAAATGGCCATAGAGCAATGCCTTTTCCCGGAGTGATTGTGAGGATTCTATGATATGACACATGAAATTGCCTGGCGCAGGGCATGATACATGCTGGAGGCTCAGTATATTTTAGTTCCTTCCTTCCTGTACATGCTTAAATGGCTCCTTGGCTGAAATATTTTTCCAGTCATGGTTTCAAAGTGTGGCTGGAACTGAGTGAATGAAGGGGAGAATAGTAGGAGATGAAGTCAGAGCCCATGGTAATGACTTTGGCTTTTAACAGAGTAAGGTAGGAAGTCACTGGAAAGTTGGGTGACTTCTGATATCAGGGTTCCTATTATTCACTAAGGCATCACTTCTTCGTTCAAAAATATTTATTTAGAACATACCACATGCTGGATACTGTTTTAGGTACTGGAGGTGCATTGATATATAGTCCCTACCCTCAAGCATAATGTGGTCTTTAAAGGAGACAGATGACTTCGACTTAAAGTATAAATGTTAAGATACAAGTGAACATAGAAGCTCATAGTAAGGGAGCTCATAGTAAAGACATCATCTTTGGGGCATCTGAAAGGCTTCCTGAGCAAGGTGATGTAAACTGAATCTTAACTGTAGAACTTAGCCAGGCCTAAACAGACGGAAATGAAGTTCTAGGAATTTGGAGTAGTATGCGCACTTGGCACTTGGCTTAAAAAAAAAAAAAAAAGTTGGTGATGAGCTGGGAATTGCAGGTAGCTTATGTCACTAGACATTTGGCTTTGTGTAGGAGGATGTTGAGAGATAAGACTAGAGAAGTAAGCAGAGGCCAGGTCATGAAGAGAAATTTAGACTTTATCCTGAAGGCAATGGTAGGTTTTTAAGCAAAAAGATAACTCACTCTGGCAAGATAAGAATAGCCAGTTGAAGGGGGGTTGAGGTGGAGGGTGGGAAGGTACGAAACTGGAGACTGTGAGGCTAATGATGGTGGCCTGAACTTAAGTAGAAGCTTTGGGGATAGTCGTAGAGGACTATTCCAAGTTAACTTTTTATTAATGAGGAAGAACGTACAGAACTTCATGATTAATTGTAAGTGGGAGAATGAAAGAGAGCATTTTCAGAGATGACTCTCAGGTTTCTGTCTTGGGCAACTAGGTAAATGGTAAGACTAGTAACATGTTCAAAGACAGGAAATATAAGAGAAAGCACAAATTTTGGGTGTGTGGGAGGTGGAGAATAGAGATAATTTCAGTTTTGTAAATGTAAATTTTTTATTGTAAAATGCACATTATGTAAAATTTACCATTTGAAAGTGTACAATTCAGTGACATTAAGTATGTTCACAGTGTTGCACAACCATCATTACTATCCAGTTCCAGAACTTCTTCATCACCCCAAAAGGAAAACCCATCCCTATTAAACAGTCACTCCTCAATACATGTAGATTTTGAGGCAATTGTGTGACATCCAAATACAGATGTTAAGTAGATATTTGGATATGTACTACTGAAGCTCAGAATAAAAATTCAGGCTGAAGATACATATTTTTGAAACATTAGCATACAAGTAGGGATTCTCAACCTGGGGCCTATGGAATTGAGTGAGAATCTCTGAATGTCTTGAATTGGATATAAAATGTATATGTATACATATATATGTTTATTTTTATGAAGTGTCTATAGCATTAATTAAATTCCCAAAGGAATTTCTTTTTTTTTAATAAATTTATTTTATTTTTTAAATTGTTGGCTGTTTTGGGTCTTCGTTGCTGCAAGCAGGCTTTCTCTAGTTGTGGTGAGCAGGCTTCTCATTGCGGTGGCTTCTCTTGTCGCGGAGCATGGGCTCTAGGCACGCGGGCTTCAGTAGTTGTGCATCGCAGGCTCTAGAGCGCAGGCTTAGTAGTTGCGGCACACGGACTTAGTTGCTCCACGGCATGTGGGATCTTCCCGGACCAGGGCTTGAACCCGTGTCCCCTGCATTGGCAGGCAGATTCTTAACCTCTGTGCGACCAGGGAAACCCTCAAAGGAATTTCTTAACCTGAACAAAGTTACTAACCACTGACAGACAGACAGATATATAGATATAGATATATAGATATATAGATTTTTTTTTTAATTAGGCCATAGGATGGGTAAGAAAACTCAGGGAAAGTGAATAGTGAGAAAAGAAGAATGAGAATGGGACCCTGGGTAATGTGTAAGGTACAGAGAGATCCAAAGGGTGTTCTTTTTGAGTACAAGAAACAAAATTCATGTCTGCCTCAAGATAGGTAAAGGCTTTTAAAGGCAATGTTGTTTCCTACTTGCTAGATATACGTCATTGGTTGCCTCTGTCAAATGCCCAAACACATACATTTGTGCTGTAAAATAGATTGTCTCCTTACCTGACTAGCTACAACTTCTTCCTGAGTAGTCTTATTTTTGGCTATTAGGTTGGTGGGGAGAGTATCATTTCCAAAGTCAACAGTAGAGAGTTAACTAAATTGCCATAATTTGCAACAAGTGTGTGTGTATCCAGTATAATGTGGACCTTATGATAAACTAGCAGTTCTCAAAGTATTAGACCTGAACCAACAACATCAGCATCACCTGTATTTGTAAGAAATATAAATTCTTGGGCACCACCACAGACCTGCTAAATCAGAAACTCTGGGCAGGGGCGGGGGGAGGGGGAGAAAGGGACCCAGCCTCCAGGTGATTCTGATGCATGTTAAAATTTGAGAAAAGCTGTGATGGACTATTCCTGGCCAATTTTTTCAGTCCATAAATAAAACATGGGTTCCTGGTTTTCTTATTATCTTTTATATAATAAAATCTGCGTGGCAGCATTTTGCAGTGTCTGATGAATTCCTCATGAAAAGGGTTTTTTTGAGTACTCTTGTCCATCTGTGACCTTCTCTATCATCCTGAATCATAGATACAAATATTATTTCCTACATACTATTTTCTCCTTTAGTGTGCAGTAGTTATCTTCAACAACATAAGTTGTAAACTGTCCAGTTACCTAAATGCTGTGGAAAAGAAAATATTATTTCTGTGAATACCTTTTCTTATCCATCTAGTCCTTTGTCTTGGAATCTGCCAGTCTTCTGCTGAGTCATGTCCTTGGCTTTGGAGAGTATGAAATGAATCTCACTGAAATTGCACCATTCTTTCTTCTCTACCTGTATCAAGGAATTTTCAGCTACATGGCCTTGCCTAGAGATGCAGTAGCTATGTTCAAATCCCTTACGTTCCCTAGAATTAATAGCCACAGTCAGGAAGAAATTAGAAGCCACGGACAGAATTTGAAGAGAATTGGACTTTGTTATCAAGGCCAATCAAGGAAGGTTTTCCGTTTCAGCTATTCCAAGGGTTAAGTCAGGCAGTTTGTTTTGTTTTGAATTTTATTTTTTATACAGCAGGTTCTTATTAGTTATCTATTTTATACATATTAGTGTATATATGTCAATCCCAATCTCCCAATTCATCCCACCACCATCGCCCCTCCACACCCACGTTCCCCCTTGATGTCCATACGTTTGTTCTCTACAGCTGTGTCTCTATTTCTGCCTTGCAAACCAGTTCACCTGTACCATTTTTCTAGATTCCACATATATGCGTTAATATACGATATTCGTTTTTCTCTTTCTAAGTTACTTCACTCTGTATGACAGTCTCTAGGTCCATCCACATCTCTACAAATTACCCAATTCCATTCCCTTTTATGGCTGAGTAATATTCCATTGTATATATGTACCACATCTTTATCCATTCATCTGTCGATGGACATTTAGGTTGTTTCCATGAACTGGCTCTTGTAAATAGACCTGCAGTGAACATTGGGGTGCATGTGTCTTTTTGAATTATGGTTTTCTCTGGGTATATACCCAGTAGTGGGATTGCTGGGTCATATGGTAATTCTATTTTTAGTTTTTCAAGGAACCTCCATACTGTTCTCCATAGTGGCTATATCAATTTATATTCCCACCAACAGTGCAAGAGGGTTCCCTTTTCTCCACACCCTCTCCAGCATTCGTTGTTGTAGATTTTCTGATGATGCCCATTCTAACCAGTGTGAGGTGATACCTCATTGTAGTTTTGATTTGCATTTCTCTAATAATTAGTGATGTTGAGCATTCTTTGATGTGCTTCTTGGCCATCTGTATGTCTTCTCTGGAGAAATGTCTATTTAGGTCTTCTGCCCTTTTTTTTTTTTTTTTTGCAGTACATGGGCCTCTCACTGTTGTGGCCTCTCCCATTGTGGAGCACAGGCTCCGGCCGCGCAGGCTCGGTGGCCACGGCTCACGGGCCCAGCCGCTCCATGGCATGTGGGATCTTCCCAGCCCGGGGCACAAACCTGCGTCCCCTGCATGGACAGGCGGACTCTCAACCACTGTGCCACCAGGGAAGCCCCCGCCCTTTTTTTTAAAAAATTACTTATTTATTTATTTTTGGCTGCATCGAGTCTTCTTGCTGTGTGCAAGCTTTCTCTAGTTGCGGTGAGTGAGGGCTACACTTCATTGCGTTGCATGGGCTCATTGTGGTGGCTTCTTTTGCTGCGGAGCATGGGCTCCAGGCGCGTGGGCTTCAGTAGGTGTGGCACTCAGTCTCAGTAGTTGTGGTTCGCAGGCTCTAGAGCGCAGGCTCAGTAGTTGTGGCGCATGGGCTTAGTTGCTCCGCAGCATGTAGGATCTTCCCGGACCAGGGATCAAACCCATGTGCACCTGCATTGGCAGGCAGATTCTTAACCACTGCACCACAAGTGAAGTCCCTTCTGCCCATTTTTTAACTGGGTTGTTTGTTTTTTTAATATTGAGCTGCATGAGCTGTTTATACATTTTGGAGATTAATCCTTTGTCCGTTTACTTGTTTGCGAATATTTTCTCCCATTCTGAGGGTTGTCTTTTCCTCTTGTTTATAGTTTCCTTTGCTGTTCAAAAGCTTTTAAGTTTCATTAGTTCCCATTTGTTTTTGTCTTTAACATCTTTATTGCAGTATAATTGCCTTTCAGTGGTGTGTTAGTTTCTGCTTTGTAACAAAGTGAATCAGCTATACATATACATATATCCCCATATCTCCTCCCTGTTGTGTCTCCTTCCCACCCTCCCTATCCCACCCTTCTAGGTGGTCACAAAGCACCGAGCTGATCTCCCTGTGCTATGTGGCTGCTTCTCGCTAACTATTTTACATTTGGTAGTGTATATAAGTCCATGCCACTCTCTCACTTCATCCCAACTTACCCTTCCCCCTCCCTGTGTCCTCAAGTCCATTCTCTACGTCTGCGTCTTTATTCCTGTCCTGCCCCCTAGGTTCTTCAGAATGGTTTTTTTTGGTTTGTTTTTAGATTCCATATGTATGTGTTAGCATATGGTATTTCTTTTTCTCTTTTTGACTTACTTCACTCTGTATGACAGACCCTAGGTCCAACCACCTCACTACAAAAAACACAATTTCGTTTCTTTTTTATGGCTGAATAATATTCCATTGTATATATGTACCACATCTTCTTTATCCATTCATCTGTCAATGAACACTTTGGTTGCTTCCATGTCCTGGCTATTGTATATAGAGCTGCAATGAACATTTTGGTACATGACTCTTTTTGAATTATGGTTTTCTCAGGGTATATGCCCAGTAGTAGGATTGCTGGGTCATATGGTAATTCTATTTTTAGTTTTTTAAGGAACCTTCATATTGTTCTCCATAGTGGCTATATCAGTTTACATTCCCATCAACAGTGCAAGAGGGTTCCCTTTTCTCCACAGCCTCTCCAGCATTTATTGTTTGTAGATTTCTTTTGTTGATGGCCATTCTGACTGTGAGGTGATACCTCATTGTAGTTGTGATTTGCATTTCTCTAATTATTAGTGATGTTGAGCATCCTTTCATGTGTTTGTTGGCAATCTGTATATCTTCTTTGGAGAAATGTCTTATTTAGGTCTTCTGCCCACTTTTGAATTGGGTTTTTTGTATCTTTGATATTGAGCTGCATGAGCTGCTTATAAATTTTGGAGATTAATCCCCTGTCAGTTGCTTCATTTGCAAATATTTTCTCCCATTCTGAGGGTTGTCTTTTCGTCTTGTTTATGGTTTCCTTTGCTGTGCAAAAGCTTTGAAGTTTCATTAGGTCCCATTTGTTTATTTTTGTTTTTATTTCCATTTCTCTAGGAGGTGGGTCAAAAAGGATCTTGCTGTGATTTATGTTCTAGAGTGTTCTGCCTATGTTTTCCTCTAAGAGTTTTATAGTGTCTGGCCTTACATTTAGGTCTTTAATCCATTTTGAGTTTATTTTTCTGCATGGTGTTAGGAAGTGTTCTAATTTCATTCTTTAACATGTAGCTGTCCAGTTTACCCAGCACCACTTATTGAAGAGGCTGTCTTTTCTCCATTGTATATATCCTTGCCTCTTTTGTCATAGATTAGTTGACCATAGGTGTGTGGGTTTATCTCTGGGCTTTCTATTCTGTTCCGTTGATCTATATTTCTGTTTTTGTGCCAGTACCGTGTTGTCTTTTTTTTTTTTTTTTTTTGGCGGTACGCGGGCCTCTCACTGTTGTGGCCTCTCCTGTTGCGGAGCACAGGCTCCAGACGCACAGGCTCAGCAGCCATGGCTCACGGGCCTAGCCTCTCCGCGGCATATGGGAACTTCCCTGACCAGGGCACGAACCCGTGTCCCCTGCATCAGCAGGCAGACTCTCAACCACTGCGCCACCAGGGAAGCCCCACATTGTCTTGATTACTGTAGCTTTGTAGTATAGTCTGAAGTCTGGGAGCCTATTCCTCCAACTCTGTTTTTCTTTCTCAAGATTGCTTTGGCTATTTGAGGTCTTTTGTGTTTCCATATAAATTGTGAAATTTTTTGTTCTAGTTCTGTGAAAAATGCCATTGGTAGTTTGATAGTGATTGCATTGAATCTGTAGATTGCTTTGGGTAGTATAGTCATTTTCACAATGTTGATTCTTCCAATCCAAGAACATGGTATATCTCTCCATCTGTTTGTATCATCTTTAATTTCTTTCATCAGTGTCTTATAGTTTTCTGCATACAGGTCTTTTGTCTCCTTAGGTAGGTTTATTCCTAGGTATTTTATTCTTTTTGTTGCAGTGGTAATGGGAGTGTTTCCTAAATTTCTGTTTCAGATTTTTCATCATTAGTGTATAGGAATGCAAGAGATTTCTGTGCATTAATTTTGTATCCTGCAACTTTACCAAATTCATTGATTAGGTCTAGTAGTTTTCTGGTAGCATCTTTAGCATTCTCTATGTATACTATCATGTCATCTGCAAACAGTGACAGCTTTATTTCTTCTTTTCAGATTTGGATTCCTTTTATTTCTTTTTCTTCTCTGATTGCTATGGCTAAAGTTTCCAAAACTATGTTGAATAATAATGATGAGAGTGGACAACCTTGTCTTTTTCCTGATCTTAGAGGAAATGGTTTTAGTTTTTCACCATTGAGAATGATGTTCGCTGTGGGTTTGTCATATATGGCCTTTATTATGTTGAGGTAAGTTCCCTCTATGCCTACTCTCTGAAGGATTTTTATCATAAATCGTTGTTGAATTTTGTCAAAAGCTTTTTCTGCATCTATTGAGATGATCATATGTTTTTTCTCCTTCAGTTTGTTAATATGGTTTTGCACATTGATTGATTTGTATATATTGAAGAAGCCTTGCATTCCTGTGGTAAATCCCACTTGATCATGGTGTATGATCCTTTTAATGTGCTGTTCGATTCTGTTTGCTAGTATTTTGTTTAGGATTTTTACATCTATGTTCATCAGTGATATTGGCCTCTGTGACCACTTTTTCTGGTTTTGGTATCAGGGTGACGGTGGCCTCGTAGAATGAGTTTGGCAGTGTTCCTCCCTCTGCTATATTTTGGAAGAGTTTGAGAAGGATACGTGTTAGCTCTTCTCTAAATGTTTGATAGAATTTGCCTGTGAAACCATCTGGTCCTGGGCTTTTGTTTGTTGGAAGATTTTTAATCACAGTCTGAATTTCAGTGCTTGTGATTGGTCTGTTTATGTTTCCTATTTCTTCCTGGTTCAGTCTCAGAAGGTTGTGCTTTTCTAAGAATTTGTCCATTTCTTCCCAGTTGTCCATTTTATTGGCATATAGTTGCTTGTAGTAATCTCTCACGATCCTTTGTAGTTCTGCAGTGTCAGTTGTTACTTCTCCTTTTTCATTTCTAATTCTATTGATTTGTGTCTTATCCCATTTTTTCTTGATAAGCCTGGCTAATGGTTTATCAATTTTGTTTATCTTCTCAAGGAACCAACTTTTAGTTTTATTGATCTTTGCTACTGTTTCCTTCATTTCTTTTTCATTTATTTCTGATCTGATCCTTATGTTTTCTTTCCTTCTGTTAACTGTGGGGTTTTTTTGTTCTTCTTTCTCTAATTACTTTAGGTGTAAGGTTAGGTTGTTTATTTGAGATGTTTCTTGTTTTTTGAGGTAGGATTGTATTGCTATAAACTTCCCTCTTAGAACTGCTTTTGCTGCATCCCATAGGTTTTGGATCGTCATGTTTTCATTGTCATTTGTTTCTAGGTAGTTTTTGATTTCCTCTTTGATTTCTTCAGTGATCTCTTGATTATTTAGCAGTGTATTGTTTAGCCTACATGTGTTTGTATTTTTTACAGATTTTTTCCTGTAATTGATATCTAGTCTTATAGCGTTGTGGTCAGAAAATATACCTGATATGATTTCAATTTTCTTAAATTTACCAAGGCTTGATTTGTGACCCAAGATATGATCTATCTTGGAGAATGTTCCATGAGCAGTTGAGAAGAAAGTGTATTCTGTTACTTTTGGATGGAATGTCCTATAAATATCAATTAAGTCCATCTTTTTTAACGTATCACTTAAAGCTTGTGTTTCTTTATTTATTTTCATTTTGGATGATCTGTCCATTGGTGAAAGTGGGGTGTTAAAATCCCCTACTAAGATTGTGTTACTGTTGATTTCCCCTTTTATGGCTGTTAGGATTTTCCTTATGTATTGAGGTGCTCCTATGTTGGGTGCATAAATACTTACAATTGTTATATCTTCTTCTTGGATTGATCCCTTGATCATTATGTAGTGTCCTTCTTTGTCTCTTGTAATACTTTTTATTTTAAAGTCTATTTTGTCTGATATGAGAATTGCTACTCCAGCTTTCTTTTTTTTTTTTTTTTTTTTTTTTTTTTGCTGTAGACAGGCCTCTCACTGTTGTGGCCTCTCCTGTTGTGGAGCATAGGCTCCGGACGCGCAGGCTCAGCGGCCACGGCTCACGGGCCCAGCCGCTCCGCGGCATGTGGGATCTTCCCAGACCAGGCATGAACCCGTGTCCCCTGCATCAGCAGGCGGATTCTCAACCACTGCACCACCAGGGAAGCCCCAGCTTTCGTTTGATTTCCATTTGCATGGAATATCTTTTTCCATCCCCTCAGTTTCAGTCTGTATGTGTCACTAGGTCTGAAGTGGATCTCTTGTAGACAGCATATATACAGTCTTGTTTTTATATCCATTCAGGCAGTCTATGTATTTTGGTTGGAGCATTTAATCCATTTACATTTAAGGTAGTTATCAATATGTATGTTCCCATTACCATTTTCTTAATTGTTTTAGGTTTGTTATTGTAGGTCTTTTCCATTTCTTGTGTTTCCTTTCTAGAGAAGTTCCTTTAGCATTTGCTGTAAAGCTGGTTTGGTGGTGCTGAATTCTATTAGCTTTTGCTTGTCTGTAAAGGTTTTATTATCTCTGTTGAATCCGAATGAGATCCTTGCTGGGTAGAGTAATCTTGATTGTAGGTTTTTCCCTTTCATCACTTTAAATATTTCTTGCCACTCCCTTCTGGCTTTTAGAGTTTCTGCTGAGAAATCAGCTATTAACATTATGGGAGTTCCCTTGTATGTTATTTGTTGTTTTCCCTTGCTGCTTTTAATATATTTTCTTTGTATTTAATTTTTGATAGTTTGATAAATATGTGTCTTGGCATGTCTCTCCTTGGATTTATCCTGTATGGGACTGTCTGCGCTTCCTCAACTTGATTGACTATTTCTTTTCCCATATTAGGGAAGTTTTCAACTACAATCTCTTCAACTATTTTCTCAGCCCCTTTCTTTTTCTCTTCTTCTGGGATCCCTGTAGTTCGAATGTTGGTGCGTTTAATGTTGTCCGAGAGGTCTGTGAGACTCTTCTCAATTCTTTTCATTCTTTTTTCTTTATTCTGCTCTACAGCAGTTATTTCCACTATTTTATCTTCCAGGTCACTTATCTGTTCCTCTTCCTCAGTTATTCTGCTATTGATTCCTTGTAGAGAATTTTTAATTTCATTTATTGTGTTGTTCATCATTGTTTGTTTGCTCTTTAGTTCTTCTAGGTCCTTATTAAACCTTTCTTGTATTTTCTCCATTCTGTTTACAAGATTTTGGATCATCTGTACTGTCATTAATGTGAATTCTTTTTCAGGTAGACTGTTTATTTCCTCTTCATTTGTTTGGTGGGGTGGGTTTTTACTTTGCTCCTTCATCTGCTGTGTGTTTCTCTGTCTTCTCATTTTGCTTAACTTACTGTGTTTGGGGTCTCCTTTTCGCAGGCTGCAAGTTCATGGTTCCTGTTGTTTTTCGTATCTGCCCCCAGTGGGTGAGGTTGGTTCAGTGGGTTGTGTAGGCTACCTGGTGGAGAGGACTGGTGCTTGTGTTCTGGTGGATGAGGCTGGGTCTTGTCTTTCTGGTGGGCAGGACTGCGTCCTGTGGTGTGTTATGGGGTGTCTGTGACCTCATTATGATTTTAGGCAACCTCTCTGCTAATGGGTAGGGTTGTGTTCCTGTCTTGTTAATTGTTTGGCAAAGCGTGTCCAGCACTGTAGCTTTCTAGTCGTTGAGTGGCGCTGGGTCTTAGGGTTGAGATGGAGAGCTCTGGGAGAGCTTTCACCATTTGATGTTATGTGGAGCCGGGAGGTCTCTGGTGGCCCAATGTCCTGAACTAGGCTCTCCCACCTCACAGGCTGAGGCCTGACATCTGGCCAGAGCACAAATACTGCGTCAGCCACACAGCTCAGAAGAAAAGGTAGATAGAAAGAAAGAAAGAAACGAAAGAAAGGAAGGAAGGAAGGAAGGAAGGAAGGGAAAAGAAAAGAAAAAAGAAAGAAGGAAGGAAAGAAAGAGAGGGAGGGAGGAAGGAAGGAAAAAAATAAAGTTATTAAAATAAAAAAATTATTAAAAGTAAAAAAAATAAAAAAGTAATTAAGAAAAAAAGAAAGAACAACCAAACCAAAAAACAAATCCACCAATGATAACAAACAGTAAAAACTATACTAAAAAAAAAAAACAGGGCAGACAGACCCTAGGACAAATGGTAAAAGCAAAACTATACAGACAAAATCACACAAAGAAGCATACACATACACACAAAAAGAGAAAAAGGAAAAGATATACATATATATATATATATATATATATATATATAAGGAAGAGAGCAACCAAATCAATAAACAAATCTACCAATGATAATAAACTCTAAATACTAAACTAAAATAAACATAAAACCAGAAACAAATTAGATGCAGAAAGTAAACCCCAAGTCTACAGTTGCTCCCAAAGTCCACCACCTCAATTTTGGGATGATTCGTTGTCTATTCAGGTATTCCAGAGTTGCAGGGCACATCAAGTTGATTGTGGAGATTTAATCTGCTGCTCCTGAGGCTGCTGGGAGAGGTTTCCCTTTCTCTTCTTTGTTCACACAGCTCCTGGGGTTCAGCTTTGGATTTGGCCCCGCCTCTGCGTGTAGGTCGCCTGAGGTCTTCTGTTCTTCGCTCAGACAGAAGGGGGTTAAAGTTGCAGCTGATTTGGGGGCTCTGGCTCACTCAGGCCGGGGGGAGGGAGGGGTACGGAATGCGGGGCGAGCCTGCAGCAGCAGAGGCCAGGGTGACGTTGCAACAGCCTGAGGCGCACTGTGTGTTCTCCCAGGGAAGTTGTCCCTGGATCACGGGACCCTGGCAGTGGCGGGCTGCACAGGCTCCCAGGAGGGGAGGTGACCTGTGGTCGCTCACAGGCGTCTTGGTGGCTGCAGCGGCAGCCTTAGCATTTCGTGCCCGTTTCTGGTGTCTGTGCTGATAGCCACGGCTTGTGCCCATCTTTGGAGCTCGTTTAGGCGGTGCTCTGAATCCCCTGTCCTCACGCACCCCAAAACGATGGTCTCTTTCCTCTTAGGCAGGTCCAGACTTTTTCCCGGACTCCCTCCTGGCTAGCTGTGGCGCACTAGCCCCCTTCAGGCTGTGGTCACGCAGCCAACCCCAGTCCTCTCCCTGGGATCTAAGCTCCGAAGCCTGAGCCTCAGCTCCCAGCCCCCACCAGACCCGGTAGGTGAGCAGACAAGCCTCTCAGGCTGGTGAGTGCTGGTTGGCACCAATCCTCTGTGCAGGAATCTCTCGGTTTGCCCTCTGCACCCCTGTTGCTGCACTCTCCTCCACGGCTCCGAAGCTTCCCGCCCCCCCACCGCCACCCCCGTCTTCACCAGTGAAGGGGCTTCCTAATGTGTGGAAACTTTTCCTCCTTCACAGCTACCTCCCCGAGGTGCAGATTCCGTCCCTATTCTTTGGTCTCTGTTTTTTCTTTTGCCCTACCCATGTTTATTTTTCCTTGGATTGGGACAGATCATCAAAGCAAAAGGGAGTTTCTTGCCTTTTGGGAAGTCTGAGGTCTTCTGCCAGCATTCAGCAGGTGTTCTGTAGGAGTTGTTCCACACGTAGATGTATTTCTGATGTATCTGTGGGGAGGAAGGTGATCTCCACGTCTTACTCCTCCACCATCTTGACGGTCTCCTCAGCAGTAGGTCTTTTACCTGGAAGATTCTTTGCTTGCTGCTTGGCCATGGCCACGTTTAGAAATAAAAGCTTGGATTGAACTGCTCTGTGTGTTACCGAGTCAAAGCTCACTCTGCTCGCCGCTCAACAGGCCAATGAATTGGAGACAAGGTGTTGAGGCAAGGAATACAACTTTATTCAGAAAGCCGGCAGACCAAGGAGATGGCAGACTAGGGTCCCCAAAAAACCATCTTCCCATTTGTTTATTTTTGTTTTTATTTCCATTAATCTAGGAGGTGGGTCAAAAAAGAACTTGCTGTGAAGGCAGTGCAGTATTTTAGTTGTCTCTGTCTTTCCAAGAAGATTGTACACTAATTGAGGGCATGGACGATGTCTTATTTTTGTGTCTTTGACCATGTCTTAACTAACACGTACTAGGCACTCAATAAACACTTGCCAAATTTAATTTACTTAATCCAGGAGTTAGAATATAAAGATTTAAATTCTGCCCCTATCTTTAAGCTACTGTGAGTTAACTTAATTGACCTTTGATTTCCTCATTTCTAAAACATGGAAGTTTTGCACTGCCTACTTCCCCTGTATAAGAATCTAAAGAGAGAATGTATATAAAGTACTCTTTCAAGGTGCAGAGAACTCTGATAATATGAAGTTACATAATAATTTTGGTTTGTGCACTCTATACCTTAGAGGAACAGTTGGTTCATTCTGGATTAAGGAGAGCGAACAATACAGCGTGGAGAGCTAGCAGTCAAGAGATACTGTTTCTGGTCCTGATCTCCTTTAAGTTCTTTGGGTCTTATTCTCCTTTTATCTCAAATGAGGAAGCGCAGATTAGGTTATTGCAGCGGTTCCCAGCTTTGGCGATATATTAGAATCACCTGACACTGAAAATTGCAACTCGCATAAACTTGATCTAGTTGGTCTGGGATGCATGCTGGGTTTCGAGATTTTTTAAAAACTCCCCTTGTGGAACCAAGGTTTTATTATTTTAAATTAGCAAAGCCATCTATTCAGATAAAATTTTACACAAGAGTCCAGGTTACAAAACACATACCAGTAGGGCTTCTGCAGTCACTTTTTTAGGACTTTAAGCTCTGACTACCAATTCCTTTTTCTCCTATCCCATTTTAGAACTCCTAAGGCTTCACAAAATAATGGATGATGAAATGTGTGGACATAGTAGAACAGTGGATTTCATCCTGAGCTCAGTGCCAGCTCTATCAAAGAGGAGCACCTGGGCATTCAAGGCTTTAAATTATACTTCTTCTGAATTATGTATTTGACCACAGTTCTCAGTTACTGCCATAGATGCCCACTTGACAAGCACCTCTTCATCTGGGGCCAAATCTATAAGAGGGATGTTACAGAATCATGGTCAAGAGGGGTCAGGCAAACAGGGATTCAAATCTCTATCACTGTGACTCCACCACTCTGTATGACCCTGAGCAAGTCACTTAACCTTCTTAAGCCTCAGGTTTTTCATCTGTGAAAAAGAATAATATCCTCTTTTTAGGCCCAGATGTTAGTGAAAATTGAACAAGGTGATCTACATAAAGCATGTAGTAAAGTGTCCAGCACACAGTAAATTTTGATAAATTGCATAGGTATTATTATATCAGCAGGGCCTGAGCTAACTGACAAGGAGTTTTTGTTTTATTCTTAGGTGATGTTTCTCTGAGATGAAATACATAAACCTTTTATTTCAGGTAAGTGCTCAGTTCATATCTGCTGAGATATCCCAACTTCAACAATCAATAATAGTATTTGCTTAGTACTATACTGTACCATGTTCTACCCACAAAGCCAGGAAACTGACAGCTTCTACTCTCAGAGCATTCATAGGATTGAACTGAAGCTCACCAAGAAGTTTCTTACAATTTTGGATTTCCAAGAAACTTCTTAGTGCAAGACTCAGACTTGACTTCCCTCTGACCTGACTTGAGACTATTTTTGCTGCAAAGGTGGGAGGAAAAAAATTATAAAGTTGAAATTATTATAGAAAGTCTTTGGTTATAACCACTGACGGTGTTAATTCACATTTGAGAGTAATGTTTCAGTGTTCTTTTTAGAGGGCAGTGAGAGGGATGTTCTACCTAAAGACTTGAGGCAGACAGGTAAGTGCTTTAATTTTGAAGGTATTTAAGAGAGAAAGTGAAAGGTCTGCTATGATAACCATGGTGGAAGTGTCTTTAGGAAAAGCTAAAGGTGAGAGGGTGTTTCTCATCCATGAACTTTCAAGGGGAAATAGGAATAGTCCAGCAGAGACTTTCACTGGGCTAACGGAATTAATTGGGATTATTGATATTATATAAGATGAATCATGATTTGAATATTCCTCCTAACATTCTTCGTTTTTCCATGTGAGCTTAAGGTAAGATGATCAAAAGGGTCTTGTTGAACTTGTTTCTCTTATAGAGGTCCAACTTAATAACTAATTTCTTCGATCCCAGGCCATATGCTTTGCATCCTTAGTATGATAATTTATCATATTAATATTAGTTTCTGCTATGGCTATTTTGGAGAAAGCTTGGACTTTCTACCAAGGTCTGGAACTAAACTCTTCACATAATTCCAACCAAATAACTATTGATTGTTGTGTGGGAGGGTTCTCGCCAACAGAAGGAAAACCTCTCGTAGTTTGTTGTGCACATACATGCTTTTAAAGAATTTGAAAAACAGTGAAAGAGTGATGGGAGTGTGTTTGAGGAGGAGAGGAGGTTGCTTTTGGTTTAGTAAAATAAAATCAGTTCCACTTGAACTACATTTGTTGTTATAATTTTAAAAGCTGAGCTTTGAAGGATGGATGGATGGATTTTAGCTAAATAGAGGAATATGAGGGTTATATAAAAGAGAATTAACCTGAGATTGAGAAGGGAGAGTTGTTAAAAATTTCACATGAAACCTTATGTAGTTTCAACTCTTTTTAAACTTATGTATACTCAGTGTATAAGCAAGATGTTATATACATTTACCCACATATTGCCATTAATGTCTGCACTGGTGGCTCTCCAAATCCCATGCTTGAGTTTATGAAGGAAGAACCTTTTAGTACTGGTGTTCGATTTGACCGTAATTCTTCCATAGGGAATTTTACCCTTCTTGGCCTATTCATAATCTGTTCTTGTCTCATGGTGACATCAGCACATTTGTGCCTTTACAGACATCCTATCTGGTTAAGATCTTGAGATATCCAGGCAGATCTGTGCCCATCTTTGTCTTGCTCTCTTTGTCTTTATTGGAATCTGTAGTATTTACCTAAACACATTTTTAGGGCCGAAGCTGTTTTCCTTTAATGTCCTTTAATGTAGGCTGTTGGCATAGTGCCAAAGCATTGTTCAGTAAAAGCCATTCTGAGCTTGGGGCAGAACAATTTGATTGAGGTAAGGCTTCGATGATCTGTCTCAATCCAAGGAACAACAAGTTTTAGAGTACATAAAGATTCTCAGCTCTTCTCTTTTTTAAATAACAAAGCATATTAAGAATCTTTTAAAAGCTTAGGACCCCTCCCCAGAAAAAATGCACAGGTATAGACAATTTTAGAAGATTCACAAAGTTTCTAGAGCTCATCTGTTGAGCCTTGGCTTAGAAAACAAAAAAACAAGCAAACAAGCTAACTCATCCCAAGAAGTAGATAAGCTGTATATCCTTCAAGCAATTCTCCATAAATATTGTTTCCCAAGCTTTTAATATATATTGAACATCATTAAGTTTAGAGTTATGCCTGCAGTAAAGATAGTCTGTATTCTAGAATTGTGTGCTTTATTTCTCAGATCTTTCTTCAGGGGGGTCCAAAAACAGGACCCAAACTGGGAGTCTCAGAAACAGTATTGGATTAAAAATAAGTGGACTGACAAGAGAGCTCCAAGAAAAGGGGAACCTTAGTCTGGGTAAAGGTGAATGTTGAGGGACTCAAGGAGTTCCAGGCCCAGACAAAGTTCAGTCAGGAAGGTTGAGTTCAAAGCACTAGGCCAGGGATCAAAGTGGACCTCATAGAATTAAAAGACTAGCAACATGGGGCTTCCCTGGTGGCGCAGTGGTTGAGAGTCCGCCTGCCAATGCAGGGGACATGGGTTTGTGCCCCGGTCCGGGAAGATCCCACATGCCGCAGAGCGGCTGGGCCCATGAGCCATGGCCGCTGAGCCTGCACGTCTGGAGCCTGTGCTCCGCAACGGGAGAGGCCACAACAGTGAGAGGCCCACGTACCGCAAAAAAAAAAAAAAAAAAAAAAAAAAAAAAAAAGACTAGCAACAGGAAACAGAATTTTTTAAAGAAATATTTTAATTATGGCAAAATACACACAACATTACCATCTTAACCATTTTTAAGTGTACAGTTCAGTTCAGTGGCATTAAGTACATTCACACTGTTAGGTAACAATCACCACCAACCAGCTCCAGAACACTTTTCATCTTTAAAACTGAAACTCTAGGACTTCCTGGTGGCGCAGTTGTTAAGAATCCGCCTGCCAATGCAGGGGACGTGGGTTCGAGCCCTGGTCTAGGAAGATCCCACATGCCCCGGAGCAACTAAGCTCGTGCGCCACAACTACTGAGCCCGCGTGCCACAACTACTGAAGCCCACTCACCTAGAGCCTGTGCTCCACAAGAGAAGCCACCACAATGAGAAGCCCGCACACCGCAACAAAGAGTAGCTCCTGCTTGCCACAACTAGAGAAAGCCCGCGCGCAGCAACGAAGACCCAACGCATCCAAAAATAAATATTTTTTTTAAAAAACCCAAAAAACTGAAACTCTGTATCCATTGAACAGTAGCTCCCCTTTCTCCCAACTCCCAGCCCCTGGGATGGCAACCACCATTCTTCTTTCTGTCTCTATGAATTTGACTACTCTAGGTGCCTCATAAAAGTAGAATCATACAGTATTTATCTTTCTATAACTGACTTATTTCACTTAACATAATGTTCCTAAGGTTCATCTATGTTGTAGCATGTCATAATTTCCTTCCTTTTTAAGGATGAATAATGTTTTGTTGTATATATCTCTATCTATCTCTCTCTCTATATATATAACATTTTATTTAGCTATCTGTCATTGGACATTTGGGTTGCTTCCGCTCCTTAGCTATTGTGAATAATGCTGCCATGAACATGAGTATACAAATATCTCTTCAACTCCCTGCTTTCAATTCTTTTGGGTATATACCCAGAAGTAGAATTGCTGGATAGTATGCTAATTCTATTTTTAATTTTATGAGGAACCACCATACTGTTTTCCATAAGCAGCTGTACCATTTTACATTCTCACCAACAGTGCACAAGGATTCTAATTTCTCCACATCTTTGCCAATAGTTTTCTTTTTTATGTTTTTTAAATTAATTAATTAATTAATTTTTGTCTGTGTTGGGTCTTTGCTGCACGCAGGCTTTCTCTAGTTGCAGCAAGCAGGGGCTACTCTTTGTTGCGGTGCGCGGGCTTCTCATTGTCGTGGCTTCTCTTGCTGTGGAGCACGGGCTCTAGGCATGCGGGCTTCAGTAGTTGTGGCACGTGGGCTCAGTAGTTGTGGCTCACGGGCTTTAGAGCGCAGGCTCAGTAGTTGTGGTGCACGGGCTTAGTTGCTCCGTGGCATATGGGATCTTCCCGGACCAGGGATCGAGCCCATGTCCCCTGCATTGGCAGGCGGATTCCTAACCACTGTGCCACCAGGGAAGTCCTCTATGGGCCTTTAGGTTGCTTCCATGGCCTGGCTATTGTAAATAGTGCTGCAGTGAACACTGGGGTGCATGTGTCTTTTTGAGTTATGGTTTTCTCCAGGTATATACCCAGTAGTGGGATTGCTGGGTCATATGGTAATTCTATTTTTTATTTATTCTATTTTTTATTTATTTTATTTTTATTTATTTATTTATTTTTATTTATTTTATTTATTTATATTTATTCTATTTTTTATTTTATTTTTCTTAAAAAATAAGAAAAAATTCTTATTTTTTAAGGAACCTCCATACTGTTCTCTATAGTAGCTATATCAATTTACATTCCCACCAACAGTGCAAGATTATTCCCTTTTCTCCACACCCTCTCCAGCATTTATTGTTTGTAGATTTTTTGATGATGGCTATTCTGACCAGTGTTAGGTGATACCTCATTGTAGTTTTGATTTGCATTTCTCTAATAATTAGTGATGTTGAGCAAAACAAAACAAACAAAACACCATGTAGATGGATATTCATTGCAGCATTCTTTATAGCCACAAAAAAGTCAGGCAGTAAGGAAATGGTTAAATAAATTATATCTACTTTAGAATTAAGTAGATACATGTTTATTTTCATGGAAAGGTTCCTAAGACTTACTGCTGAGTGAAAGAAGTAAATTACAGAATAATAATATATGATCCCATTTGCGAAAAAAATTCTGAAACTATGTACTGTATTTGTATAAATGTGTGTAAATGCAAAGGAAAAGTTGTAGAAAGATGAATACCAAACCATTAACAGTGATTGCCTCTGGAAGGGGGAGTGGGTTGCAGTGGTGGATATTGTGAAAAGGGACTTTAATGTTTTACTTTATACACCTCTGTCTTGTGTGAATTTTTTAAAATGAGAATGTACTAATGTATTATTTGTGGAAAAGAACTTTTTTAAAGAGAAGAAAATAACCTGAAATATCTCATGGCCCCTTACTTCTACATAAAGACAGGGTAATCTAATTCTCACTGTGTGTAGAGCCTCAGTCCCTAGGCTTTTTGGAAGGTATGCAAAGGGAAAGAAAATATGATTCCCATCCTTCAAGGTTATAGACTAACAAAGAGTTAAGATTCCCAGTGAATGGAATGGCAAAAGGGAAAAACTACATAAACATCATGGGGAAATAAATTATTTTTTTCAGATAACAAAATGTATTTTCTAATCAGCAATATTTCTATTTTAACCATTTTAGATGAAACACTTTCTAACCTTAGCAGCTTAAAATAACAAGCATTTATTACCTCACAGTTTCTGAGAGTTAGGAATCCAGAAGCAGCTGAGCTGAGTGGTCCTGGCTCTCATGAGGTTTTAGGTACGGGTTGTATTCATGTGAAGGCTAGAGCTGGAAGACCCCCTTCCAACACAGCTCACTCAGCTGGCTGTTAGCAGGTGGCCTCAGTTCCTCACCACATGGGCCTTTCCACAGGCTGCTTGAACATCCTCATGACATGGAAGCTCCCTTCTCCCAGAGCCAGTAATAACAGAGAGAGAACAAGGAGGAAGCAGCAGTGCTTTGTATGACCTAGTCTCAAAGTCACTTGCCACCATATTCTCTTTGTTAGAAGAGTCACTGGGTCTAGCCCATGCTGAAGCTCCACTTCTTGAAGAGAGGAATACCAAAGAATTTGTGGATGTATTTTAAAACCAAAGTACTGGTGATATTTGAATTCTTGCATTTTATTTTGTGTAATTTTCTTTCTTTTTACTTCTTGCTCTTGTTATGTCTGCCTGTATTATCCCTTGAATTCTTCTAATTCGCTGTGTCTGGTCTTCTTTGGAGCTATAAACCAGTCATTCTCCTTATTACAATTGTGTGTAAAATAAGTAAAAAATAGATTCTAAGGGCCTAAGAAACTATTCTGTAAGTGAAATACTTAACTTTAGTGCATAGATTTCACGTTGCTACCTTGGCTGTTCATTGGTTACTTGTTGCTTACTGCTGGCTATCTACCAAATATGAAATTTATGGGTGAGAGGTTGTTATAATACAGAGTGACTGCACGTTAGGGAACACAGAATAGAAGAGGGCTTCCTCTCTCTTTATATCTTATTTCTCACAGCTTTTCTCCCACATTTTTCCTGTTACTCCTGGTTATCCCCTAGTTGTTGGTATACATTTTGATATTAATCATAATACGGTGATTAAAAGCACAGGCTCTGAAATCAGACTACCTGTGTTCCATACTGGCTTTGCCAGTTATTAGCGAGTGATGTTGGGCAAGTTACTTAGCCTTTCTGTGCCTTAGTTTCATCATCTGTAATATGGAAATAACAATACAATGGTATACAAATCATAAGGTTATTTTAAGGGTTAAATGAAAAAAGATATGTAAGTGCTGACAACACAGTGAGCTGTGAATTAATGTTACCTCTTTGATTCTTAAATTTAATAATAGAGTTCTCCTGTTGCCTACGTAAGTAAAATGCCTAAGCTTTTAGTTCACAGACACTTGTCATCAGTTTTGGCTGCCCAGTGGTCAACATGCCTTTAATATGTTTGCTTTCATTCCCAAGTCCTTAAGGAGTTTCCAATTTAAACACTTTTGGCATGAACTAAACCCAACATAATTAGGAAACTAAATCTGCTTCTAAAAAAGTCACAGATCCAAAGCTACTTCTGTATAATATTTCATTTCCCATACCACTGTCTTCTCTCTGAGCATGACTACTTGAGGGTTTGCCACGCTGTTACTATGAGACCGACCAAGTACTAAAGATAGAAGTACTAGCACAGGCCTTGTAAGCAGGTATTTAGGAAAGTGAATACCAGTATCATGACCCTGTACAACTCCAGGGACACAGTTCCCATTGTGGTCTGTGAATGGTGACCAGTAAAGATATGCAGTGTACAACCTGGGTGGCCACATGTGGTGGCTCAGGCAAGATAGCCGAGGAGATTAGACCTTCGTTTTCTTGAACAAATGGGAGACACTGTACAGAGCAAAAAGAATCTCTGGTTAAAAGTGGAGAAATGTTCAGCCAAAGGATGGGAATGGGCCTTCTGACTGCAGGGGTTAGAATCAAAAGGCATGATTCCCAGGTCTGTTTTTCTCCACTTACTATTTCTCAGATCCTTAGTTTTCTCAACTGTAAATGGGTAATTATCTTTCCCTATATCTCAAGCTTAATGAGATGATTTTTATAAACTATGAAACCTAAACAAATGCAAATGATGAGATTCTCTTATTTCTTGTTATAGTTTTTGTGCTAAGGAAAAACAAAGTCTTCAAAAGGTTTGTGATCTGTGGTTTATTCATGGTGCACAGATTTAAAGGAGTTTCTTAAAGAGCACTGATTAATCTAGCTCTGATGATCAGATGCAAAGAGCATTACTTAATGTTCTGTATAAAGAATGAGGAGGGTTTGTGAGAGTATGAAATGAAGAGAGATGGAACAGGTGGGGGAGAAAAGTATAACAGTTGAGAGGTTTTTACTCCCTTAGTTACTGCTATAGTGAATTAAATCTTTTCCTACTAAAATAAAAGATCCAGCAGGTTTAAAGCAATAAAATGAAGTTTAATGAATTGTATAATTATAAAATTCTGAAATCCATGGGTTGGTAAGACCAAATATATCTTTTAAGAAATTTTTTTTTTCAATTTCTTGGTCATCCCTTTGAGAGAGCCAACTGCTAAGAAAACTGCTTGACCTCCAAGTGATCTAAGCAAGGAAATCTTTTTTTGAAAATTTATTTTATTGAAGTATAGTTGATTTATAATGTTGTGTTAGTTTCTGGTATACAGCAAAGTGATTCAGTTATACATATATTTAATAGTTTGCATCTGTTAATCCCAGACTCCCAACCCATCCCTCCCCACACCCTTCGCCATTGGAAACTACAAGTCTGTTCTGTATGTCTGTGAGTCTGTTTCTGTTTTGTAGATATATTCATTTGTGTCACATTTTAGAGTCCACATATAAGTGATATCATGTGGTATTTGTCTTTCTCTGTCTGACTTCACTTAGTATGATAATCTCTAGGTCCATCCATGTTGCTGCAAATGGCATTATTTCATTCTTTTTTAGGGCTGAGTAATATTCGATTGTATATATATACCACATCTTCTTTATCCATTCATCTGTCGATGGACATTTAGGTTGCTTCCATGTCTTGGCTATTGTAAATAGTGCTCCTATGAACATAGGGGTGCATGTATCTTTTTGAATTATAATGTTGTCCGGATATATGCCCAGGAGTGGGGTTGCTGGATCATATGACAACTCTATTTTTAGTTTCTTGAGGAACCTCCATACGGTTTTCCATAGTGACTGCACCAATTTACTTTCCCACCAGGTTCCCTTTTCTCCACACCCTCTCCAGCATTTGTTATTTGTAGACTTTTTGATGATAGTTATTCTGACTGGTGTGAGGTGATACCTCATTGTAGTTTTGATTTGCATTTCTCTAGTAATTAGCAATGTTGAGCATCTTTTCATGTGCCTCTTGGCCATCTGTATGTCTTCTTCGGAGAAATGTCTATTTAGGTTTTCTGCCCATTTTTTGATTGGGTTGTTTGTTTGTTATTGAGTTGTATGAGCCATTCAAACAAGGAAATCTTGAGTAACAATAAAATCCTGGGACCACAGAGGTCTATGCACAATTACTAAGCTTTGACACCTTATTTACTTTTCTGCTTATCTTTTCCCTTTGTATCTCTCATTTTAAAAAATGTTTCAAATTATATCCGTAAAGTTTTTCATAACTAGATACAATTATTCATAAGTAATAAATTTTTAATTAATATGACATATCTTTGATTAAAAAGGTTATGTGATTATCAAGGGAAAAAATGATTTGAATCTTTTTTACCAAGACTTTCACTGCTACTGTAAGACAAATGCCACTTTCCCCATTAAGCTTTTCTTGACTTCTCTACTTACAATAACTCCTCCCTCAGAACCATTTTGGCATTTTGTTTACTATCCCCTCCCCCATTTTTATCATTTTTGCATTATATCTGTTTGTATCATTAGATCTAATTATCTTCCCCATTCACACTCTTGATCATTTATGTATCTCACTATAACATGTACATGATTGGTTCTTTTTTTGTCCCTAGCTTTATTGAGATATAATTGATGTTTAACACTGTATAAGTTTAAGGTGTACAGTGTGATTATTTGATATACATATGTAAATTGCATATAAATTTGATTTGTTTGAATTATGAAATTTTATGTATTCAGCCTATGGTTAATTGCCTTTAAGAGCCTTCTCTTTGTAAACTACATTTTGTTTGGATCCTACCCATTTCCCTCTCTGTTCCATTGTGTTTTTCATCTTTCACCTGAAGTTTGTAGGAAGTAAATGGTGACTGAGAGTTCAGTTGTTCCTCCACCTTCATCTCTAAGATCTTGGAAATAAGGGAAATTAGATTTACGACTGAGAATTAAATGGTAACATCAACACAAATCAAGGCAAAGCTACCCAACAATCACCCATAAAAGTCCAGCTGGACAGATTAAGAGTTGACTAAATATATTTGTCTAAAGAATATTCATAGAAGTGCTATTAGTTAACAAAGACAACATAGAAACAGGAGAGTGAGAAGCCTACTTTGGTTGTGCCTATGCAAGTACTGTCCAAGGGAGAGATTGTAGCCCACAAACTTGAACATTCCTCTCTCTGCATTGTGGCCTGATGTTATTAAATGTTTAAAACACACAATTTAATTTCCCTACCTCTAATTCCATGTTGATCAAGCAACCTTCTGATTATGATTGTTTTCTCATATATGTGTTTTTCCAAGGAGAAAATGTCTGAATGTGCCAAAGTAAATATTATAGTCACTGGGGCAGTTAACCTATTCATTGCAAATAATCATCTACCATTCTGGTTTTACATTAGCTTCTAAAACCTTATTGATGTTAATGTGAATTATGGATTCAGTCTCAATGAGCAGCCAAAACCAAATTCCTGAGTCTAAAAACTGAAGTCTAGATCCTGGACTTTAGTAAATTCACCAAGATAAATTCCACTTTGTTGATTTTTACCTCATATATAAAAACTGTCAACTGTAACGCCTTCTCCCCATCCCCATTACAAATGCCTTAACTCACCTATTCATTATTTTTCCTCTGGATTACAAATAGTAGCGTCTTATCTCATTTCCTGGCCATCAGTCAAGCTAGACTCCATTCTGATGCTGTATCTTTCTGAATCACAAGTCTGATCATGTTAACTCACCTTTTAAAGTATGCAGTGGCATTCTGCAGTGTACTTCACTCCATGCCATTTCATAAGTTGTTCCTCACCCCTGCCTGGAAAACTCTGTCTACCATGTTCACTAAGCTAACTTATATTTGTGCTTGAAAACTCAGCTCAGGATGTGCTCCAAGAAACATTACCAGATCCGTACAATCTGTTTTAGATGTTCCACTTTTGCACATCCACAACACACTGTCCTTACCTCTGTCATACTACCCACCACACTATATAGCAATTTTTTCTTGTATGTCTCCCCTACTATCACTTCAAGGCAGTAATAGGGATAGTGTCTGATCCTTTTCTGCATTCCCTAGCCCTAGTGTAATACTTGACACCTTTGATAAAAGAATTAGTGAATCTCTCTGTAACCTTATTCACTTCATTTAAACTTCAACAAGTTTCTGCGGTCTCCTTTCATTTCCCCCAATCTGTATTTTCTTTTTAATCTTTGACCATTCATCCCTAGCCACTTTTGTTGCCACTCTGAACTTGTCATGCTCTTCCTCTGCTTCTTCAGAGCCTTATGGCCAGCCAACCATCATGTGTGTGTATGTACGTGCGTGCATCCATTCATGAATGAGATTGTCAGGTGTCACTAACTTTGTGAATATCATTGTAGTGTGTAATTCTTCCCATAGAATAAAATATAATTGAATAAAAATAAATCAATATAAAATAAAATATAACTGAAAAGGTAAGTAACCTCTGGGTCTTAAATGAAAATTACTACATAAATGATAGCTAATAGACACACACAAAAAGATCAGCCTCTTTGAGATGCAAATTCTAGGCAGTCAGCTAGGCTCACCTACTATCTTGCTGAGTACTGCATACTAACTTCACAGAGCACCCAATTCAGATTTATGCTTCCATAAAATCACTCTACAGTGTGAGCTTTCAAGGTTGCTCATGAAAGCTGACTTTACACAACTATTAAACCTGAGAATACTAGGTTTACAGAACTACTTTTATATGCTAGGCTTGATGATGTATTAAAGCAAATATAAATTGGGGTTTTTTGCCCTCAGAAAGCATACAAGTGTTTCCTTTTATTCAAAAAACTCATGAAATTATACCTTCTCTAGGAAACCCTGATTGGAAAAGGTAGTGAATGAGTGCTCTCTTTACAGATACATTTTAAAATTATTTATTCAAGTTCAGAGAAGTTCCATTGGTTGTGATTACATTGAATTTATGGCTTAATCTGGTGGACAGTTTATTTTTGCAGTGTTGAGTCTCCCTATTCAGGAACATGATATTTCTCTGTTAATTCAGGTCTTCTTCTGTGGCCATCTGTAAAACTTTGTGGCTTTTTGTATAGATCTGTACATTTATTGTTAGGCATATTTCTAGATGTTTTAAATCTTGTTGCTATTTAAATGGCACTTTTTCCATTTTTTTTCCAACTGCTTTTTATAAGTATCTAGAAAGGCTGTTTAGTTGTAAATTTATTTTGTAACTAGGCACCTTACTGAAATCTTGTTATTTCTAATAACAAGAATGATTCCAAGACTGGAAGGGGCAGTAGAAATTATCTTGTCCAACCTTCTCATGTATAGATGAGAAGACTGAGACTCAGAGTAGTCTTAAGAGGGTTGAATTAAAATCTTAGATCTCCTGAGTCTCTAATCATTGTGTTTTACAAAATACCATATTGTTGTGAAGAGGTGAGAGAGTGAGACTGAGACAACAAACTGCTGAGGTCGAGCCTCTCAAATCTATATCCTGATGTAGTCATCACCAATCCAGGGTTTACAAATTTGGTTCAATTTACAGCTTGTCCTAGGAGTGAACAGGTCCCAGGGGATCAGTTCACTCTTTTCTTTCTGGAAAGAACAATTTATCAACAAAACAGCTAATTTAGAAGTTTTACTATGGGAAATCTTGTAACGTTCAGGGCATTGCCTTCTAGTGGTCACCTCTACCCAGGAAACCAAATTCGAGATCGCAGAATTACAACAAAGAAAACTGGATGTATCTGTGTGGTATTTACATTAAGATACGGTATTCTGATAGTGTGATAGTCTGTTCTGTTCTAGTGATATTTCTTTCCAAGTAACCCTGATAGGCATTATAATCATAGAAACTTTTCCCCAGGCAGTGGTTGAAATCGTGATACATGTTTCAGTCTTTTCTGTTCTAAAAACTGTCACTTCTTCACTCTGTCATGACTAGCATGTTGGTTTTAATAAGTAGAGCTTCTCTTAGATTAGTTCTATTTTAACTTCATTCCTCCCTTTCTAGAAAGGGACCTAAGCCCCATGCTGAGATTTATTTAGGCTGTACTTTAATCTTATCGGCACATTTTTAAATCATCTCTTAAGCAGATTACTTCAGAGAATATTTCCATAGATGGTTAAACATTCATGAATGTTGAATTCTTGTTAACTTTCTTTCAAGGGCATGGGTGAGCATGTTTAAAATCTGGCTCGCAAATTCTACTATATATGTCTTTTTGGATCCTGTAGCTTCCTTATCAAGCACCACACCGCTTCCTGAGTTCAATGGTACAACTGACCACTAAGCATAACCCAGAAGTCCATCAGAAGTTACTGAAATTCAGGGTTGTCAGGATTCTCTGTTCATTAGAGTTGCTGAGGAAACCTGTAAGAATAAATAACTGTGCCCACCTGCTCAATCTGTTGTTAGAACTGCAATGAGCAGAACTGTTACTCTTGCTTTAGACAACATTTGTCTGGGTAGGCCCAACCAGTTCAGCAACACATGATTTGGATTTGTTGGACTGGAATTGAAATATGTAGAGTAAGGTTATTGTAAATCTCTGAGAGATAAAATAGAGAATTGAAATCCGTAAAAGGGTTTGAGGTTGAATAAGATTGCAGTGGAGTGCATTTAAGAATCAGGGCAAGACAGGGAGATCAGCTCAGTGCTTTGTCTCCACCCAGAGGGGTGGGATACAGAGGGTGGGAAGGAGACGCAAGAGGGAGGAGATATGGGGGATATATGTATATGTATAGCTGATTCACTTTGTTATACAGCAGAAACTAACACACCATTGTAAAGCAATTATACTCCAATAAAGATGTTAAAAAAAAAAAAAGAAAGAAAAAGAATCAGCGCAAGCAGCAAAGCTAAGATGTCCGAGATCTGTGCTGAAAAACAAGTAAGGTGCTCATAATTCGTTTTATTGGTTGCTGCTCAGGTAGTAGGTGGATCAGCCAGATTTCAGGGCTTAGGACCCTGGGGCACAGCACCCAGTACACTTGACCACATTACCACATGATGGAAGGTGATGATGAGTGAAGGGTAATATATAAGGTAGCACACTCAAGGGCTGGATGCTTGTTCATGTCAGTGCTCACCAAATGGGAAAAGATAAAGGTAGATCCTGGAACTGACTTTAAACACCACCAGATAAAATGTTTGTATTCTTTATGGCAATTGTCTTGATGAAGTTATCAGCAGGAGACATCTTGTAACATGTATTTTTTCAGAAAGGTTTTCCATGGTCTGATATTCTTAATGAACTCACCTGTTGCTGGTCTTTATTCTTTTTTTAAGTTCAAAAAAAATTTTTTTAACTGATCTCCTACTTAGAAGCCAGGCCCTGTGCTAGGGCTTTAGAGGATACAGAAATTAATCAGGCATTTCACACTTACCAATCTGATAGAGGAGATGAAATTCAAAAAGATAATTATATACAATGGAGAAAAGACAGCCTCTTCAATAAGTGGTGCTGGGAAAACTGGACAGCTACATGTAAAAGAATGAAATTAGAACACTCCCTAACACCATACACAAAAATAAACTCTAAATGGATTAAAGACCTAAATGTAAGGCCAGACACTATAAAACTCTTAGAGGAAAACATAGGCAGAACACTCTATTACATACATCACAGCAAGATCCTTTTTGATCCACCTCCTAGAGAAATGGAAATAAAAACAAAAATAAACAAATGGAACCTAATGAAACTTCAAACCTTTTGCACAGCAAAGGAAACCATAAACAAGACTAAAAGACAACCCTCAGAATGGGAGAAAATATTTGCAAATGAAGCAACTGACAAAGGATTAACCTCCAAAACTTACAAACAGCTCATGCAACTCAGTATCAGAAAAACAAACAACCCAATCCAAAAATGGGTGAAGACCTAAATAGTTCTTGAAAGAAAATATACAGATTGCCAAAAAACACATGAAAGGATGCTCAACATCACTAATAATTAGAGAAATGCAAAGCAAAACTACAATGAGGTATCACCTCACACCAGTCAGAATGGCCATCATCAAAAAATCTACAAACAATAAATGCTGGAGAGGGTGTGGAGAAAAGGGAACCCTCTTGCACTGTTGGTGGGAATGTAAATTGATACAGCCACTATGGAGAACAGTATGGAGGTTCCTTAAAAGACTAAAAATAGAACTACCATACCACCCAGCAATCCCACTACTGGGCATATACCCTGAGAAAACCATAATTCAAAAAGAGTCATGTGCCACAATGTTCATTGCAGCTCTATTTACAATAGCCAGGACATGGAAGCAACCTAAGTGTCCATTGACGGATGAATGGATAAAGAAGATGTGGCACATATATACAACGGAATATTACTCAGCCATAAAAAGAAATGAAATTGAGTTTTTTGTAGTGAGGTGGATGGACCTAGAGTTTGTCATACAGAGTGAAGTAAGTCAGAAGGAGAAAAACAAATACCATATGCTAACACATTTATATGGAATCTAAAAAACAATTTTACTTAAAAAATGGTTATGAAGAACCAGGGGCAGGACAGGAATAAAGATGCAGATGTAGAGAATGGACTTGAGGACATGGGGAGGCGGAAGGGTAAGCTGGGACAAAGTGAGAGAGTGGCACGGACTTATAAATACTACCAAATGTTAAATAGATAGCTAGTGGGAAGCAGCCACATAGCACAGGGAGATCAGCTCGGTGCTTTGTGACCACCTAGAGGGGTAGAATAGGGAGGGTGGGAGGGAGACTCAAGAGGGAGGAGATATAGGGGTATATGTATATGTACAGCTGATTCACTTTGTTATAAAGCAGAAACTAACACACCATTGTAAAGCAGTTATACTCCAATAAAGGTGTTAAAAAAGATGATTATAACACAAGAAAAACTATTAGTTTTAGGAAAATAATATCAACCAAATGGTATGGGAGTTGGGATGGGGGAAAGATTATTTCTGGATTGGGGGAGCAGAGAAACTTCATTGAGAAGTTCATGGGATTTGAGCAGGCCTTTGTAAAATAACCTTTGAAAGATTTTGACTGGTATAGAGCAGGGCATTACCCTTGGAAGGAACAGTGTGAGCAATGGCATAGATGCAGGAAAGCATGGGCCATATAGAGGGAAAAGTACATAGGCCAGTTTGGGTAAAGGTAAATAGTGGAAGAGAAAGATGAGAGAACAGTTCAAATTAGAGCATCTTGAATGTGTGGCTGATAATATATCTGAACTTCATTCAGTAACCCATGGGAAGGCATCGAAGGTTTTTGAGCTGCTAAGAAGTCATGATCAGTGTTCTGCTCTCGGGCAGCAGTGGGTACTTTATAAAAGTTGGAAGCAAATATCAGGATATTGAATCCAGGAGGAAGGTATAAAGAATCTGATGATATTAGTGGGATTAGAAAGGAGGCAGTAGCTTCAAGAGACCCTCAAATGTAATATATAGAACCTGAGAGGTGATCAGAGAAGGAATAGATGGTAACTCTTAAATTTTATGAAAGAGTTACAGAATAATAAGGCAGAGGATCAGATATGCTTAAAATCAGGGAAGGTAAGAAATGTCATTTTGGAACATGTTTATCTTGAGACGAGAGTGAGCACCTAAGAGGAAATGTCCAACAGTTTAAGTTTGGGACTAGAGAGTTTTAGGAGCCAGGGCTAGAGTTGCAGTGAGAGGACATATCATAACTCAGGGAAAGCACACACAGCAAACAGGTATAAGAACAACGCCTTGGGGGAAGAGCACCTATTATGTGCAAGGCATTGTAAAAAAAAAAAAGCTTGATATACTTTATTTTATATAATCCTTGCAACAAAGGTGAAGTGATTATCTTCATGTGCGAGATAAGGAGAAGTTCAGAGTGATTATCTCATTAGACCAAGGTCATACATTTGACAGTGTTGGTTGGCTCCAGGGTTTAGAGTTAGGTCAGCGGAAATTTACTACATCACACTGCAGAGCTGTCAAAGAGGCAGGAGGAGGAAAACCAGGAGAATTAATTGTCATGAAAACAAGGGAGAAGACTAAGTGTCTTAATGAACTATGGGGTGACTGTGGGAATAGAAAAGATGGAGGTGAGGAAGTGAAATATCTTCAGTGGTTCCCAGAAGTTCCAGCTTTTGTTGGGAATTTGTGCCAAGACCACATAGATGCCAGTCTTAGGTACATTTAGAGAGGCTGTTTAAGGACTTTGAACTGCACCTGGCCTGGCTGGAGGTTGAGTTCCATCTACAAATGTACATTTTAACTTGCTCAAATAAGCACTTACCCCAAAAGCACCAGCTGATCTTCCAACTTTGTTTTTAGCAGGAGAGACTACTTTTTCAATTTAGGATATAGGAAAATCCCAGATAAAATCAGAGTTATTCAAGTTGAAGGAGAGGGAGTACCCTTTTCCTCCTCCTTGCTCCCCTCTACCCTTAATCCACTTCAGAAAAGGGTTCTGAAACCTCCTTGCTGTACATAATAGTATTTGAAAAAAACCTGCTTTGCATTAAATTTGGAGGGGGGTGACAAAGGGAAGTGACAGGTATTGCCCTTTATTATAGATGAGAAAAGCTAGAGAACTGAAGGAAAGAGTCATTTGCTTTAGGTACAAATAATTTAGGAATCCAGCTGAGAATAGAACAGGAGTTTTCAAACTCCCCAACAGTCAGCACTCTATTATCTCACTCTTGTCCCCAGTTTTAAAACAAATAAAATTTGTTTAGAAAAGAACATAGCACTTGATTTCTAAGATTCCATTCAGCAGATATTTGTTAACTACATATACGTGCAAAACAGTTAAGACCCGCTTAATAAACACTGACTCATTTTTATAGACTAAAAGAAAGGGAAAATAAACTATCCTAAAGCATCAGTATTATATTACCGAATAAGGAGCTTTCTCTGTGAGACTGCAAAATTACAAGCGCCAGAAAGAGATTGTGTGGACTCCAATATTTGTTCAGACCCAATTTAAAGCTCTAGGCAGAAAAGAGGGGTTTTGTAGCACACAGTAGCTTTACAAAGCCTGCCTTATAGGCTGAGCAGGTAACTCCTGGGGAAGACCATGAGTTTGAAAATGAGAGCAGTGGCTAAGAAACTATAGTGTTCTGCAGGTTTTTTTCTACTCCATTTGTGTTTGAAGTTAGTTTTATATTCATCTTCACCTATTTGCTTTAAACCACTTGAAACCAAATCCAAGTTAATTGAAAGGTTACGAGGGGTCCATGAACCACCTTTGGAAGAAGCAGTTTGCAAACAAGGGTTTTGAAACTCTCTTCATTTTCCCTATCTAGAGGAAACAGAATTTCAAAATCCACAAAAAAAGAATTTGGCAAGTTCCCAGAAGCCGGGAATCAGACGTAGGAAGCTGAAGGAGATCTAGTCATCTAAATGGCTTCATAGACTAGTAGATGTTTCAACGTCTTCCTACCCCTCCCAGAGTTTTAAAGTTACTAAGTTTAGAAGATCTCTGTTTTCCTAGAGCGTTTTCCAGTCAGAAAGAATTTATGGTTGAAATAAGGAGTGGATAAGACAGGAACTGTAACTGAGAAGAGAGGTGTAGTGTAGAGTCCTGGCAGTTTTCAGGCTGTGCCGTTTAAAAGCATTTCAGGGTAAGGCTTGCTTTTTATTTTTTATTTATTTATTTTATTTTTTTAGTATATGTGCTTCTGTTGCGTTTTTTTTTTAAAAAAAAAATTAAAAAGAAAACTTTTGATAACTTTGCTAGATTCATGGGGTGGGAATTGGGTTGGGGGAGCATTGATTTCTGGAGTAACTCTGGGGATTTGTGCATCGGATATAATAGCTAACGCAGAGAAACCTTAATGGAGTAGACTGGAAGCTTCCATGATTTTACACAACTGTTTTGGGGAAAACATAGTTCTTATTTTAGTCAGGGGATGATGGGCACATCTGCTTCTATGTGAGAGTCCTTTCCTCAGATTCCCAAAAGCCTTCAAGTCAACCAGGGATTTGTTCCTTTGTTGGTAAAGAACTCTACTCTCTGGAAGACAGATTTGTTCATTGAAAGCCAATAATGACTTACGTGCATGCAGTCTATGATATTCTAGTACTAAGAGTCATTGGCTATTCTTATATCACAAATATGCCATTGCTAGACTGCATTGTGTTTTAGTTTATGTAGTTTTCAGACTGAGCTAAATATATGAAGACTTTCTCTAATACTTTGTACTTAGTAAATTTGCCAGTTTTTGTATATAATAAGTGTGGGGAGGGTATAGGATGTTGGCAGCACAGAATCACAGCTGTGGCTTGGGGGAACTTGAGGTTGGTTTGCAATGTGATACCAATCGGAACTCTATAGGCTAAAATATCAGTAGACCAGTACTCAACCCCAAGTTTTAGTAAGGTCATTCTTGTTTCTATGTTATGTGACTCAGTTCAAGGTCTAGGCTGCTTGGAGATTATCAGCTCAAGGTGGGACCTCTTATTTCTACCTTTAGATTCTCATGTCTAAGTGAAAGAGCTTTAGTTTCTATAACCATGTCATTACAGAGGGAAAAATAGTAAGTTTACAGTGGAGAGTTCTGGCAGACACCATCTTAGCCAAGCATTCTAGGTTCACATCACTAGGAGTCCATATGACAGCATGTATCCCCTGATGATGCAATGAGAAGGGCACATCACACTCAAGTTGAGGCACTTTCTACAAAACAACTGGCCAATACCCTTCAAAGCTCTCAAGATTATGAAAAACAAGGAAAGAATGAGGAACAGTCACATATGGAAGGAGACGTACAACTAAATGTAATGTGGGATCCTGGATTAGATCCTGGAACAACAACAACAAAAAAGGACATTAGTGGAAAGAATTGGTAAAAAATAAATATTTTCTGTACTTTAGTTAATAGTATTATACCAAGGTTAATTTCTTAGTTTGTAATTGTTTAATCGTTATGTAAGATATTAACATAAGAAGGTGGGTGGAGTGTATGGAAATTCTCTATACTATTTTTGCGACTCTTCTGTAAGTTTAAAATTATCTCAAAATAAAAAAATTTTTTTCATGTAGTAACCTGAATTGGGCCAACTCTTTTAGTAAGTGTTAATTAAAAATTACTCTCTGAGGAGTTCCCTGGTGGCGCAGTGGTTAAGAATCCACCTGCCAATGCAGGGGACACGGGTTAGATCCCTGGTCCGGGAGGATCACATATGCTGCAGAGCAACTAAGCCCGTGTGCCACAACTACTGAAGCCCGCATGCCTAGAGCCCGTGCTCCGCAGCAAGAGAAGCCACCACAATGAGAAGCCCGCGCACCGCAAAGAAGAGTAGCCCCTGCTCAATGAAACTAGAGAAAGCCCGCGCACAGCAACAAAGACCCAACGCAGCTGAAAAAACTAAAATAAAATGATAAAAAAAAATAAAAATAAAAATTACTCTCCAGAGTAATTATTCTTCCTCATAGGAAGACTATTTCCTATCTGGTATGTTCACTTTAATTTTTTAGTTCTTTTGTTATTATCATATATTGAATAGATATAAAGTTTATCACAAATGTGTAAGTTGGAAAGAGTAACACCATGAGCACAAATGTAGCTTGAAACACTCCGTATGCTTTTTCCATCCCATCCCCTTCCCTCTCCCTAAACTCTATCCTGAATTTGGTATTTTTAATTCCCTTGTTTCTCTTTATAGGTTTACCTTGAAAGTATTTATCCCTGACGATATAGTTTTACATGATCTTTAACTTTACATAAGTGGAATAATATTTTATGTATACTTTTGCAATTTGTTTTTTCCCTAAATATTATATTCCTGAGATTTAACAATGTTAATATGTATAACTTAGCTCACTCATTTTCACTACTATGTAGCTTTCCATTTTATGAACATACCACAAGTTACTTCTCTATTCTATCATTAATAGCCATTTGGTTGGTTTCCCAGTTTTGCTGTTATGAGCAGTGCTATTGCACACATCTTCGTATGTGGCATATTATGACAGTTTCCCTAGGGTATATAAATAAGATGGACTAGCTGGGTTATAGGGTAAATTCTCCATCAACTTTATTAGATAAGGCCAAATTGTTTTCCAGAGTGGTTTGTCCAATTTTTAATACCACCAACAGTATGTAAGTGTTCCAGTGGTTCCACTTTCTCTCTAACACAATATTATTAGACTTAAATTTTTTTTTACTAAGCTGGTGGGTGTGTATATTAAAATTTTAAAACATTGCCCTTTGTTGATTGACTACTTTGTGTCAAGTACTGTGGCAGACGTTTTCATACATTATTTAATTTAATCCTCTCACAGTTCTTCTTAGCTCCCTAATGGAAACTAATGTTGTACTTAGTTTGTAATACATAATTACCTCTAAACCTCTCTCTGGCAAATTTATTCCTTATCAGATTTTTCTCCATCTTGTATCTGCTAAATTTATTTTCTGTTTCTTAAAAAAAAATTATTCTCACTTTAGAAGAAATTTAAGGCATGAAGTGGTTAATAACTTGCCCCAAGTCACATTGTCGTTAATTAGTAGCAAACTTTGAAATGAAACCCAGTTCTCTAGCTCCTAATCCTTTTTTTTTACTCCATCTCTTCCCTTTTCCCTCCCACATCGCATTTCTTCTTCCCTTCCCTCACATTCTCCTCCTCCTCCTCTGAGTTTAACAGCTTAAATGTATTTTCCAGTTGGCAGCTATGTAATGTGATGTGCGTGTAGAGAGCGTCACAAGATTGGGTGAGTGCCTGGTTCCAGCTAAATAGTCATTACTCAGGTCCCTGGCTGGCTGTTAAGTGTCACAACCATTTCAAATTCCAAGCTGTGCTGCTTGTGTGCATTTGGCCAGGCTACCCTCTCAAAGCTGTCGATGGCCCTGCAGGGGTTGGAGAGAATCCAGAACTTCAGGACCTCCCATCCTTGGCTCTCCTTTCTCAGCAGTAGGAACCCCAAGCCTACTGTGGGGGTCCCTGAGAATTCTCAGGCAACTGAAGGTAGGACTGGGTGCCTAGAGAGTGATGCTATTAGAACTGCTCACGTTCGTTAGGAACACACAGATTCTGTTGACAGAAGAAACAGACCTTAGCTTGGGGTACAAAACTTGCAGCACAAGTGAATTTTTTCGGCCTACACAATATTTAATTTTACTTTTTAAAAACTTTGGATGCTTTTATAGGAAGCATGCACTCACCAATTGGTCACAATGCCCAGCACTTCATTTCTTGTTGTTTTATACCTAACTGCTATTAACTCCCTGGCTCCTAAAGTTATTTGATGCAACTCTGCCTAGATTATTGAAATATGAATTGTATCCTTACTGAGGTCACTTGGGACTCACTGAGGGCAGAACTGGAAGATGCATTCTCATTCCAAAGTGATCACAGTTGCCCAGGAATTTTTTTTTTCTGACAGCCAAACGTCCCTTGGCTGTAAATACTCTTTTACTTAGACTTAACACTCCCCCTCAAAATTATGGATTTTTGTCCCATCTAATCTTGTTTGGGATAATTAAGATGAAAATACATGTAATATTTTCTAATCTTGGCTTATGCATACTTAGTGACTTAGGAGACCTGAAAGAAATTAATTAATTAAAATAAACATACTTTTTTGGCCTTTTTTGAATTGGGTTAAGAATGGAGAGATAGAAGGGTTTTCTGTGTAGCATAGTCATGGGGTTTGATAAAGCATAATTTTCAAAAGGTTAAAAAACATGACTCTCATGTAAATATAAAATGGACAGATGTCACAGATTTTATTTAACTCATTAATTAATGAGGGAACCAGTAAGATGTTAAGACCAGTTCAAATAAAAATTTAGGAGCTGTGTATATATAGGCAATTTCATTAAAAAAAAGTTAAGATTTCTCAATTATATACAAAACTATTTAAAGTCCTAAAGTACATTAATCATAACCTTTGGAGTTATCTTTTCCACCAGAGAGAAAATATTTATATCTATATTAGATGAAAATCTACAAGTTAACTGCTGCCCTATGGGGTTATAGAATAGTCCAACAGAAAACTAATCAAAGGTATAAGCCCAGAACTTCACTAAAAGATCACCCAATAATTTATTTTTCCTGTTTCCAAGTTTCAGCTAATTTTTCTGGCAGATTATAGTTATCAGCTTAGATTTGGTTGCCAGGAAGTGGAATCTGTTTCCCAAGTTTTGAAAATATAACTTTATGATAAGGATGTATGAAATGAATTCTAAAATTTAGCACATGTATTTTAGAGGTAGATTTATTTTGGATTTCAGAGATCAAGTTCCAAGTTTCTTAAACATTCATTTAAGTAAAATGGTATTGGCAATGAGAAATTCTCATTCTAAATTTTTTTATTTCCTTTACAGAAATCCCAGGGAATTTTAACTGGAACTACTCTGCAATGTCTGTATTTGAAAAGGAAAGTGAGGACAAACAAAATGGAGGTAGGTGAACTCTAAGTCTGTATGTCATTATTGTTGCCTGTAAAAAGTGCACACATGCCCGCACATGTGTGTGCACTTGCACGTATGACAGATAAATAGACTGGCCAACCTACCAAACTACCATTTTAGCAAACTGACCAGGAAAGGAAATATACTTTGCAGAAGTAAATACTTTGTACTTACAATTTCAAGCTCCCTTGTTCTGTCATTTGAGAATTCTAATTTGAGTAGTTATACTTGCTCATCTTTTGTTCTTTTATCTGTACTCTTAATTTATTTTGTACTTTTATTTGGAAGTTCATCAGGAAAGCATGTGTTCCTTTTCCTCTCCCCATCCTTCACAACCACCTCCTGCTAAAAAAGAAGTGGTTAATGTGAAAAGCAGTTGCTGAGGCTAATTAAGTCATCTTTTGCAGACTTTTTGCAGACAGAGCAAGTGGATCTGGCTATGGTGTTAGAGAGGATTTCTGTACCACTTCCGTGCTTTCCTGTGGTGTTTCAAAGTACTAAAAGGAGCTGGGGTAATCACACCCAAGCCACCTTTAAGAATGAAACTGCCTGGCATGAAAAAAGAAATCTTTTTCTAACATAAAATTTTGAGAAAGCAAGCCAGACTGTAGTTCTATATTTAGGCTTCCTTTTGAGGAGTGGAGAAGGTGCAGAGAATGAAATTAGGTCACTGATTTAAGGTCACACTATACCTTCTTTACTTTCTGTCATTATGCAGTTGTCTGATTCCTGGAAGGAGCCCATTCCAAGGGCACAGGCCCTGGTTCTAGGAAGAGGAAGTCAGGGAGCTCCCAACAGAAGGAAAAAGCAAGAAGTCCTCTCCTACTCTCAGAACTGCTGAAAGAGAGAGGGTTGAGGAAAACAGGCTAACTGACCAATTTCTCCTGCATCTTCTTATGAACAGAGAATATGGCAGACAGTGTAAATCAGTGAAGCGAGAACACACCCTCACACCATACACAACAATAAACTCAAAATGGCTTAAAGACTTAAATATAAGACATGACACCATAAAATTCCTAGAAGAGAACATATGCAAAACATTTCTCTGACATAAATCGTAACAATGTTTTCTTAGGTCAGTCTCCCAAGACAATAGAAATAAAAGCAAAAATAAACAAATGGTACCTAATCAAACTTATAAGCTTTTGCACAGCAAAGGAAACCATAAACCAAATGAAAAGACAACCTACAGACTGGGAGAAAATATTTGCAAACGATGTGACCAACAAGGGCTTAATTTCTAAAATATACAAACAGCTTATACAATTCAATAACAACAACAACAAAAAACCCCAAATAACCCAATCAAAAAGTGGGCAGAAGGTCTAAATAGACATTTCTCCAAAGAAGACGTGCAGATGGCCAGTAGGCACATGAAAAAGATGCTCAGCATTGCTAATTATTAGAGAAATGCAAATCAAAAACTACAGTGAGGTACCACCTCACACCGGTCAGAATGGCCATTATCAAAAAATATACAGATAACAAATGCTGGAGAGGGTGTGGAGAAAAGGGAGCCCTCCAACACTGGTGGAAATGTAAATTGGTGCAGCCACTGTGGAAAACCAGTATGGAGGTTCCTCAAATCATTAAAAATTGAGCTACCATATGATCTAACAATCCCACTCCTGGGCATATATCCAGACAAATCTATAATTCAAAAAGATACATGGACCCCTATGTTCATAGCAGCACTATTTACAATAGCCAAGACATGGAAGCAACCTAAACATCCATTGACAGATGAATGGATAAAGAAGATACAGATATATATACACACACAATGGAGTATTACTCAGCCATAAAAAAGAACGAAATAATGCCATTTGCAGCAACATGGATGGACCCAGACATTATCATACTAAGTACAGTAAGTCATACAGAAAGACAAACATCATATGATATCAGTTATATGTGGAATCTAAAAAAATGATAGAAATGAACTTATTTACAAAACAGAACCAAACACAAACATAGAAAACAAATTTATGGTAACCAAAGGCAGAGGAGGGGGAGGGATAAATTAGGAGTTTGGGATTAGCGATTAGCAGATACACACTACTATATATAAAATAGGTAAATGACAAGGTCCTACTGTATAGCACAGGGAACTATATTCAATATCTTGTAATAAACTATAGTGGAAAAGAATCCGAAAAAGAATATATATACACATATAGCTGAATCATTTTGCTATACACCAGAAACTAACACAACATTGTAGATCAACTATACTTCAACAAATAAATAACTTTTTAAGAAAAGAAAATATAGAGGACAAAATACTTTAGGGAGCAGTAAGTTCAAGGTTAATGAAGAATGTGATAGTCAATAAAGACTGATTAATTTATTCAACAAATATTTATTGATCACCAAATGCCACTGTGCTACATGCTGGCAATACAATAGCCACAAAACTAGACAGAATCCCAGCCCTAATGGAGATTATGGTTTACTGAGGGACAGCCTTTAATTAAGTAATAAGACATTAAATAATAGCACAGAGAAATGTCAAATTATATCGACGGTAAGTGCTAGGAAGTCAAGGTCATATGGGAGGCACAGTGGTTAAGACCGTGGATTCTGGAGCCATACTGTCTAGGTTTGAATCCTAGCTCCACCACTTACTGTTATTTTTGGGAAAATCTCTTAATTTCTTTATGCTACAGCTTCTCATCCATAAAATGGGGCTACCTCATAAGGATGTTGTGAGGATTAAATGAGGTAATATTTGTAAAGCACTGGCACATGGTAAATACTAGGTAAACGTTTATGTAAAAAGTAATTTATAAGAGCTTGGTGCTCCCATTCAGGAAGATAATTAAGAACTTGAATGTTTATACATGTGGTCATTTCAAAAAGTCAAAATTTTTACCAATGAAAAGTAATTGGAACCAGTTTTCTTGGTCTGAATTCCTTCAGATAGGCTAAGTCTACCTACTGCAGTAGAGTTATTGCTTGTGCTGTTTGGAGCAGTGAGCAGTTAATCCTGGTCCATCCTGTTGGCCTGAGTCAACAAAATAACAGTGGCAAAACCAGTATTTGGCAGGTAACTCTGCCCTTTTCCAGGCTATCAGCCTGTTCTGGTTGGAAAACACATAGTACATAGAGTGGATGTGGAGTTGACTTGTTCCAGCATTTTGCTTACCTACTCTCTCCTTTCTATTTTTCACTACTTTCTTAGTTCAACCTCTCACTGTTTCAAGCATTGATTATTGCAGCAATCTTTTAAGTCTTTATTCTGCAATGTGTTCCTCTGTAAATACGTCATATTAATCTTTCTGAAATTCCAGTTTTATCACATTTTTCCCTGCTCAGAATCTTTCTGGGATTCTTTGTCAGCTACTAGATAAAATTTAAGGTCATTAGCCTGCATTAAAAGCCTGACTTTATAGTCTTGTTTCCTCCCTCCTTCAGACTCTTCCTACCTACTGTACTATCATACAACTTGTCTAGTCTCAGTGCTGAAAATTTCATTAAGTTCTTTTTTTCTGCCTAGATACGTGTTCCCTACATCTATCAATATATTGAATCTATATTCATCTTTTAGGTTTAGTGCAAGTCCTCTATGAAGCCTTCTCCAGCAACTCTAGCCACCAGTGCCCTCCACGCCCCTGGCATTATCTTTCCTTCTTGAATTCCTATAGTGCTTGATTTCTATAATTTTTAAAAATAATAGCCTTATTAAGATATCACTTGTCATAAAATTCACCATTTTAAAGCACACAACTCAGTGATTTTCAGTACACTCACAGAATTGTGAACCATGACCATAATTCAATTTTAGAAAATTTTCATCACCCCAAAAGAAACCCTGTACCCGTTAGGAATCACTCCCAATTCCCCCCACCTCCAGCCACTGGCAACCACTAATCTATTTTCTATCCGTATGGACTTGTCTATTCTACACATGATATATGCATAATATATACACATATATATAGAATCAAGTAATATATAGCCTTTTGTGACCGGCTTCTTTCACTTAATGTTTTCAAGGTTCATGCATATTGTAGCATATATTAGTACCTCATTCCTTTTTACGGCTGAATATCATTTCATTGTATGGGCACACGACTATTTGTTTATCTGTTCATCAGTTGATAGATATTTACATTGTTTCCACTTTTTGGCTATTATAAACAATGCTGCTATAAACATTTATGTACAAGTTTTTGTGTGGACTTCAATTCTCTTGGGTTTCTACAATTCATTGTAAATCTTATTAATATCCTGCCTTGAACTTTTACTTTACTGTTTTGCATATATGTTGAGTTTATCTACTAAGTTATCTACCTAGCCCAGTGCCTACAGAGTTCCCTCTGTCCTGGAGAGTTTACAAGCTTGTCCCATTTATTATACTTCTCCTTTCCCTCAGCTTTACCACCCATACACATATATTGATACAAATATCATCATTGTTATCATCACCACTACCACAACACAACAGTAAAAATTATTAATAAGTATTGATAGGTAGTTAAATAATACTAGGTAGTAAATTCAAAAGGGTGAGATACACTTGTATGTATTGACATGGAAAGATCTACAATACATATTATGAAAAGAAAAAAGCAACTAGCAGAGCAATACATATAGTAGCATCTCATTTGTTTAACAAACACATATAGGTGTTTGTGTATATGTATATGTTTGTAAGTAAATACTCTAAGGAAGGGACCCCCAAAGGATATACGCCAATCTGTTAACTGTGGTTTCCTTAGGAAAGGGAGAAGGCGTGGGAAAGGAAACTTTATATTTTTTCTCTCTATATTTTTGAGTTTGGATCTTTTACAGGTAAAATATGTTTGCTTTACTTTGGTGATTTGAAAAATAATTAAAGAAAAAAGTGTAATCGCAAAGGAAAAAAACTAAGTTGGAGAAACTAGAAAGAAAGGACAGAAGAAGAAATAGTACGAAGGAAGAGGGCATAGATATTGCAGCATGTAGGGCAGAAAATTAATCAGAGCCTTAGTAATAGAATCCTATGCAACACCACATCTAAATAAACACAAAAAAATAGACATCAATGTTGCACAACTCTGTGAACATAACAAACACCATTGAATTGTACATTTTATTTTAAACACATGCATGTATAGAATGTACATTATATCTCAATAAAGTTATTTAAAATAAAACAGACATCTAAAATTTTTAGAGCTAGTTTCTAGAATTCTGTTTATTTAGAAAATTTAAAGCAACAATTGAATTAATTTGTAGGAACTTTTCTTGACCTCAGTAAAAGTCAGGGTAGCCAGATAAAATACATGATTCCCAGTTAAATTTGAATTTTAGTAAACAATGAATAGTTTTTTAGTGTAAGTATGCCCCATGTAATATTTGGGACATATTTTGTTTTTGTATTTTTATTTGCTAAATCTGGCAATGCTAAACAAAGGGAATTAAATTTTGAATCTTTTATAGTTAAATTGTTTCTTTGGCATCACCAGGGTTTGCTCTTAGGTCCAGCTTTGTGTGAATGGCATTTTGTTTCTGATGGCCTTTATCATAACTTTCCCAACCTCTCATCTCCTATCCCAAGGAAGGTTTTATGATTGAGAAGCACTGAAAGTGATGTCTAGTAGTTCAGTCAAACATGATGGTTTTTACCTTTACCACATTGATGAGAAATCATTAGTTCTACATTTCAAATGAGGTCAGAATGGTAAAGCACCACTCTCAACTCCCATCTCCCAGTTGATGTTTCTGTCAGCTTCTCCCTTGGAGAGGAAAGGGGAAAAAAACGAAGGTCTCCAAGAGGAGTAGGGTGAGGGGACTTTGGTTTTGAGCACATTCTGAATTGTGTCAGCCAAATCAATCTTGTATGACATCCTGTTAATAAATGAGGGTTTACTTTTTTTTTTTTTTTTTTTTTGCTTTTTACTATCTTTCTTTTCTTTAGTGTCTTGTCCTTTGAGCAATTCTAGTCTTGTTCTGCTAAACTTGGACAGAAGAATTAGTGAAGCTACAGAGGATGATCAGAGGCATGGTAACAGGAGCGCTACAGTAGTTCAAGAACTAGAATTTTCATGACCTTCAAGGTTTTAGAGAGCTTCCTCTCCAGGTTGTTTTTGACACTGCAACTCTACTCACCCTCTTCAGTCATGCTGATTATCCTCCTGTTTGCTGACCTTAGAAAGATCAACAAAGAATTAGTCTTAGCTGGGGTTTCTCTTTCAGTCCAGCTGTTCTGTGATAATATAGATACTCCCACAAGGAGGAGGAGGTGATTATTCTCCTTTGGAGGGGTTTGGACAGAAATCTGACCATGATTCAACAGAATGTGTTTCTAAGCATCTATTCACTTGTGTGCTTGTTCATTCAACAAATTTGTGTTAAATCCAGGGCCTAATGCTGAGCTAACCAGTGGGATACAGAGATTTAAAGAAAAGAAAAAAGTAAAAAAGACATGGTCTCTATCTTTAAGGAGGTCTTTGTTTAGTGGGAGAAGATGGTATTAGAAGTATTATAAATGAGCTGAATGTAAACCATGAGACATAGCAATGGGTAGACTGAACCAGAAACACGTAATGAAATGGTGATGAGACAGCAAATTAGTTACTGCCTCTTCCGCAGGACCGCTGACCCTGGACTTTCCCATGATGACTCTCAGCTATGTCATTTAGCTATTCTTCATACCATTCTTTAGATAGAAATATCATCTGGTGACTGCACTCAAGATATCTTAGAGATGCAGTCTGGAGAGATGAAATATAAATGTTCTTGTGTACCCAAGACTGGAAGCCATATGGGCAGCTAAATCAACTGATAGCTATAATGTTCCCATTATGCTTTTTGACTACTAGGATAAATTGTGATCATTTGGAATCTAAGAAATTCCAGAATTCCTACTGTAAATTGATTCCAACTAATCTGAGCAGAAATTCCAGAACTTGGTCAGTTATCCTTCCCCTGGCACTCTCTTCACTGATTTTTAGAGATGGGTAAGTTTCAGTCATACGCATTAAGTGACTTGGGTGAAATCACCTAGGCCTGTTGATCTAGAATGACAGCAGGGGGTTATTGCTGAGTTTCTCTCACCAGCACCTGGGCTTCCTTGATCTGGGAGTCTGGTGGTGTAAGGAGAGGGGACCTTGACTAATCCCCTGGTTAGAGACTTGCACTCCTAAAGGTCATCTCACTGCTCTTCTGTCTTTAGTTGGAAAATCCTATTTGTGATTGCTTTCCCACTGTGAGCAAGGAGGTATTTGCTCAGAACCTCCTAAGACTGATTGCCTCCTGACCACCTGGCCTGACTTCCTTTTTCTCCCTCCCTCCTTCTTCCTCCTGCTTCTTTTTCTTTCTGTGTGCCACTTTTTCCAGTTCCCTCTTACAGAGCCCATTTTCCTTTTTAGTTTCTACCATTTCCTTCTCTGGGTGCATCTCCAATTTTCTGTAGCTTTAACTCCTAAAACTTGAGATTGGATTACATCAAGATTGCATAAGAGCTATGTTTTTCACTCTAGCATTTGATTCAAAACTCTTAAGTACATACTTAGAGGCTTCTCCTACTTTGACACTTCTCTCCTACTAACATCCCACCAAGGGATTTTCCATCACTAGACTGTGGCTTTTGTACCCTTTCTTCTTTACTGGCTGAGTCAGCTTAGTATATCCACAGGAGATAGCTGAAAGTTCAAACTCTACTTTGAGCACAGACAACTGTATCAGTGATCCTTGTGGAATCTCCTTGACATAGCATAAGATAAAGGACAAAAAAATATCATTTAATGAGTACTTTTGATGTGTCAGGTATTATGTAGACAGTTTATGAGTACCATCTCATTTAACCCTCATATTAGCAGATAAGGTAGATTTTACTATCCCGTTTTACACATGAGGAAACTAAAGCCCAGAGATGGAAAATGACTTGCCCTAAGTCACTTAACAGTTTAGTCACAAAGCCCAGTCTAGAACTGCTAAAATTTTCTGAGCATTTTTTGATGTATTGGGAATTGTTCTTAAGTGTTTTGCATGCCTCAATTTATTAATCCTCACAATAACTTTATGAGTAGGTATTATTATCATTCATTTTACAGATGAAGAAAATGAGTCTCAGAAAGGTTAAGTAACTTCCTCAAGGCTATGTAGCTGGTGAGTGAAAGACTGAGATTTGAACCCTGGAAGTCTGACTCAATTGTCCATGTTCTTTTTTTTTTTTAATTGAAATATAGTTTATTTACAATATTGTGTTAGTTTTAGGTGTACAGCAAAGTGATTCAGTTATATATATTTTTTCAGATTATTTTTCCATTATAGGTTATTACAAGATATTGAATATGGTTCCTATGTTCTTTTTCTTTTTAATATAAATTTATTTATTTTTGGCTGCGTTGGGCCTTCGTTGCTGCCCGCAGGCTTTTTCTAGCGGCAGTGAGCAGGGTCTACTCTTCGTTGTGGTGCGCAGGCTCCTCATTGTGGTGGCTTCCCTTGTTGCGGAGCACGGGCTCTAGGCGTGCAGGCTTTAGTAGTTGTGGCTCGCAGGCTCCAGAGCACAGGCTCAGTAGTTGTGGTGCACGAGCTTAGTTGCTCTGTGGCATGTGGGATCTTCCCGGTCCAGGGCTCGAACCCATGTCCCCTGCATTGGCAGGCAGATTCTTAACCACTGCGTCACCAGGGAAGTCCCGAGTTCCTATGTTCTTAACCACTGTGGAAGCCTGCCATGTTTTTAACTCTAAGTCAACTGCACATTTTATAATACCAAGTTGCCTTGCTTCGCCAAGATGTCTGACCCTTTCATTTCAGTGATTTTTACCACCCTCAGGCCAGCTCCCAGCACAGGTCTTTGTGAAACCAGGCCTTCGCTGAACAGGCTGTAGACTCAACCCTTAGTTCCCAATGAAGGATGCATTTTCCACAGTCACCAGAGGCTAGAGCTAGGTGTTTGTCCCCTTGAATTCCATAGCCATGACTACTTCAACTAGACCATCTCCTAGACTCTCCTTGTCTAAGCTAATTTTCAATCTTCTGTAGCTCTAACCTCTCATCCATAATTCACATTTTGTCACTCTTGTTTCAGCCAAACAGAAATAAACTTTGAATTAACAAAGTGTTGGGGAAAACACTTGGTCATCCCAGTCTTTTCTCAACAATATTCACAAGCCCTAGGGAATCTTGAATTAATCTTTCATTATCTCATCCAAAAATTTTTTCTGCCTTTATTATCTCAAACATGACTTGCTACCTTCTTTCCTTAAGCTTGTCTTCTTTTTCTCTCGGACTTTTAGTTTCTTCTCCTAGATGCTTGTGCAAACTGAAGTTTTAACCACTTTTCTCATTGTTCCTGCTTTTCCTTTTTTTAGAGGCATCTTATGAAAACCAACTTTATAGCCTTCAGTTGCTCTTCCCTTCCTGGTGAAAATCCTACTTTCCTTCTTCTTTCCTTTTCTTTCATAGCAGGTCGGGGATCAAAGAGCCAGAACTAGGTGTTGGTTAATGCCGTCCCCAACTTAGAAGTCTCCATCTGTCTCCACCAACTCAGGCTCTGAACTTTGGGATCTACCTGCTTTACTTTACTCCTAAACTCAAAGAGGGACGTATGTATTTAGTTGTTTTGCAGAGCCTCAACTCCATGTATCCCTTGGGGTTGCCGGGCTTAGAGAGAATAGCCTGTTGCACCCAGATAAATTGCTGGGAAAACCTGTTAGACCTTTATTAAGTTAAAAAAATAGTTAGTGATATCTAGGATTAAATTTAATAAGAAATGTGAAATTCAGTAAGAAAATATTAGAACTTTATCAAGAGGCGTAAAATAATATTTTTGAATAAATTGAGGGGCTGTGCTGGTCTGTTGGGTATGGTTGGAGGGGCAAATGGCATGAGAGAGACTGATTTTATTCACCAATGCCTGAGCAAATTGAGCATGAACATAGTAGAAAAGTAGCCTGCTTATGGATTGGAAATCTCAACGTCAGTCGAAACACCAGTACTACCCTGGTACTCTGCCCTAATCAGTCAGCCATCTGGGCCCCTGAGAAAGTCCCTGCAGAAAGAGTATAGGTCATGCAGCAGCTCTACATCCTAGACACAGCTAAATTATCTGAGCCATACATGTTCCACTGCTTTGGATAACCTAAGTTATAATGGTTAGCAGAAGCTGTTGTATCACCAGATTGTAAATAAGCCACTAACTAGTCAAAACAGAGTACAAAACAAAACATCCTATCAGTCCCATCTCAACTTCCCCTCTCTTTATTCAGCTAATCCTAGTAATCACAAGAATGAAACAAGAAAGAAATACACTAGTGCAGGAGAACAAACTATAAGCTGCATAGCTGGGTGGTAAACTAGCCCAGGGAAGACTTATAGCCACTTGTTTATGTATTGCTAGCAAGCTGATTGTACAGACATGATCATCATGCACAAAGAAATGGCTTCCTGGGGTCACACCAGTCTCCCTCCAGGGATGTAGTATGCTACTGGATGGGGGACTAATAGTGCAAAAAGGTCAACTCTCTCCAGATTAATCTGTGTAATTTCCAAATCTGTGTACTCAAATCCTGAGTAAAAGGAGGTAAACATCCCAGTTTCACCTTTCCTACAATTTGTGCAAATCTCTGAACTTCAAGCACTGCCCATTGTGCAGACTTTGGCCCCTTATATTTTCTGTAAGAAATTTAGTCTTGTGCTGATTTCATGATGTTTAGTCATTTTTGCTGACAACCAGAGGAGGAATAAAGGAAATTACATGAAGAACTATAAAAGTCCCTGTCTTATCATTGGCTCTTTCCTCAGCTTTCAGAAGTCTACCATCTTAGCCCCCTGAGGAAAGAAGTGTGATTTTCCAGACCTGACTGTTCTTCCCATGGGAGGTAGCTCTGCCTTTTCTAATAACCCACTTTCACTCTATCCACAGAATTTTAGTGAATAAAATTTTATTTGTCTTCATCTCTAGTCAAAACTCTAATCTTGGGGCTTCCCCGGTGGCGCAGTGGTTAAGAATCCTCCTGCCAATGCAGGGGACACGGGTTCGTGCCCCGGTCCAGGAGGATCCCACATGCCGCCGGAGCATCCAAGTGCATGCGCCACAACTGCTGAGCCTGCACTACTCTGGAGCCCGTGAGCCACAACTACTGAGTCCACGTGCCACAGTTACTGAAGCCCGCACGCCTAGAGCCCGTGCTCCACAACAAGAGAAGCCACCGCCATGAGAAGCCCACGCATTACAACAAGGAGTAGTCCCTGCTCACCACAACTAGAGAGAGTCCATGCACAGCAATGAAGATTCAACACAGCCAAAAATAAATAAATAAAATTAATTTATTAAAAAAAAAAAAACTCTAATCTTGAGCAAACTGGACAAAATGATTCTGAAGTTTATCTAGAAGAGAAAATAGACAAGAGTAGCCAAGAAGTCTTCTTTAAAAAAGAAGACTTGCTATCCTATATTAAAAGTTACATAATTTAAAAGATGAATGGAAGGAGGGATAAATTAAGAGTATGGGATTAACAAATAAAAACTACTATACATAAAATAAGCAACAAGGATTTACTGTATAGCACAGGGAATTATATTAAATATCTTGTAATAGCTATAATGGAAAATAATCTGAAAAAAATATATATGTGTAACTGAATAATTTTGCTGTACACCTGAAACTAACACAATATTGTAAACCAACTGTACTTCAATTTAAAAAAAATATTTTTAAAGATGGATAGAACAACGGAACTTAATAGAAAACCCAGAATTATATTCAATATGTTAGAATTTAGTACATTATAAAAATGACATTTAAAACCAGAGTGGGATAAAATATTTGCAAATCACATATCTGATAACTGATTTCTATTCAGAATAGATAAAGAATGCATAGCTCAGTGATTAAAAAGATAATTAACCCAGTTTAAAAATGGGCAAAGAATCTGAATAGACATTTCTCCAAAGAAGATATATAGGACTTCCCTGGTGGCGCAGTGGTTAAGAATCCGCCTGCCAATGCAGGGGACACGGGTTCAATCCCTGGTCTGGGAAGATCCCACATGCCATGGAGCAACTGAGTCTGTGTGCCACAACTACTGAGCCAGCGCTCCAGAGCCCGTGAGCCACAACTACTGAGCCCGCACGCCACAACTACTGAAGCCCGCACACCCTAGAGCCCATGCGCTGCAACTACTGAGCCCACGTGCTGCAACTACTGAAGCCTGTGCACATAGAGGCTGTGCTCCGCAACAGGAGAAGCTACCGCAATGAGAAGCCCACGCACTGCAACAAAGAGTAGACCCCGCTCGCTGCAACTAAAGACCTCAGGCAGCAACAAAGACCGAACACAGCCAAAATTAATTAATTAATTTAAAATTTCCTTTCTCATTAAAAAAACAAAACAAATCAAAAAAAGAAGGTATATAAATTGTTCAATAAAACACATGAAAAGATACTCAATGTCACCATTAGTCATTATGAACATGCAAATCAAAATCACAAAGAGATATTACTTCATATCCACTAAGATGGTTAAAATAAAAAACAGTCAATAACAAGTGTTGGCAAGGATATGGAGAAATTGGAATTCTCATACATTGTCAGTGAGAATGTAAAATAGTGCAAATGCTGTGAAAACCTTTTTGGCAGTTCCTCAAAATGTTAAAACTAGAGTTACCATATGACCCAGCAATTCTACTCCTATGTTTATACCCAAGAGAAATGAAAACATGTTCACATAAAAAGTCGTATGTGAGTGTTCATAACACAGGGCCTGACACCAGCTAAGAACTCAGTAAATGCTTGTTGAATCAATGAAGAATCGAAGAGGCTGTAGGAATGTTTTATTCAGGACAGAAAGATCTATTGATAATATACAGTTTTAATACTTTTCATAACATGATAATGGGCTACTTGTAATAGTTTGTAACACCTATGTGTTTTGATGTGATGATTTTGTATGTGGTGTTGTTATCAGGCTGACTCCACTAAATTGCAAGTCCCTTGAAGTCAGGACTCTGCCTTACTCATCTTTTTATCTCCCCACAGCATCCAGCACACTGGTTTCTGTGCAGTAGATGCTCAGTAATTATTTATTAATTCAAATTTAGTCAAGCAAGTTTAGGAAAGGCTGCCTTAGAATGAACCTCAGATATCTTAGACTATGGCTCTGTAATTAACTTATGAAGGAGAACTGGGTTTCTGTGTTTGGCAGTAATGTTGGTGCACACCAGCTTGTTGTCTGTAGAAACATAATCTAGGATTACTAGAAGCATTAATGGTGGAGAACTCCTCAGAAGTTACTTGTCCTCTTTCCTCTAGAAAGCTTCAACAAACACTTTAGGGTTTCTATTTTTATTGTATTTCTTGATTCTTTGAATAAAGAGACAAAATCCTATTTGTGGGCAGATACCCTCAGTGAGAAAGTGTGAGAAGCTAGTGAAGTCTTCATTAGCAGCCAGCATCCCAGGCTGATCTACAGAGGGGCATCCTTCTCATCATTTTTCTCTTCTTTTTCAGAACAAGAGAGGTATCTGCAAGCCAACAACAGAGAATTTAACAGTCTGTTCGGATATCCGGTGAGTATCAGGTCTCTAGCTATTTCAGGAGGGGGCTGGTATTTTCCTCTAATAATCCCCGTTGTCAGTGAGGCAGGAAATTCTTTGTAGATGTAGATTCTACAACATAGGTTCTACTTTCTTTCAAGCTCCTATACAATGAGGGCTGGTACAGTGAGGGCTCAGAAACCAAATTAATACGGTGACCTAGACTCAGGGGAGAATGTGTCTCAAATTTTGGGTTTTATATATATCTTCTAGAAAAGAAATATTGTAGCTTGCACAAATGAAAGCATAGTTCTACAACTTCCTTTTTTCACTTAGACATCTCTCTATGACAATATGTGTAGACCTTCCTAATTCATTTAATAGCAGCATAGTTTTCCATTGTATCAATATACCTTAATTTATTCAACCAGTTTCTTATTATCATTTTAAATGTCTCCATTTATATGCAGGTGTCCCCTCCAAAAAAATTTCTCCAGTGTTTTGCTATGATAAATGGTCCTAAGTGAGCACCATTATACTACATATACTTCAGCACATTTGTGTGAATATACATTATGAGAGTTTCCTTGAAGTGAATTGGCTGGGTCAAAAGGAAAACACATTAAAATTTTTGATACATATTGCCAGATTGCCCTCTAAAAAGATTATATCCATTTATATTTCTACCTATAGTAAAGACTGCTCACTTCTCCATATTCCTGCCAAACTTGATATTATCAATCTTTTTTATCTTTGCCAGACTCTTAGATGAAAAATGACATTTTGTTATCTATCTTTCCTTAATTTTGAGTGACAGCAATAATCTCTTCATGTTAATTAGCCTTTTGTATTTCTTTTTATGGAAACTACTGTTAATGATCTTTGCCCATTTTCTACTGGATTCTTTTTTCACTTTTTAATTTATTTATAAATAAGTAACTCATAAAAAGATATATGTTTAAAAGTCATGCTCCAACACCCTATTCTTGCCCTCATCTCTGCTCGCTATAGGGAACCACTTTTATTAGTTTCTTGTGTATTCAGCAGTGCTTCTTTGTGCAAATAAAGCAAATACAAATATATATTCTCATTTTCCCACTTTCTTAAACTATTCTGAACCTTATCAGTATATCCTGGAGATGTTTTCATAATTATAATTTCATGATAGCTTTTTCCTTCTTTTTTCAACTGCATAGTATTTCCTAGGCAGATTTAGCATCATTTATGTAACCATTTCCTTTTAAATTGACATTGGATTGTTTCCAATCTTTTATAATTACAAGCAATTTTTACATATATGTTACTTTGTGCACATGTAGATATATATATATATAGTGCTATAAGTATATACTATATATACATAGATATACATATTTGTAGTCTCTGTAGGATATTTATGATTTCTGAGTTAGAGAGGCTCTGGATAATAACAATATTTAGGATATGGCCATGGGAACAGGTTTCCCCCTCTCTACCTTCTAGAGCTACATAAGAAGCTCTATGGTGCAGTAAAACTAGGTTTTGGCATCAGACAGACCTGAGTTTGAACACAGCTCTAGTCTTTACTAACCTTGTATCCTTAGGCACATTATTTAACTTCTTTTCTTCAGTTCCCTCATCTATAAAAAGAGCATAATAATGTTCACCATACATGGTGATTGTTAGAGTTAAATATGGTTGTGAAAAAAAAAATGTTAGTTTTCTTTCATCAAGAAACTATTACCCCTTGACAAAAGGGTACAAGTTTCACTCATCTCTGTAACTACTGTTCCCATCACAATATTTGGCACATAAATGGCATTCAATAAACATATGCTGGATAGCTGACAAATAAATAAACAGGTTTGACTATTATGTACTTAACAACCATTTCATTTCCCTGCCTATCCATTGCTCATTTTCATCCTATTTCTCTGATTACTTCCATTCCTATTCCTTTTCCTCTTCTCAATCCCCTAACTACTGATTCTCATTATATACTTGGCCTTCTGTTCTCTATACCCCGCTTTAGCAGTCAAACAGGTACCCCTGCCCAAATAAACAAATAGCCCAAACCAAAATCTGCCACCTCTATCATGCCAAAAGAACCAAACACTGAGGAATTTCATAGTTAAGCAGATGTTCTACATTCTTGAGATATTGCTTCTGGTTTGACATTTAAGAGTAGAACAAAACACTCTAGTTGCCAAGTTAGTAAAGAAGTACTGCTATATTTATCTTGAACAGAATCGGGATAGCTTTTGTCTTTGTTTTCTAAACAAATGCTACCCAAATGAATAGAAACCTGAAATACATTAACTATAAAATCAAATGGAAAATCAGTAATGAAAGCCAGCTGCTTCAGTAAGGCAAAAGATCAAAAGAACTTTGGATCCAAGTATCAGAGTCATCTGGACTTAGACACCAAGAAATTCAGAGTATCTTATGATCCAAGAAAACTATTTCTATGTTAGAATAACCTACTCTCAGAGCTAGAAAGGACCGTAGAGGTCATTTAGTTAGAACTCCTTTCAAGACATACCTGTGAGCTCTCCAGGATAGATCTTGTTTAACTCTTTTTCAGCCTCTGCTAGTATAGCCCATAATAGAGCTGTGAACAGAGCAAACCTTGAGAAATACATAGTGTTTGATTGATCATTAATTGGAAAATCATGGAGAAACACGAAGGAAATCCTAGGTTTAACTTGGATCTTTAAACTCCTAAGTGCTAAAATGTTTGACCAGCTTCCCTTCCCTAGGGAAATAGACCTTAGGCAAGGCTTGACTGGGTAGCCTATCTAGCCTTCCAAGGCAAGTTTTAGCCTTAGTACAGAATGATGTTGGTTCTCTGACAGAAGAGTTCAGATGTCTTCCCAAGGTAGGACCCAGCAAGAGATTCTTCACACTTGAGCAGTATCTGTATTTCAGGACTGCAGGTGGGTTTATTCTTTCATTAGGCCCTATAGATGGAGATGGTGGGGGGAGAAGCCCTGTCCTTAGGGGATTATTTGGTCTCATTCTTCTGCTTTTCTTGAGCTCTTAGATCCAAACTCTCACATCTTAGGTCAAACGACTGAAGACCCCAAAGTAGAAAGTAAGATGGTCTTGTCAACATCTTGAGATCAGGATTGAAGAGGTAGCAAGTTCCCATTTTCACTCAGCAAAATAATAGCTTAGATGCAGGCCAAAACTATTCAGACCTCTGTCAGGACAGTTAAGGGGCAAGTGAGTCTCCAATGCTGAGAGCAACCAGTGTAGGAACCTTCAGTGGGCTAAGGTTGAAAGACAATAATTTGCTTTTGGCATCTGATATCCTTCAGCATTGAAAGCAACATGTAAAGGCACAACAAAATGGGATTGCCAGGCTAAGAAAAGCTTCACTAGAGAGCTCTGAGTAGAGCTAACACAAATGGCAAACTTGCCTGCTGTTTAGGGCTGAGAAGGACCTTGGGTCATAGGGTAAGATGAAACTGAAAGATTTCTGATTCTAAGAAAAAAAAAGCATTTGGATGGCTGTACAAGTGAACTGGGGCTCAGGGGACAGCACAATCTCAACTCTGCAAGTAACTGTGCGGTCTTGGGCAAATAAATTAACCTCAGTGCCTCAATTTCTGCATCCTCAAAAGTTGGTAGTATATTACTCCCTTCATATGGTGGTTGTGAGAATTAAATAAGTTGCTCCATATAAAATGCTTAGAAGAGTGCCTTACACATAGTAACTATTCAATAAGTGTAAGTTTTTATTGTTGTTGATTTTATTATCATCATTATTATCAATGGCATCAATAAACAAAGAATTCTATTCAGGGCATAAATAAATCCTGCCCCTCCTAAAAATGTCCCATATTGATCAGCTCTGCCAACTTTGCATACTCTAGGCCTCTCTAGGCCTCAAAGAAAAGCTCCCCACTATGTTGGGGAGCTGTGGCTTTTTCCTGTTTCATGAAGTGGTCTTGGTCCTTTTTGTTAAGACTGGGAGGTGGGGTCTTTCATTCGTCTAATTGTGCTTGTGTTCTTTTACTCACAGAACAATAGCATCAAGACCTCAAAATATAATGCCTTTAACTTCTTGCCTATGAACCTGTTTGAACAGTTCCAGAGACTTGCAAATGCATATTTCCTCTTTTTGCTTTTCCTACAGGTATTGCCTTTTAGGGCCTTTTCCACAAAGTATTTTATCAGCCTCTCTGGGGTCAGGTTATGTAATCAGTTCTTCTCCTCCTTAAACTGAGAGATGTCTTCTCTCTTTAGATAACAGGCAAATGGATGGCTGGAGTCTCAGGCCAGTCTCCTAGAGTAGCTGTGGTCAGGATTAGCCAGGGTGAAACAAGCCTCTACAAGAGGAAGGGGACAAGGTCGCCAAGTCCCGAGTAAGGGGTGCTCCCTCATCATGGCTGCACGGCCACAGTTCAGCTTAACCATAAAAGGCCACAGACTTGACTCTTCACCCCAACCTCAGCTGCCATCCCATTCCTCCTTCTTGTCCCAGCCTCCCTGACAGAAAGTTAACACACAGGAGTGCTGAGGGAGGAGAATGGTTTAGAACACAAGCACAGGGCAAGGAAGCAGAGCGGGGTAGGCACAAGTTGGGAGAGAGAGACGGATCATCTCATTTCTCCTTGTGCTGGAGGGGTGTGGGAGGTTATGTGGTTTTCCTGTGTCCACTCTTACAGCCCTACCCCCAGCACCTTCATTATCAGAGGAGAAATGGCTCTTTGCCATCAAGACAAGGGTATTAGAGTTCAGGACAGATACATAGCAATTTACCATCTCCTCTTCTTTAATCCTTTCTTAGGAGGTGTTTCCTGATTTTTGGGTGGTTGTCTGGAGGCTACAACAATGGAAAGCAACTAGGATAGTTGAATTTATTATAAATCTAGGGAGGGGAAAATGGTGGTGGGGTGGGGATTGGGAGGGAATACACTGTCCTTTAAGTTTTTTGACCCAAGTTTCTCTCCCCGTCCGTCTTTCAGTTGATTCCCCAGATCTCCTCCTTGGCATGGTACACGACTGTGGTACCCCTGATGGTGGTGCTGTCCATAACAGCAGTGAAAGATGCCATCGACGACATGGTGAAGTGGCTTCCTGGGCCTCTAGTCTCTCACTGTACCTAGTCAGGCTGTGGGGGGCAAGAAGGACTCCCCAGGACTACCTTTTGCTAGGAAGAAGCACTGAAAGGAAAGAGGTGTTTCCTTTCCCTATGTCCTTATCCATCCCGGAGGAATATGAAATTCCCTTAAGCCCAAGATTGGTGAGCCATACATGGCCAGAAAGGGGTAATGCAAGGCCTTTCTCTTTCTTCCTACTGCCACCTTTTTCCAGGTTTCCTTCCATCTCCTTTTTAATAACCCACCTCTTCCTTCAGTTAGCTCTCTCTGGGTTTGCTCTCATCCTTCTTTCTCCATTCACCCTTCTCCCATTTTTATATTCCCCTTCCCAGCTCCCTCTGTCCCCCCTGCTTTCTCCTGCTCTTATCTCCCCTTTCCACATTGCTCTTCTCCTCTCCAACTCTCCCTTATTTCCCTTTCCAACTTTCAGTTCTATCAGGTACACATAACTAGCAACCCTCTGGTTTTAGAAAGATCATGACATAACAGAGGCTGACTCCTTTCCTGGCCTTGGAGGGAGAAACTGGCTTTCAGTGAGTGCTGCATGGCTTCCTCTTTGCTTCTTTGCAGCAGGTCCAGCAAGGAAGGGTGAGGGTGAGGAACCAGCACTACACCTACTAGTGGGATTTGCGAAGTCCATCCTGTTGACCTGCTTGAAGCTTCCCTAAGAGAGTCCTTCTGATTTTGACAGGATAGATTTTTACACCAAAGTTTGAGAGCAGGGTGTTTCTCCAGCTTTTTAACTCTGTAACTCTTTAAAACCAGAATTAGCACATATAGTGGTTGAAATTTCAGTCACAACTCAGGTGTGCAAAAATATAACTTAATTTTCTGTAACTAAACTCAATGTAGCTCATAACCAGCACCTCACCATCTCAACCGTTTTTAATGAAAGCTGAAAAGTAAACTTGCCAATTCAGGATAACCCACCTAGTTACTTCTGGTTTAGAACTCAGTCTCTTTAGGATAAACCGACAAATTCAGGATTCTTTCTGCCCTCTTCCCAGTCCTACCCTTTTCTCAGGGAGTAATCTCAACTGGAAGGAGGGGATTTGTGTGAGTCGTAGCATCAGGACATACCCTTATTTGTCACCTTATTTGGTCTTTGAATGGACCTCTATTCCTCTTTCCTCACTGCGTCCATGGTAGAGGCTTCTTATGCTGACTGTGATTGTGGGTGAGGGTAGCTGTATGCTTGTGAATACTTAACTTCCCTGCACCTACCAAGGTGTATGAGATTCTAGTCCTACCCCTCATTTTGTATTCTCTCCTCTGTGGCTTTTGACGTAAGTTGTTTGTTCTCATTACCCCAGGCTTTGGCTCTTGATATTAAAGCCAAGATTTTGTCTCTTTCTTCTCTCTTGGTTCTTTTTCTGACCTCCATCCCCAGCTTCTCAGAGACAATCAGCTTCTTGGCCTGGTTTTTATGGTAGAAGGACTTGGGGTTGGGAGGGTGAAGGAGGGGGGTGAGGGAGAATTACAAAAAAGGGGAACTACATTGAATAATACTTCAAAATATTAACCTTCTACATGCAGTTTGCTTTATATCTATTTCCTGAACTTTTTCTTGTATAATTTTAGAAAAGGCACCAAAACGACAATCAAGTCAACAGTCGTTCTGTTCTGCTGCTGATGGATGGCAGGTAAGTCCTAGGGAAGCCAGTTTAGGTTGGACCAACTCTGGGAGAGGATTGGCCTTGCTAAAACTTGATGTGCTGGGTGCTTTGCAAAAGTGATTCAGGACAGTGAAAAGAGCCTCAGGTTGGACATAAGAAGAATTTGTTTCTAGATCTAGTATGCCCTGAACTTCCTATGTGACCTCAGACCTCTCTGGGCCTCATATTTCTTATCTATAAAGTGAAGATAATATTCTCTACCTTAGAGGATGCTTATGAAAATGAAAACAAAATAATATATATTAAAGCAATTAATAAATTATGACATGGTATTAATGTGCAAGTGGTTATTACTAGTACAGTGGTCAGCATGGAGACACCTGTCTTTAGAACATCAATCGACTCTACATGGCTTATTGACCATTCTACTGTAACCTTTGGTTAGGGCATCTTTTTGTTAGCAATCTAAAGAAAATATTGGTGTTGACTCCATTGCTGTAGTGTTTGGTCATATCTATCTAAAGTATTGGGTCAATGTTTGTATTTTTTGTGGGTTCCTGCAAAATTTGAGCAATTTACCTTTGGCAGGGATAGAGGGAGACAGGCATGATTTCTATATAAGGCAAAATGTGAAGATTATCATAAGAGGTACAAAAAATTATCATAGGAATTAATAAAAATGAGCAATCATAGCTGGCTAAAGGAATCAAGGAAGACTTTCTGGAAGAGGTGATATTTGTGCTGGGCCTTAAGGGATGCGAAAGAATTCAACAAATAGAGATTGTATGAAAGGAAAAGTGACCAGTGTTTGCAGAATCATGATTGCAAAGAAGTACAAATCTGAAAGAATTCAAGATTGAGGTCCAGTCTTTTTTCATGGTGACCTTACAGAATACCCAGGAGCTATATTTTAAAAACATATTTTTTAATTGCAGTATAGTTGATGTTCAACATTATACAAGTTACAGGTGTACAATACAGTGATTCACAATTTTTAAAGGTTGTACTCCATTTATAGTTATTATAAAATATTGTCTATATTCCCCATGTTGTACAATATATCCTTGTAGCTTATTTTATACGTAATAGTTTGTACCTCTTAATCCCCTACCCCTATATTGCCTCTCCCCACTGGTAACCACTAGTTTGTTCTTTATCTGTGTGTTTGTTTCTTTTTTTTTATATTCACTAGTTTGTTGTATTTTTTAGGTTCCACATATAAGTGATATCATACAGTATTTGTCTTTCTCTGTCTGACTTATTTCACTTAGCATAATACCCTCCAACTCCATCCTTGTTGCAAATGACAAAATTTAATTCTTTTTTATGGTTGAATAGTATTTCATTGTATATATACCAGCAGCTGTAGTTTTAATCATATGATTCTATTATGTGACATGCTTGGGCATCTAATTCTGTTATTTATTGTGTCTGCTGATTCTTACTCATGGTGGATTATTTCCCTAAGTGTTTTGGTCTGTTGAAGCCTCTCATAAGATACCACCCAAAAAGTCAGTTGTGATTAAAAAGAAAATTAAAAAAGAAAGGAAGGTAATAGAAATAGAAAGAAAAGATAAAACTGAGTGTATAAGAAATTTGCAAGGCTAGGGAGTTACCAAATGAATTTAGTCAAATGAACTTCCCAAGGAGCTTGAGCACTTGGATTTTATAAGATTATTAGAGAAGAATTTGTCATAGAGTGGTTTTAGAGTAGGAGTTCACAAGCAGGGCCCTAGTGGTTAGACTTTGTAAGCCAGTGCATGTTTGACTGATGTAACACTTGAGGTGAGTTGTCTATATTCCAAAAAGTGGCTTTCTTTTTCTAGAGCACATGAGTTTGAGCAAAGCTACTACTGAAAAAACTTTGTTTTTCAAGTTGTGATTTCTGTCATCTTAATTTCTCAGTAATTCTGGCTACAAGCACATCTTTAGTTAAAAGCCACATTTTTTAGCTATCAAGAGGAATGAGCCACATCTTCTATAAGTGTTCTCCCAGATATATTATTAATGAAAAATGCAAAGTACAGAAAATTATGTATCTATTATGTAATTTTTAAATGTTTATCTTGTATGGGATTATATGGATTGATATTTTCTCTAAAGAAATGCAAAAAATTACTCACAGTGGCTACCTTGGGGGAAGGAAAATTAAAATCTGGGGAGAGAAGAGACTTTACTTTTTCCTTTTACATACTTCTTTTTTTTTTTTTTTTTAATTTACTCTTGGCTGCATTGGGTCTTTGTTGCTGTGCACGGGCTTTCTCTACTTGCGGTGAGCGGGGGCTACTCTTCGTTGTGGTGTGTGGGCTTCTAATTGCGGTGGCTTCTCTTGTTGTGGAGCACGAGCTCTAGGCACGTGGGCTTCAGTAGTTGTGGCTCACGGGCTCTAGAGCGCAGGCTCAGTAGTTGTGGCACACGGACTTAGTTGCTCCGCAGCATGTGGGATCTTCCCAGACCAGGGCTCGAACCTGTGTCCCCTGCATTGGCAGGCGGATTCTTAACCACTGCGCCAGCAGGGAAGCCCTTACATACTTCTTAATTATTTGAAATGTTTTTTTTTTACCATATGCATATATTGCTTTTATTTAAAGAAAAATTATGTGCATGTATGTCTACATATACCTTTATAGAGTTTTAGAAAACTCTTATAGTCTTAAGTCAAGAGAAGTGGGCCCCATTCTTGACTGTAGCAAGGAGTATCACAAACACAGTTCGGTCCTCCTTTGAGCCTTGAGTTCATCTCAGCTTTTTTTTTTTTTCTTCTTGATTGTCAAAACAGGGCTGTGGGGAAATTCTCAGAGCAGGCATGCAGGCATTCAAGGCTCACTTTCTTGCAGGATAGTGACAGACAAATGGATGAATGTCCAAGTGGGAGATATAATAAAACTAGAAAATAATCAGGTTGTCACGGTGAGTACCTCTTTGGGCTGTGGCTTTTTCTCTTTTGGCTTGAATAGGAACCCTTTTAGCAACTTCTGTGACCACTCCTTTTGGTGACCTTCACCTTCCTCACTTTGCATCCAGAGATCAACATCTCCTGTGGTAAGAAGTTTGTTCTTGTCCATTTCTCACCATAGCTACAGGTAAAATATGACTAGTTTTTGGAGAGGGGGTGTGTGGTAGCAGTGATGGGTCCTAGACAAAGAAAGTAAACCAAATGTCTTTAATATTCTTAAGATGAACATCTGTTCCTGAGGTAATTGCTTTTGTTACACTGTAATGTTAAAAGTCTGCCTTCCTTATCTTCTCTGACTTTTCTGACCACAGGCTGATATACTATTACTCTCTAGCAGTGAGCCCTACAGTCTGACATATATAGAAACAGCAGAACTGGACGGGTGAGTGTTCCCTCCTGATAATCCATTAAGACGGTCGAGCCAGCTTAGAGTGATTTCTCACTGAGGGAGAACATGATGCAGAGAATGAAGTGCTAAAAGAGGCTAGAAATATCTAGATAAGATAGGAGGCCAGACTCTTGGGACCTCAAGTCTAAGGCTGAGCTCTTGACAGCAATAATTTAGCATCCACTGGTGCAGAATCTGGGCAAATAAACTCCATATTCTCCATCTCTAAACTGGAGACATTCTGTCTATCTATATTCAGTAATGCTGAGTGGTAGGAAAGACGTTAACAGAACTGTAAAATTTCAGAATATAGTTCCAAAGTTTCCAGGGGGGGAAATGAATATGGAGGTAATTATGTACTGATAAACCATGTTCTAGAAAGGATTTAACGTAGAAATTCATTAACGTGCAAAAGCTAAGATCTTTGGAGTATAGAGGCCATCTTCAGAGAGCTTGTCCTGTGGAGTTTTGTATCGATCTGCAGCCTTAAAACTATTCCTCTTGGTGCCCACAAACTTTTTGAAATGTGGCTTCTTTTTTACTTCTGTCTCTGTGCATTCTTGTATCAGCAAATGGTTAAGTGGGATCCCTTCATGGATCCTGTAAATATTTATGAGATGAGGAGTATGTTTACTTGGGGGTATATGCACTTTCTTACCAGGACCTGCTCCTTATTCTTGAAGGGAGCAGGTACCCCCTCCAGGTTGTCTTGTGATGTTTCTTCAGCTTTTCTAGAGCATCTGACCCGCAAGATCTCATAGGTTGGTTAAAGTAGTTGATATGTGTTTCAGGGAGAGAGGGGAATGAGTGGGCTAATACTCAGCTTCCCTGTAGAACCATCCCACCTCAAAACTTTCTTGAGAGAGGATAACAGTGGGAGTGACTCTCACGGCTCAAGCCTATAGCCCAAGCTCTATTGGTAACAACTGTTTTCTAAAGTTGGAGAAATTGGACCTGTGCTGCTGTTATGTATGTGCATTCTTTACTCTAGTGAAACCAACTTGAAAGTGAAGCAAGCCATCTCAGTTACCAGTGAGATGGAAGATAACCTGAAGCTACTGTCTGCCTTTGATGGTGAGTTAGGAAATAGGTTTGCCAACCCAAATTTTTATTAGTAGATGTCTGGTTAAAGTGTGGTACATCCATATAGTGAATTCTATGTAACTTATTAAAAACGATGTGCAAGTTGATATTTATTCACATGGAAAAATATTCACAACATATTAATAAGTGAAAAAAGATTGCAATACACTATGCATAGTATATGTAACATAAACCTGTTTTTGGAAACATATGTATGTGTATGAGTACATGTATAGAGAAAAACTTGGAAGGATGTACTACAGAAGTTTAATAGTGCTTATTTCGAGGCAGTGGGTGAATTTTACTTTCTCCTTTCTCCTTTTAATGTTGTATATGTATTTACAATGGGCATATTTTACTTTACTAATCATGAAAAAGTCAAATTATTTCCATTTTGAAACAACTACTAGGTTTGTTTTAAGTACTTTTAAAATTTCTTCAGATTCAGCTCATTTGATCTAGAAGTACTGATGGTGATAGGTTATCGTGTGGGTTGTTCTCTCTCTGGATGACCCATGTCACAGAATTACTCTTCTTTGATGCCCAGAACACTGTCTGCCTGGTGAGAAATGGGCAGCGGCTGAGAAAGGATAGGCAAAAGATGTGTGTATATTTTGAAAAGGGGATGTTCTTTCCTCTTCTCTGTTAAGCCTCCTCTGTCCTGTTAGGAAAGAATTAAGATTACAGAGTCAGGACTCTTATTCCTTCTTTTTTTTTTTTTCAGGAGAAGTGAGGTGTGAGTCTCCCAATAACAGGTTGGACAGATTCACAGGAATACTGATTTATAAAGGAAAAAATTACGTCCTGGATCATGACAGGCTGATTCTCCGAGGCTGCATCATCAGGAATACAGATTGGTGCTATGGCTTGGTAATTTTTACTGGTACGTCTTCGTGGGGACCACAGACCCCCAGCCTACTGGGTTCCGTTAGTAGCCATGTTGTGGGCACTTAGTTTTCAGGATGCAGATATGGTGCTCAGATATGTACCAGAACACTATGGCTTTGAGACAGATAGAAAGGGAGGCAGGTAGATGGATAGATGGATGGATAATTTAAGAAAAAAATGACTTTTTTCCAAGCAATGAGCTGCCAGCATATCAGCCCTGCCTTTGTTAGAGGAAGGCTTTGTGTTCCAAGACCACAGAGCATTCATAAGTCTTTCTAAACATATCTGGACACAAGAGAAGGTATACACATAGAAGTACACATAGTATTAGCATATGAAAGGGGAACATGTGAAAGGGGAGAGTATACATGTGGATTACTCCCATGAGGAAAAAATAAACACGGCGGTCCTTATGTAGAATATAAAATACAATATGAAGTGTTCATGCCAGAGAAAAGGCACATGTGGCTCATTAGCAGTGGCCCATCTTGAGATGGCATTTAGAACCATAATCCCTTATACTTATTGAGGGATTTTCTTAAGTTATAAGGTAGTGCTGGAAAATGGAGGAAGATTCTGTGCCACCCTGTGCCCTTGGTGACAGTGGGCACTGATGACAACAACCACAGTAAGATAATAATTTCCAACTCTAGTCCCAGTGGCCATTAAAAGCTCTTTAGGGCTTCCCTGGTGGTGCAGTGGTTGAGAATCCGTCTGCCAGTGCAGGGGACACGGGTTTAAGCCCTGGTCCAGGAAGATCCCACATGCCGTGGAGCAACTGGCCCCGTGCGCCGCAACTACTGAGCCTGCGCTCTAGAGCCCACGAGGCACAACTACTGAGCCCGCGTGCCTAGAGCCCGTGCTCCGCAACAGGAGAAGCCCCTGCTCACCGCAACTAGAGAAAGCCTGTGCACAGCAACAGAGACCCAATGCAGCCAAAAATAAATAAATAAATAAAATTAAAAAAAAAAATGTTGGTTCCTATAGGAGCTCTTATAAAAAAAAAAAAAGCTCTTTATTTCTACTTACTATCTGCCTTGTCATGAAGAAATGCAGAGTCTCTGTCTCTCAGCTCCAGAGAAATCTCAGCTCCCAAGCTTCCACCTCAAGAGAAATCACTTCCATTGCCTTTTCCTTTCTCCATTTCTTAATTAGAAACTTTAAATAGAGCCTGGTCCAGCAATGGGTTTCCTCAAAAGAAGGTAAAGTTCTCCTTATCAGAAAATCCCTTTTCTAAGCTAAATAAACCAGATGGTGATGAGAGAGAAGCTTGTGGCTCCTATTCTGACTTATCAGTGAAAAACTAGACTAAGGTGCAGCAAAGAGAGGGAGGTGTCAAGCATTGATGCACTTTGCAGAAGTAGTTGGGATTATCCTTAGAAACAAATTTTCCATTCTTTGAGTTATTGGCACCAAGCATGAGCCTTTCTCCAGGACTTTATCCCCTAGCATTGGAAAGAGGTTTGATAAAATGATCATAAAGGTACATTTTAACCCAATTTCAATCCTGTTGAGAATATTCAGTGATTCTAAGAGGTGATGTCTCCCTGTTTCACTTAGGACCAGACACCAAATTAATGCAGAACAGTGGAAAGTCCACTTTTAAACGGACACACATAGACCATCTCATGAATGTCCTTGTGCTCTGGGTAAGTTAAAGACTTTTTTCTGTTTCTTTACAAATAAGCATACTTCCCTTCCTTCCACAGCAGTAGCTGGTATTTTCAAGTCAGAATTTAGTTGCTTGAAAACCTCAAGCAGTTTTAGGACCCCACATACTAATGTCTGAAGCAGAAAAGAACAGAACTCATTGACAAGGGAGTCTCAAGTTTATACCTCTGTTGTGGAGGACAGTCATAACTTGTTGAAGCTTTGATACTTCAATTAGTGGTACCAGAATAGATTATGGACCCTGCTTTAGAAATTAAGACACTTTTTTTTCATAGCCAATTTTACTCATGACCACTTTAATAAAACCTTACTTGGACTAATAGATCACCTTACTTAAACCAATGATTTTCAAACTCTATTTCCTTAGAGGAGTCTAAGGTCTGCTGCAGGGGGAATAGAGAAGATCAAGAGTTTTGATCGGCCTCTTCATTCTGAAGTTTCTGGTTTAAAAAGAGCAGCTTCACATTTATCTGTCTGTAAGATCTCAGTTGGAAAATAAAGGATTCTGCTGCTAAGAAATGAAATTTGAAAAGCACTCAATATATACGATATAGCTTATATGTGGAGTCTTAAAAAAAGGGTACAAATGAACTTATTTACAAAACAGAGTCACAGATGTAGAAAACAAACTTAGGGTTACCGGGGGCAAGGGGAGGAGGGATAAATTGGGAGATTGGGATTGACATATACATGCTCCTATATATAAAATAGATAACTAATAAGGACCTACTGTATAGCACAGGGAACTCTACTCAATACTCTGTAATGGCCTATATGGGAAAAGAATCTAAAGAAGAGTGGATATATGTATATGTATAAATGATTCACTTTGCTGTATCCTGAAACTAACACAGCATTGTAAATCAACTATATTCCAATAAAAAATTTTTATAAGCACTCAATAGATAATAATCAGCTTTGAGAATAAAGTTTAAATTGAAGACTAATTAATTTATTTCCATGCTATTATATACGGGTGGCCTTTATTCTTGTTAGATATAGACAGATTAATTTCTTCACTTACACAGCTTCTCTGCATGACTGAGTGGTTCCAATGCTGCCTGTACTTGATTCCATTACTTTTTATATTTTATTTTTACTCTATTGCTTAGAAAATAAAAGTGCCCTTTTTCTGTACATTTCTCATTAATATCTGAATTACAAAGTGTGTGTTCTCTGTTATTTATTATGTTAAATGTTACAGTTCTTTTTCTATATCCTTTGGATTTAATAAATGGGATTTTAGAAAATTAGGAAGATTCATTCAACAATAGCCAGGACATGGAAGCAACCTAAGTGTCCATCAACAGATGAATGGATAAAGAAGATGTGGTACATATATACAATGGAATATTACTCAGCCACAAAAAGAAACAAAATTGAGTTATTTGTAGTGAGGTGGATGGACCTAGAGACTGTCATATAGAGTGAAATAAGTCAGAAAGAGAAAAACAAATACCGTATGCTAACACATATATATGGAATCTAAAAAAAATGGTCAGAAGAACCTTTACAATGATGTGTTAATTACTGCTGTATAGCACAGTGATTCAGTTATGCATATATATACATTCTTTTTTGGTATTCTTTTCCATTATGGTTTATCACAGGATATTGAATATAGTTCCCTGTGCTATACAGTAGGACCTTGTTGTTTATCCATTCTATATAGAAAAGCTTACATCTGCTAACCCCAACCTCCCACTCCATCCCTCCCCCTTGGCAACCACCAGTCTGTTCTCTATGTCTGTGATTCTGTTTCTGTTTCATAGATAGGTTCATTTGTGCCATATTTTAGATTCCACATATAAGTGATATCTTATGATATTTGTCTTTCTCTTTGACTTACTTCACTTAGTATGATAATCTCTAGTTGCATCTATGTTGCTGCAAATGGCATTATTTCGTTCTTTTTATGGCTGAGTAGTATTCCATTGTATATATGTACCACATCTTCTTTATCCATTCATCTGTTGATGGACGTTTAGGTTATTTCTATGTCTTGGCTATAGTGAATAGTGCTGCTATGAACATAGGGGTGCATGTATCTTTTTGAATTACAGTTTTGTCTGGATATATGCCCAGGAGTGGGATTGTTGGATCATATAGTAATTCTATTTTTAGTTTTCTGAGGGACCTCCATACTGTTTTCCACAGTGGCTGCACCAACTTACATTCCCACCAACAGTGCAGGAGGGTTCCCTTTCCTCCACACCCTTTCCAGCATTTGTTATTTGTAGACTTTTTGATAATGGCCATTCTGACCAGTGCGAGGTGATACCATATTGTAGTTTTGATTTGCATTTCTCTAATAATTAGCAATGTTGAGCATCTTTTCATGTGCCTCTTGGCCATCTGTATGTCTTCTTTGGAGAAATGTCTATTTAGGTCTTCTGCCCATTTTTGGATTGGGTTGTTTGTTTTTTTGTTGTTGAGTTGTATGAGCTGTTTGTATATTTTGGAGATTAAGCCCTTGTCAGTCATATCATTTGCAAATATTTTCTCCCATTCAGTAGGTTGTCTTTTCATTTTGTTTATGGTTTCCTTTGCTGTACAAAAGCTTGTAAGTTTGATTAGGTACCATTTGTTTATTTTTGTTTTTATTTCAACTGCCTTGGAAGACTGACCTAAGAAAATATTGGTATGATTTATGTCAGAGAATGTTTTGCCTATGTTCTCTTCTAGGAGTTTTATGATGTCATGACTTATACTTAAGTCTTTAAGCCATTTTGAGTTTATTTTTGTGTATGGTGAGATCAAGTCATATTTATTGAGAATCTAGTATGTGCCTAGTATGTGCCAGGTGTTGTGAAGATCATAAGGTTTTATAAGTCCTGGGTCCAGCTCTCAAGTATATACGTTCACTTTTGGGAGATGGGGCATCAATATGTGCCAGATGCTTTACATACATAATTTTATTAATAATCACATATATCCATCTAGGCATAACTTTTCAGAGTTAATGCTCTTTCTACTATACTTGCTATTTCCCTGGGGAGACAAAACTAAAACACATGACAAACCTGTTTAACATGGCAGATTGACCACATGTGAAGAAATTATAAATTTTTTTTTAAAAGACCCTAAGAGCTTCCGGAGAGAAATAAAATGTCATATTCAAGAATCAAAATAGCATTGGCTGGGCTGCCCTGGTGGCGCAGTGGTTGAGAGTCCGCCTGCCGATGCAGGGGACACGGGTTCGTGCCCCGGTCCGGGAGGGTCCCACATGCCGCGGAGCGGCTGGGCCCGTGAGCCATGGCCGCTGAGCCTGCGTGTCCGGAGCCTGTGCTCCGCAACGGGAGAGGCCACAACAGCGAGAGGGCTGCGTACCACAAAATAAATAAATAAATAAAATAGCATTGGCCTTCTCAACAGCAACAGCAGAAGGTAAACATCAACGCTTCAAACGTCTGCCAGAAAATTATTTGCATCCTATAATTCTAAATCCATTGAAACTATCAATAAAATGCAAGTATAAAGAAATATCCATATGTGCAAAGACTCAAAAAATTTACTTATCATGTATCCTCTCTTAGGAAGCTTCTAGTATATACTCAAGCAAAACAAGAGAATAAACCAAGAAAGATATGGAAGCCAGGAAACATGAGAACAGTGAAAGGAAGTCCTAGGATGGTGGCTGAATAGCAGGCCTAGAGAACACCAGAGCAGATTAAAGCAGAGGTATAGAGGGATCTGCAATGGGAGTCTCCAAAGAGAATGCAGTTCTCTGCTCAAGTTCTCACAAGACGGCTGCAGCAGAGAAGCAGTGTAAATACCCAGAGCAGCTAAACTAGCAGAGTAGCTGCTATGAATTTCTACATTTATGAGGTCATTCATGCAATCATTCCTTCAGAAAGTAGGGAATATTATCTCGGGTCCCATGTTCACTTTTGGGCATCTAGTTTAAGAAGGATGTTGAGACTTCCTATTTGAGCCTAATGAAATGACTGTAAGGAAGTACAAATAGCAAATAAATCCCCTGACAGAGCGTGAAGAACTGTCAGCAGACCCAAGATGCTGATGAGCTTTTGGAAGGCAGAAAGTAGATAGATTATACCGATAAATAAACCAGAGTAGTGAAAGCTTCCGCGGAAATGCATTCCTCAAGAGTAGTTCCAAGCTAGATTCAGCAGGAATTGAGAGCAGGAGTAAGATGTGGGGGTAATAATCAGGATAATTAATTTTAAAACTGCCCATGAAACAACATGGACAACACCTGGCCCTCTGTACCATCCTACCACCCCTATAGGCATACATATAGCAGTAACAAATGTATCTGACCTCTAGTCTCAAACAAGAGAACTGCTTTCCGAAGAAATTTAACAATCTATCCGCAGAGAGGTAGGGCTTCTAATGTGGGTGTTATCACTTCAGAGTAAAACCCATTTTATTTTAAATTTGGGGGACTCAAGTTTGCCAGCAAGCTCCTCATGTACTCTACGGTAAAACCAGTGAAAGAACACATTCTGCCTACCTACACAGAACTCATGGTTCCATCTTCCCATAGGGGAGTGGTCTGCTCGAGAAACAAAATTAACCCAAGGAAATAAAACCAACCTATAATGATGAAACTACTCTTTTACTCCTGTTTTTAAGTGAACTGGAAGGAAACCAGGAGCACAAAAGAGGAGGATGAGGATGAACAAAGAGAATAACTGACTCTGGAAAAAACAGATTATAATTCAGGAAGATAAAAGAAAAGAACTTTCAAAAGAATTTTACTAGTATTCTTAGAAGAAGCAATTGCACAAATAAAATAAGAATAGGCTAAAATTTTTTGTGGGGGGCCATGCCATAGCTTGTGGGATCTTAGTTCCCCAACCAGGGATCCACGCTAGGCCCTCAGCAGTAAAAGCGCAGAGTCTTAACCACTGGACCGCCAGGAAATTCCCTAAATTTTTTTTTTTAATGAAAGAATAAAAAAGGCAATCTAAGAATAACAAAAAGAATTTTGGAAAGTAAAAATTACTGAAATTAAAAAGCCAATAGAAGGGCTGAAACAAAGAGTCAAAGAATACTACTAGACTATAAAACCAAAAGTCAAAGAGATAAATACATTTTTTTAATGGAGGACGAAACCAAGAGCCCCCACATAATCTCCCAGGAGTATCAGAAAGAGAAAATGGAGGGGGCAATATTGTCAAAGAAATAATAGAAGAATATTTCCTAGAATTGAAGAAGGATATGAATTTCAGATTTAAAGCATCCATTAAACATCATGAAATTCTAGAACGCCAATGGTGTATAGAAGTCCCTTAACTTTTTCATAGGGATAAGAATAAGATACCAACAAAAAATGAGAATTAGATTGGCATCAGATTTCTCACTAACACTACTGGGCCCTAGAAACCAATAGGGTCATACCTTCAAAGTTCTTAGTGAAAATTACTTTGACCTAGAAATCTATACCCAGGTAAACTACAAATCAAGTGAGAGAGCAAACTTGTTCCTATCATGGGACCTTTACCCTTGCTGGCAATGTCTATCTAGGCCTTTGCGTGGCTTGCTTCGTTTTCAGTATTCAATGTCACCTTTTCAGAGAAGCCTTCTCTGCCACCCTATCTAAAGTGGCCACCTCCATTAAGACATTTTTTATTGTATTAACTTGTTTTATTTTCCTCACAGCATTTAGCACTAGTTAATTTGTATTTTTTCTTTTCTTAACATATCTGTTTTCCTCATATCTCCACAGGATTACAAACTCTCTGAGAGTTAAGGCATTGTCTTTTATCACCACTGTATCCCAGCCCCTAGAATTATGTTTGACACATAATAGGAGCATCATTATTATGTTGTTGAGTTATGTGTGTTGAGTTAGTGAAAAAAATGTGTTATTATTATGTGTTGAGTTAGTGAAAAAAATGAATGAATACCTGAGCTACCAAATTATGAGCCTGTAAGGTAGAAATTATGCTATATTCATCTCTATATTCTTGGGAGTGCCTTGCACAAAACGGTTCTCAGGAAATATCTTTTGAATGGTTATTAAATGAAGAAATGTTCTTGCATTAGCTATGTTCTTAACAGCTCAGCAGTTTTGTTTATGTGGTATTTTTGCCAAGACATTGTCAGTGTAGTTAGGTATAATGCATTGTCATTTCTCAAAGCTGAAGCAGAAATCCTTCCTGATTTAAACACTTCATTTTTTCCCATTTTTGGAAATGATTCTTAGGGGAAAATCTGACAGACACAGGAAGTATGTTTAGTAAAACTCCTTCCTGATAAGCCCACAGGGGAGCTGGAGTTTGGTCCTTTCCCCCTCCCCAGATCTCCCCAGAGCTCACAATGACAATGCTTTGTGAACCCTAGTCTCTTAAGTAGGACGTATTTGTGGGGCCCAGTGCTTGAAATTTGAATGATGCCAGAAATCCAGGATATACTTCTTGGGTAAGGCACAATGAAAAGCACAGAGGTGAAGGGCCAAAGGACCAAGGAGTACTCTCTTTTTACAGACTGCCTGTGATGCCTGGGAGCTCCACTGTGACCAGCAATGGCCTTAGTTCTTGACAAAACTGAGTATCTCTTTCAGCCTTTACTGGAACCACTCTTCACACACAGGTCTTCTTGGGTCTGACTGGCTCTTGTAATAAACAAGTAACATCTGGGGTTTGTAGCAAAAACCAATTTCTTGTTTCTTTCTTCCTATAGAAAGGAAGCAAAGTGAAGCTTTAGGCTAAGTACCAATAAACTCCATCACAACATGAATATTTCTTAAGAAAGAGAACATCTGCAAGGGTTTAGAAAGCCTCAGGATGGCAGGAAAAGCTCTAGGAATGAGCAAAGAGCAGACTGTGTCCTGCCCCTGCAGGCCTCTCTGAAGGGAGAGAGGCCCTGCTCTCAGGATCTTGGTCCAATAAAGCTGACTTCCTTTCTGCTGGCTCAGTTTGAATAGAAAGGGACTTCTCTGGTGGTGCAGTGGTTAAGAATCCACCTGTCAATGCAGGGGACACGGGTTCAAGCCCTGGTCCGGGAGGATCCCACATGCCGCGGAGCAACTAAGCCTGTGCACCACAACTACTGAAGCCTGTGCACCTAGAGCCCGTGCTCCACGAGAGAAGCCACCACAATGAGAAGCCCACACACCGCAACAAAGAGTAGCCCCAGCTCACCCGCAACTGGAGAAAGCCTGCAGGCAGCAACAAAGACCCAACGCAGCCAAAAATTAATTAATTAATTAAATTAAAAAAAAAAATCTGAACAGAAAGATCTGTTCTGGAGGACTCATACTCTAACAATGGAGGGATGGCACAGCACTGGAAATGATTGATGGGTAATTCTCAATTATCCAGGCAACAGGTATGGAGCAGAAAGGGTGTTGAAATTCACTCAGTAATTTTCTCCCACAGCTTCAGAGGGTATCAAATTATTTATTCTAATAATTTATAATAAACAGATTATAAATAAATTTATATTTATAAATAAATAATAATAGTTTATTATAATCATTTTACCTTCCCCACTTTTTCCCACTGGAGCTGATGGAGTCGGGCCTGGAGAAGTGGCAGGTAGAGGAATATGGTCTCAGATTTAATATTGGCCACATAGACTGTCCAAAGGGGAAGCAAAGCCAGTAGAACTCATCACTGAAGTTTAATCTGAACCATGAGGATAAGCCATGCTTTCACATGACCCATTAAAGAGAAGCATAAGGAAGGAGGAGTAAGATTAAGAAGGGTTTTATGGCCCCGAAGAAACCTTCATCACAAAGAGCGGAACTATTCAGTATGAATCTGCATTAGGCTAGGAATGAAAGCAGATTTTATTCTTTTTTATCTTGATCCTCCTGTTTTGTTCTCCTCCATCCCTTATTCAACTCTCAAATCTCAAATATTGAATGATATTAAGGAGTTATTACTAGCTTTTTAAGTGATAAAGGTATTGTGATTATGTGTTTAAATAAGATCCTTTAAAGAGATATATTAAACTGTTTGCAAAAAAAATTATATAATGTGAGAAATTTGCTTAAAATAAAAGGGAGGACAGGGGAAGAGGAGGTTTGGGATAAAATAAAACTGACCACGAATTGATAATTGGTGAAGCTGGGTGATGGGCACATAGGCGTTCATTATAGTATTTATATACATTAAATGTGTTTGAAATTTTTCATAATAAGGATTTTTAAATCTCATTTTCTGAGAATGGTCCCAGTTAGATCTTCTCCTCCTGCCTTCATACTCTTGTCTCCACAGACTTTCTATCAGTGACTCAAAGATGAGACCTAAAATTTTCTAGCAGTGGGGATGGGTTGCTTTGAGCAATTCATACCTTGTGATAAAGGGCACAGGTTTGAAGACCCCTGAGTAGACTTAGAAGTGGTTCACAATAACATCATACATGTCTTCTCTGCAGGTATGTGGGCATGTGACGCTGGTGGAATGTAAAATTGTACAGCCACTTTGGAAAGCATTTGGCAGTTTTTTGGAGAGTTGGGCATTTGTCTCAAATGACAGGATTTCCTTCTTTTCATGGCTGAATAATGTTCCACTGTAGTGTGTGTGTGTGTGTGTGTGTGTGTGTGTGTGTGTGTGTGTCACATTTTCTTTATCCATTCATCTGTTGATAGACACTTAGGTTATTTCCCTGTCTTGGCTATTGTAAATAATGCTGCAGTGAACATGGGGTGGAGATATCTCTTTAAGAGAGTCATTTAATTTCCTTTGGACATATACCCAGAAGTGGATTATATAGTAGTTCTATTTTTAATTTTCTGAGGAACCTCCATGTTGTTTTCCAAAGTAGCTGTACCAATTTACATGCCCACCAGGAGCATCACATGATGATTAGTGATGTTGAGTATCTTTTCATGTACTTATCGGCCATTTGAATATCTTCCTTGGAAAAATGTCTGTTCAAGACCTTTTCCCATTTTTTAATTGAATTTTTTTTTGCTATTGAGTTATTTCCTTATATATTTTGGATATTAACTCCTTATCAGATATGTGGTTTGCAAGTATCTTCTCCCGTTCCACTGATTGCCTTTCTATCTCGTTGATTGTTTCTTCTGCTGTACAAAAGCTTTTTAGTTTGATGTAATCCCACTTGTTTATTTGTGCTTTTGTTGCTTGTGCTTTGGGTGCCATATCTATAAAGTCATTGCCAAGACGGCTGTCAAGGAACTTTTTCTCTATGTTTCTATGTTTTCTTCTAGGAGTTTTATGATCTCAGGTTTTACACTTAAGTCTTTAATTCATATCAAGTTAATTTTTTTTTTTTTTTTTTTTTTGCGGTACGCGGGCCTCTCACTGTTGTGGCCTCTCCCGTTGCGGAGCACAGGCTCTGGACGTGCAGGATCAGTGGCCATGGTTCACGGGCCCAGCCACTCTGCGGTATGTGGGATCTTCCCAGACCAGGGCACGATCCCGTGTCCCCTGCATTGGCAGGCGGACTCTCAACCACTGCACCACCAGGGAAGCCCCATATCAAGTTAATTTTTGTGAGTGGTATAAGATAGGGGTCCAGTTTCATTATTTTGCATGTGAATATCAAGTTTTCCCAACACCATTTGCCTCCCTTGTCAAATATTAGTTGACCATATATGCATGGGTTTATTTCTGGGCTCACATTTCTGTTGCATTGGTCTATATGTCTGTTTTTATAGCAGTACCATACTGTTTTGATTACTATAGCTTTGTAATATAGTTTGAAATCAGGAAATGAGATGCACCCACCTTGCTTCTTTCTCAAGACTGCTTTGGCTGTTTGAGGTCTTTCATGGTTCCATACAAGTTTTAGGATTTTTTTTCTATTTCTATAAAAAATGCCATTGAAATCTTGATAGGGATTGCATTGACTCTATAGATAGCATGGGTAGTATAGACATTTTAACATTGCTTAACTCTTCCAATCCGTGAATATAAGATATCTTTCCATTTACTTGTCTTCTTCAGTTTCTTTCATTAATTTCTAAATCCCACTTGATTATGGTGTATGATCCTTTTAATACGCTATTGAATTTGGTTTGCTATTGAGAAATTTTGTATTCATCAGGGGTATTGGCCTGTAGTTTTCTTTTCTTATAGTGTCCTTCTCTGGCTTTGGTACCAGAGTAATGCTGGCTTTGTAAAATGAGTTCAGGATTATTATCCCCTTCTCCCCAAAGTTCTTTTCTAAACAGATTTTCTCAAATCTGTCTTCTTTCTTTGCATCCTTTCCCCTCCATGCCCTTTTCTCTCAACCTAATGACAAGAAAGTTGGGGTTATCTAGAACAATAATCTTGTTTCGGTAAAAAGGTGCCATCTTTAATCTGAACATTGCCTCCAGGCTGATTCATTTTATTCAGCTGAAAAGAATTATTGGGCCTTGTTTGCTTAAGATCTCAATCTTGTCTCTTTTTTCCTCTTTGGTGTCTAAAAGTAATAGGCTTTTCCAGTCCTTTGAGGACCCAGATTTCACGCTATTCCTTTTCATTTCTGCTTAAAATTGGCCAGTTATTCCCCTATTTCAACTCTTTCTTTTGTTAAAGTCAGCCAACACACACTAATATTCTAATTCTAACCATTTCCCTTAGAGCTCTAGCTTCAGTAGGCACATGGTCTGTCTTCCAGTTTTACCATATTCTTTACTGTAAACATGATTGCCATATTGTCAGTCTTTTATATCCATTTCCTTACCACCCACCCACCCCCAGCTGCTAAGCCAACGCCACACATTTTAGATTTGTTTTTAAAGCAGAACCTCACTTCAGTATTGGAGTAATTAAGAGATTGTGTTCTGGAACTAGTTCAAGACCTGTCCATCCTAGTTAGTAGCTAAATGACTTTAGGCAAAATACTTTCCCATTCTTAATATCAAGTTTCTTGCCTGTTATTAAAAGACGGGTATTATAAATATTAAATTAAATAATACATGTAGAGTACTTAGCACAATTATTGGCACTTAATTAATATTTACTATATTTTAGTTACTATTATCTCCTGTCAAAATCCCAAGGATGGCTCCTGCTGGGCTTTCTTTTCTGTCCTGTGTACTACTGCCTAGAGAATGTGAGCGTCAGGGCACCCCTGCCCTCCAAGAAAAGAGAGAGGCTTTGTTGAGAGAGAGGCTCCAAACGGTAGAACTGAAGCAGCATGTCTTGGATGAAATGTTAATTTAATTCTTTTTTTGATTTCTAGATTTTTCTGTTTTTAGGCAGCATGTGTTTTGTCCTAGCAGTTGGTCATTGCATTTGGGAAAGCAAGAAAGGCTACTACTTCCAGGATTTTCTGCCATGGAAAGAATATGTGTCTTCATCAGCTGTCTCTGCCGTCCTTATATTCTGGTCCTACTTCATTATTCTCAACACCGTGGTGCCTATTTCCCTCTACGTCAGGTAGGCTTCTTTGACCACTGGGGGACAAGCTGACTTCATACTTCCTACTTAATTCCCCAACTAGACTGTGAACTTTCAGAAAGCATAGATTCTGTGCTCTTTAACCCTTTACTTTGCACAGTGCCGTGCACAAAACACTCTGAGACATATCTAGAGACTGCATAAATGTTTTCTATATCCAGAATACCATCCTAGATACTATGTGGGTTATACAAAAGAAAATTATCCCAACCCTCAAATAGTTTATAATGTACATGACTAAATAAGACAAACAAACACATGAAATAGTTAGAAAAAATGCACACAAATTTGGTGATGCTAAAGCACAATCTAGGCAGCCCCTAGTTTATCAGTGAGACAGAGTCCATTCATTTGTAAATCAGTTAATTCAGAACTCAGAATGAGTTTTCCCATAGAAACAATGTGGCAAATGGTAGATAGGTGTAATTGTGACTTAAGTTCTGGTTCCTAAAAGTTGGAGAAGATGAAGGATGTTTCCTTCCCCTTTTCATGAGCACCTTGAACAAAAACTTGAAATATAGGTAAAATAAGTCTTTACTGTACTCTGATCTGCTTTTTCTATTTTCAACATTCCCTTTCACATACACACACACAAACACATTTTTTGCATCCTTCTTTTCAGGTTTCCTAAACCCTGCACTGTGGCATCCCAACCCCAAAAGCACCCAATATAACTAAATTATCTTACTAATTTAATAAATATTTATTGAACACCTACTATGTGCCAAGCACTATATTAGGTGCCAGAGAAAGAAACATGAATAATAAGACAACCCTTCCTCTAGATAAACTTACAACATAGACATGGAAACAGATACTTAAGTAAATAATTAAGGTACAATATGAAGAATGATGTAATAGAAATGTATATGTGAATGCTATGGGAGCCTAGAAAAGGAATAGGTTGGTTCTGCCTGTAGAGGCTTAGGATTTACAGAAAAAAGTAATAATCAAACTGATATTTGAGAAAAGAGTAGAATTTACCAAGCAGAAAATAGGAAAAGAATATTACAAGCAGAAAGACCAGTATGTACAAAGGTTTGGAGGTTTTTAAAAGCTTGATCTGGTCGTAGAACAGTGAGTAGCCTAGACTAAGGTGTTGGATGGTAATTTAGGATTAGATTCAGGAAAGCCTTGAATGCCAGGCCAAGGAGTTTGGGTTTTATCCTAAAAGCTGCAGAGATCTTTCCAAGGAAAGAAATAATATCATTAAATGTCTGGGTTTAGAGAGATTGCTATGGTGACTGGTATGGTGAAGGAAGGGAGAGGTCAAGACTCAACACATGAGGACTAATAAAGTCAATAATGTGGGCCTGAGCACCTCTTCCCTCACCTCAAACAAAAAATCCATGTTGCTCAATGCAGTTGTCTCAGACAGGGATTACTAATGAAGCAGCCTAAACTGCCACAAACTAAATATGAATGATGATAGGAAGGAAGCCACTTAAAAGTCTCCACTTTTAAAATGAAGACGCTTGTTAACCATAAAGAATCTATATGCATGTTATTTGGAACAGAAGTGGAATGTGACAAACACAATTGGGAAAACTCGGATAAAATGAAGAGGAGGCTATTCTAGGGAAAAGCTACCCCACAGGCAGGCTGGATCTGCCTAGAAATTTATCAGAGGGTCGTCAGCTCCTGTAAGCTGTTTCTGAGTCTCACAGATCTTTCCCTTCTGAAACAAAGTGCTATTTCAAGTCTGAAGATTCTCTCTCTTCCCCACCAATGAGTTTACACGACAGCAGCAATAACTCTCTGATTAAGCCTAGGCTACGTTTTATAAATTAGCTCTTAACTCTGGCAGGCCTTGCATTATTGCAGAATTTCAAAAATTTTGGAAGAAAGGCTGTAAAGGGAGTATGCCTCAGCAAAGTTAATCAGTATGTCTGGTAATCAAGTAAAGCCTTCAGTGATAATGGTCAAAGTCAGAATTACAATGGGTTGGCTAGTATGTCTGGTAATCAAGTAAAGCCTTCAGTGATAATGGTCAAAGTCAGAATTACAATGGGTTGGCTAGTACGAAGGGTCCTTCAAGATTGTAGGTTCCCAAGGAAGATATTCTGATTTTCATTTCTACCACCGGACTGGTAGGAAGGAAACCAGGATGATGAATTTGCTTGCCCTGCTTTGACCCAGGACCCTTCTTTTCTTGCTTTCTCCTTAGTGTTGAGATAATAAGATTGGGCAACAGTTTCTATATCAACTGGGATCGGAGGATGTTTTATGAACTAAAGAACACACCAGCACGGGCTTGTACCACCACCCTTAATGAGGAGCTCGGCCAGGTCAAATACGTGTTCTCCGACAAAACAGGGACCCTGACTCAGAACATCATGATTTTCAACAAGTGTTCTATTAATGGGAAATTCTATGGTATGCATATTTTTCTGCTTTCCCTGAGTCTTGGGGAAATATTACTTTGCAGATTGTTCTCAAGAATGATCTATCTCTAAATCTATATGCCTCTAAATTCACATTTACTTCTTAGTCTCACAACCTGCCCTGTTCACTAAGCAAAGCTCACCTAGCCCATTCAGTTCTAACCAAAAGCATTTATTTAGCACCTTTTAGATGCAATCCATTGTGTTAGATGTTGAAAATATGAAGATGTATAAGAATTAATCTCCGTCCTCAAGGAATTCCCAATGTCTGGGCAATGTTAGTTACTCTCACATTAAATCAGATGGTGCAACCAGCATATTTCTGAAGCTGCTATTCTCCTGATTCCCGCTCAGACCAATAAACACTCTAGAAAGAAGCCATCAAAGGGTATTCAGAGTTTGATGTGTCTCCCAGGCCCAGTTATTCATTTATTTCCTGCCTTAGGCATAAGCTTGTTTTTGTGATAGTGTTAAGTCCTTATATGTGTGAACATTCATGCCCACTGCACTAACTAGCTAAGGAAGGCAATCACATCTAAAACGATAGATGCCTGGGGTGTTTCTCTGGGATTATGAAAGAGCTTTGAAACTAGGAAGATGTGATAGTTGCAAAACCTTGTGAATGCACTAAATGCCCCTGAATTGTACACTTTAACATGGTTACTTGTATGTTATATGAATTTCACCTCAATTAAAAAATTTTTAAGTTAAATTTTAAAAATAAAAAAATTAAAGTCAAAATGTTAAAAAAAGCTAGAGCACTCTAATATTTTCTATTACCCCTGCCAAACAAGTTTTCACACGTATAAACTCTGAAAGCTTATTTTTGGATGGTTGATTTGGGTGAGGATCTTAATTTTCTTACTCATTGTATGACCTGACCATATACTGGGTAAGGGTAAGGATAAGGTTGAAAAGGGTCATGGGTGTTTCTACGCTTGGCATCAGACTGTCTTCCACCCCCATTCTGTCTATGCTGTCTACTGGCCAAGAATCCTAAACATTCCAGCACTACTTTCACGTATCCTCTGGGTAACTTTTCTGATTGAAAGGCTTCCGGAGGTACGAAGTCTCTCATAAATGACTAGCCTCCAGCCTCAACTCACTCACACTTAAGGAGAAGAATTGCACCCCAAGCAGCATTATTCTTACCATTGGCTTGAGGAAAGGAGCTCATAGGGCACTGAGAGCTAGGTGGCCTGAGGGGATTCGAGGAGCTTAACTGCAAGTCTAGGATGATAGAATCAGAGGGAATAAGCTTTTAAAAATCCTCCTTTAAATTACCATATGACCCAGTAATTCCATTCCAAGGTATATACCAAAAAAAAGAAAAGAAAAGAAAAAGAAAACAGAGATTTAAACAGATAGATGTATGCCAGTGTTCACTGCAGCATTATTTACCATAGACCAAAGGTAGAAACAACCCATGTGTCCATCAACAGATGAATGGGTAAACTAACGGTGGTATATCCATGTAATGGAATACTCAGACATAAAAAATAATGAAGTTCTGACACATGCTACAACATGGATGATTCTTGAAAACATTATGCTAAGTGAAATACACCAGACACAATAGGAAATATTGTATCATTCTACTTATATGAAATATCTAGAATAGGCAAATTCATAGAGACAGAAAGCAGATTAGAGGTTACCAGGGGCTGGGAATAGGGAAGAGTAAGGTTTTTGTTTAGGATGCTGAAAAAGTTTAGGAAATATATAATGGTGATGGTTGTACAGCATTGTGAATGATGTTAATGCCACTGAATTGTTCACTAAAAATGGTTAAAATGAAAAATTTTATGTTATACATATTTTACCACAATAAAAAAATATAAACCCTTCTTTAAAACCCTTGCCAAATGTGTATTCTATTTACTTACCAACAGGTGTTGTCTATGACAAGAATGGACAGAGGGTAGAAGTCTCGGAGGTGAGTGATTACAGCGCCCTGTGAAATGCATGTGGGACCTGAGTGAGGCTGCGCCGCACAGCAGCATCTTTAACACAGATTGGGATTCCCTTAGCCCCTGAAATATTACAGCTGTTATTGGCCCCATAATATCAGAAAGTATTATATAAATGAACTCTGTTTATTTGAGGGTATTTGGGTTTGTGTTTTTAAATGAAAATAGCTTATTATAAGAAGGTGATTATATATAAATAATATATAAATTTTTTAAAGTAAGGAACATCTGAAGAAACCAGCAAAGGGATGAATCCTTGAGCTCATAAAAATGATCTAGGAGAGCAAATGAACAGTGATTTAAGATACTTTTTTGGAAGACATTACATTACTTGAGAATAAATTCTAATTCTACATATGAATATTATTTTCTGAATAGTGCTATTAAAATTTCTTTTAAACACAAATTAATTAATTAATTAAAAATGAAAACAGCTTTATTGGCTTTTTCTATTTAAAAAATTATCTGTGCTCATGATAAAAAAAAATTCAAACAATATAGAAATGTATGAAGAAGAAAATTAAAATCATTCAGTCCCATTTAGATAACCAGTGTATAATCTGGGAATATTTATCCTTTCAGATGTTTTTCATATGTATATATATACACATATACACCTAGGTCTAGTAGGTAGGTAGGTATGTAGGAAGGAAGGATGGATGGATGGATCGTAGCATGCATGCTATTTTCAGCCTCCTTTTATTCACTTGACACTATATGTGGCCCTCCGTCCGTGTCAGTATATTTAGGTCTACATCATCATTTTGAATGGCTGTCGTAGCCAATTACATTGATGTATCTTAATTGATTTAGCCAATCCCCTATTTTTATTCTGTTGTCTTTTGCTATGATAAACAGCATTATGATAAGCATTCAGGTACATACATTTTTGTCTCCTCTTCTGAAAATTATTTCCTTAGAATAAAGTCCTGGAAGTAAAATTAGTTGGTCAAAGGGTGGCTAGATTTTTAATGCACTTAATAGTGCCATACTGCTCTCTGGATAGACTGCATCAATTTATAATCCCACCAAAAAATATGAGAATTCCTCTTTTCCCATACTGTATCCTTGTCAGTACTGGGTATTAATATTTCAATCTTTAGAAATTTAATTGTGAAAATCATATCTCATTTAATTTACCTTTCTTTGATTACTAATCAGATTGAATCATTTTATGTGCTTATTTTCCTTCCTCTTCCCAATCACTTTATTGCCCATTTATACTTCTTTTGTGAATTGCCTGTTCATATTCTTCGTCCTTTTTTTCTTATTTCAATGGTCTCCTTATATAGTAAAAATACCAACTTTTCCTTCATCTGGCACATATGTTACAATTATTTTTTTCTATTTTTGTCTTTTGTTTAAAGTTTTTTGTTTAGAAGTTTTTAATTTATGTAATTAATTCTATCAGTCTTTTTCCTTTATAGCTTCAGGATTTATGACATACTCAATAGTCCTAACCCACACAATTGTAAGAATATTTTCCTTTTCATTCTTCCTGTCTCTGGCTGGTTTAATTTTACTGTTTTTTCCAGTATTGGATCTCAACTTCTGTTTATGGGTTTGATTTTAAGCATCCCTTCATAGGGCTTCTTCCATTGCATTCAGGATACTACTCACCCTATTGCTTTCCTACTAGAACCAATTCCAAACCTTTAGCCACTTGACTTACGTACTAAACAGGTAACTCCAGCTCCCAACTACTGCCTCACCCTTATCCATCCAGAGAGATTGGAAATGGGGAATAAAATCAGTATTTGCCTTAAATCCTCTTCCAGGGACTTTGCTAATGACCTTGGCAATATAAACAAAGTTATAGCTTCTAGGGAGTAAATTGTTACCCTGGAGTTACCTTTCTCTTCCTCCTCCTTTTGCTACTGATCGACCATAACACATTTTCCTCTGGATCCCTGGAATCTTTGTTCTCTTGTAAGCAAATACCCACAGGCTTATCTTTTCATAAAAATGCTTTCTTCTCTCTACCTTGATTGAAAGATGACTTTCCCGGAGGATATCCCTTTTCCTCCATCTCTCATACTCCGCATACCAAAAGTCCAAAGGTATTGTCCTCATTATCCTGTGCCACTTTTCTTTCTTTTTTTTTTTTTTTTTTTGGCTGCCTTGGGTCTTCATTGCTGCGCATGGGCTTTCTCTAGTTGCAGCGAGTGGGGGCTACTCTTTGTTGCAGTGCACGGGCTTCTCATTGCGGTAGCTTCTCTTGTTGCAGAGTACGGGTTCTAGGAGCACAGGCTTCAGTAGTTGTGGCTCATGGGCTCAGTAGTTGTGGCTCACGGGCTCTAGAGCACAGGGTCAGTAGTTGTGGTGCATGGGCTTAGTTGCTCCGCGGCATATGGGATCTTCCCGGACCAGGGCTTGAACCCGTGTCCCCTGCATTGGCAGGCAGATTCTTAACCACTGTGCCACCAGGGAAGCGCATCCTGTGCCACTTTTAAACTATTACTTTTTCGCCCTCATATAATCTTTCTTCCTGTGATGCTTATGACTTCTAGCTATATTCCTTTTTCTTCTTGTCGTTGACATTTACAAATCTTCTGGCTTCTCCACTTCATTCACTGAGGACCTTGAAACCTTAGCTCATATTTCCCCTCTCTACCCAATCCCTGCTATCATCTTGGGTGGTATTGGCTTATTTACGGATGATCTAGCAACATAGATGCTTTCAGATGTCTAAAAGAATATATCTTTCAAATGACTTTTTGGACTCAAAAAAACCTATATCATCCATTTCTATGTTATCATGTCACCATCCAGAAGTGTACTACTCTGAAATTGTAAACTCCTTTGTCATGATCTCTGATCACAAACCTTATTTTTCCAGTTCTCTTGATACTTGATTCCTAGTATACCTGCTTTCTTATCAAAGGAAGATTTACAAACTCTCTGTTCTCCTTTTTCTCTGTCAACCCCTTGTGACTTTACTTCCTGTCCTATCTTGCCCCCCATCTGTACCCAAGATCATAAGCATCTTCAATACCTTACTAGTTCTCCCTTTTTTTTCCCCTCTCTGATCGCCCAACAAATCTCAACCTTGAATTAACCAAGCCATCTACCATTCTCTGTTTCTAATCTCAGAATGCCAAGCACTTTTTAGGGATCACAAGCCATTACAAATTCAGAGACTCCAAACTCTTCTGGGCTTCCGGTGCCACTTGGATAATTTTTTAATCTATTTATGGTGAGCTTAATTCTTAATTTTCCATATTAGCTATTCCAAAATTCACCACTCTTGGGCCTTCTACCACATCCCACTCCCTTCTCCCCAGTGTGCAATAGATGATATTGTTTTCTACTTTGCTGAGAAAAATCCAAACTATCAGCTAAGTACCCTTTTCTGTACAAATATCAGAACCCACCTTTACCTCCTTTCCTTCAGTCTCAACAAAAGGTATAACTTTTTCTCTCAATACTAATCTCCTCATATATTCTGATTCCATGCCTTTCTACTTCTTCAGGAACCTCAGTCAATCCTGTATTCTCTGTTTCTTAATATCTGAAACTTATCCCATTATATGATTCTTTCCCCTCAGCTCAAATCTATCCCTTCTTTAAAAAAACAAAACAAAAAAAAAAACACTTACTACATACATACAATGGAATATTATTCAGCAATAAAAAGAAATGAGCTATTAAGCCACGCACACATATATACACAGAAAAGGGAAGAACTTTAAATGCATATTGCTAAGTGAAAGAAGCCAATATGAAAAGGCTGTGTACTGTATGATTCTAACTGTATGATATTCTGGAAAAGGTAGTAGTTGCCAGGGGTTTGGGGAGGGGTGGAGAGCAGGATGAAGCACAGGAGATTTTTAGGGCAGTGAATCTATTCTGTGTGATACTGTCATGGTGGATTCATTACATTATGCATTTGTCAAAAAACACAGAATTGTACAAAGCAGAGTGAACTCTAGTGTAAACTATGGACTTCAGTTAATAATAATGTATCAATATTGGTTCATCAATTGTAACAGATGTACCATACTAATGTAAGGTGAAAATAGGGGGAAATGTGGAGTGGAAAGAAGAAAGGAAATATATAGGAACTCTCTGTACTTTCTGCTCAATTTTTTTTTATGAATGTAAGACTGCTCTAAAAAATATAGTATTAAGTTAAAATAAAATAAATGTGTTAAAGTAACCCTTAGCCCATCAACCAGAGGGAACCACTACTAATAAATGTTTATATCTTATTTTATTCATTTTTTAAAGCAGTTAGAACTTTCCCTTCATCCTGCATTACCCTCTGACTCCATCAGTCAGTCCAAAATGTTCAACCATATGTATCAACCATATGTCAGACTCTGAATAAATGTTAAAGGTTCAAGGAAAACAAAGGAAATTTGTTCCCTACCTTCAGAGTTGGCAGACTAGAGGAAAAGTGTATAAGGAAATAGACAATTACAGCAGTCTTTATAACTCCTCACCTTTCATTCATTCCTCATTCTACCCTATATAATTAGACTCTGTCCTATCATGTCCACTGAAACTAGCCAAGGTCACTAATGACTACCTTGTTGTTAAGTCCTTACCCAATTTCTCTGCAGATTTTAACACTTAAAACTCCACTTTTTCTTAAAGCTCTCTTGTCCCTTGGCTTCTGTTAAGTAACTCTCTTCTTGTGTTTTCTTCCTGTATGATTGTTTTTCTCATCTTCAGATCATTGTCATCTCATCATCAGATGAGATGTTCCCCCAGAGCTCTATTATTGTACCTCTTTTCCATCTTTATAGTCTCGTGTTTTTACTGTCTTTAACTACTGCCTACTTACTAATGACCTCCAAATCCATACATCCAAGAACCTTTTTAGCTCCCTCCCTATCCATGACCAAAGCTAAAGATATCCTATAAAAACTATCTATAGCTATGTCACAGAATCTCAAAGAGTATCCTCAATTGCTTCCTCTACCCTCCATTCTGAATTCGTTTCTTCTCATCTGATACCCCCGGTTTCCATCCTTTTGTCTAGTACCTGGATTTGCCATTCAGTCTTATTCAACTGGGTGTTTAACTTTCAATTGCAGAGTAATTCATGAATACTGCTCCTCAGATCATGCTGTACTGCAGCTCCAAGCCAGCCCTGCCTCAGTCCTGTACCCAGCCAGGTCCAGTGTTCTCAAACATTACTTGTCTGGAAGGGGATATTAGAAACTAGCTCAGATCTCTTACCTGAGCTTCAAACTATATATGCCTGCTTTCATTATTACCTTTATGTCCTTCAGGTATCGCCAGGTCAGTCTGTCAAAAATCTCCTCCTGCTGGGTATCCTATCTCAGTGAATGGTCTTACCATCTATCCCAATTAGGATACATAAAATTATTCTTAACTGTTTCTCTCTTTCACTTGTCATATCCATGTCATCAAATTCTATATTTTCAAATCATACCCTTAATTTAATATTTATTATCACTACTTTATCATTTCTCTTGTGAATTACTGACTGGCTTTCTAACTGGTCTCCTTGCTTTTCGTCTTGCTACTTCCAGTATATTCTCCATGCTGCTACCAGAGGACTATATGATCATATGACTTTCAGCAGAAAATTGTTATGGTTCTCTATTGCATACAAGATGGTAATGCAGGATCTGCTTCATATCTACCTCTCCAACTTCTCTCACATCACTCACCAGCTTCTAAGTGTCAAAGAATGTACCAGTACAAGAGCCCAGTTATAGAAGAGCCTCAGAGAATGCTATATAATGAGTTATCTTAAATTACTAAACCCACAAACTTCCCAGAGCTCACAAGTCTGTGGTTGGCCAGGTCTAGGACTTGGCTCTGGACCTGACCATACTTCCTCACTATCATGACAAAACTCCCTCTAGATGGGTTATAGAAAAGAGCCAGTATAGCCCACTACAAACTTCCGTTTCCCCAACATAGCACCAAGCAGCGCAATTGTGTCTGTACTTGACACATTGGGGCCCAGCCCAGGTAGCACCACAACTACAATGGACTGGTGAAATATCCTTGAGAGTTCTGATATGGGCTGGAGAAATCTGTTAATAACACCACACTCCAGGGTGGGCATAAGAGAGTCTCAGGACCAAATTGAGCCAGAAAAGAATGTTTACCCCAGGTGCCTACCAGCAGCCTACCTGACGTGAAGAACGTTAGTCAACATCTAAAGGAGCCAAGCTCATAGCCAGGAAAATGGTAGTGAATATTAATATTAGGTCCACAGATTGAGGCAGGGTCAATAACCTTGAGGACTAGAGGCAGAAAGGAATCAGGTATGCTGAATCAGGTATGCAAAATGGTATAAAATTAAGTCTGTGAACAAGAAGTCTGTACTGAAGCTTCCTTGTTATACAGCCTTGCCTCTGTCTTGCAATATTTCTCTCTAGCCCCCTTGTGGGGTAAAATAGGGATAGTGCAACACAGTGATGTCATTGTACCTAGCTCCCTTCCCAGTTCCCAAAATCAGGCAGAGGACAGCCAGAGACAAGACTTTTTCCAGAAACCATTTACTAATAGGGAACAGCTACTCTCTAATGTCCTCAGGTTTGATTTATCATGGATTTGGGACTTGGAAGAATAGAGCCTGAAGATGGCCACTAATCATTCAGGATAGCTGGAGTAGAAAGAGGGCAAGAAGGGTCTGCCAAGCAGTGCTAGCTTGTCTCCTGTGTGATGGATCTTCTCCAAGTGAATGGATGGACCAGGTCAGAGCTACAGAGGCTTAGAAACCAGCACAGGGTCTCTTTCACTTATCTTGCTTTTCTTTTCCCACCCTCCTAAGAGTTCTCATCACATTCCAGAAATTGCCCCCAGGTCGACCTTCTATAAAGTGTCAAGCTGCTGTTTGTTCTGGCTTATGTGTTCCAGAAAACAGAAAAGGTTGACTTCTCCTACAACAGACTGGCTGATCCTAAGTTTTCATTTTATGACAAGACTTTGGTGGAAGCAGTGAAAAGGGGAGATCGCTGGGTACACTTGTTTTTCCTGTCACTCTCATTGTGTCATACCGTGATACCAGAAGAGAAAGTAGAAGGTGAGAAGGGGCTTGAGGCCTCATGGACTGAGAATATGTCATAGAGTCTAGGCTGATTGGAGGGGGGGATGGTTTGATATCGTTTGTAATGGCTTAATCTAAAGAACTTTCTAATAGGAAGAGTTGTCCAGCAATGGAATGGATAGTCAAGATAAGTAGTGGGCTCCTAGTCACTGAATATATTCAAGTGGAAAACAACGTCTTTGTCTTAAAGAAGATTCATTCATTGGATAGGGGTCAAACTTGGTGCTATCTAGCGAGCTTAGGACCTTGAGACTCTGTAATATTCTGTCACAGAGTTTATCTGATTTATTGCCAAGATCAACCCCACTACCTCTGATAAGACTTCCTGAAGGATGAGTTGAGTCATCCTCTTGTTGCTTCACAATTTAAAGGTATCCCCATATACCCTAATTTCTTTAGTAACCAAATATGACTATGTCATCCATGAATTTATCAAAATCTTTTTCAGAAATTACTGATTTTAAATTAAGAAGACTTTTTTCCTTAGCAAACAAGAATTTAGGCAGCCAAGTAAATCACATCCTTCAAAGTCAATGTAGTCTTAATATAATACCACCATGAGTAACACCTTATATTTGTACATCACTTTATAATTTTACAAGTTGCTTTCATTTATATTACCTTCCACAATCTTCACAACAGCCCTCTGCAGAACAAGAAAAATGATCCTAGTTTTATAGCAAAGGAAACTGAAGCTAAAAGAAATTAAGTGCTGTACAGCAGAAACTAACACAGCATTGTAAAGCAACTATACCCCAATTTTTAAAAAAAGACATTGTGACGACTAAAATCCTATAGCTAAGAAAGGTATAAATGGGATAAGAACCCAAATCTCATGTCTTCTGGCCCCATGAGCTCCCACCCTTCCACAAGCCTCTCCGGGTCTGATATTCCAAAAAGTTGGTATTACTTGAAGCATATTTGGACTTGTCTATGTTTACTGCCTTGAGTGACAAGGTAGGAAACACACAAGAAAGTAATCTTATTATCCCATAGACACATCTTATGTCTGACTTAAAATTATACTCCCCCACCTACCTTATTCACAAGTATAAGATTCTGATGATGTATAACTGTTTTTAAAAATCAAATTAACCTTCAAAAGAGAAATAATCTAAAATATATCTCAGGTTATGGGGATTATTCTAAAAGAGGAGTTCCAGAAATGTCTTGAGTAATATCAGATTGAAGGATTGATTCAACAGAGTAAGTCATTTACCTTCCCAGGGTGAGAGTTTCAAAGGTGACAATACTCATTCATATATATATATTTTTTTAATTGTTTACTAAACTATCAATCTTATTACCTTATAGCAGTGTTCATCAAAGTGCAGCCAGTCCTATGCAGGAGCACTTTATGTGGGACCATATGCATGAGACTCACTCAGGAGATTTGTTAAAATTCAATTTCCTGGGCCACCCTCCCAGATTTTGTGATTCTGGATTCAGTAAGTTTGGGTGGGGCCCAGGAACCTTCATTTTTAACAATCTCCCGAGCCATCTTTACCCGCTAAAGTTGGAAAGCAACTGCCTATGTTTCGTTTGTACACATGTTCCGTGTACTTCTGTAATACTAACTCAGGTCTGTGAAATGAGTTGAGAATATGGGAAAGAATGAAAAACCTGACCTGTTCTATGCAACCTGGCCTTTTAGGGCCAGGCTTGGGTGGAAATTTTGAAGAAAGATGTCCCCTCCTGGGCTCCATCTTTATGTAAGCCACTTGGAAGACAATCTCACTTCTGGGTGGACTTCATCTGCACATCTCTATGGGCTCTGGCTGCTCTCTTCTCTCCTGCCAGGTGAGCTGACTTACCAGGCTCAGTCCCCAGATGAAGGTGCCCTGGTCACTGCTGCCAGGAACTTTGGCTTTGTGTTCCGTTCCCGCACGTCTGAGACAATCATGGTAGTCGAAATGGGGGAAACCAGAATCTACCAACTACTGGCTATTTTGGACTTCAACAGTGTGCGCAAGAGGATGTCTGTTATTGGTGGGTGCCCCTCCTAGTCGGCCCTCTCCCCTTATTTGTCTTTCATATACATTCACACGTTGACTTTCCCCTCTATCTACACACAAATGTTTTCTCCTGCCCACATGCCATTTCACAGGCACTCTGCCTCAAATACAAATACATAGCCATTCCCACTTTCTCTCTCATAATCCTTTATATTTTCTCATATACACATATGTGAGCTTATTTGTGCTAGGGCCCTTATTTAGTGATCCTGGGTAGTAGCTTGTCAGAACCCTCAAAGCCAAAATAAGAACAGAGAATAAACCCATAAAGCCTGAACTTGGAATAAGAAATGGGGGCAGACAATATAGAGGAAATTAATATTATCTTGCTCTCAGTTAGTTTGGGCCTCAGGCTGAAGAGGAAGAAAGTCATTTTTCATCCTTGGTCCTTATTAGGTGTGGGCCTTGGTCTGGAACTTGGACTTGAGAAGCTAAATGTGATTCTGTATCAGAGTCTTCCATAGGTGCTACTGAACCCATGGAAAAACTGGTTCCAAAAGGTCCTCTCTCATTCTCACCAGCCCTCACCACATCACTCATCCTGTGTGACCACTCATTGAGTGCTTAGCCCCCAAAGGTGTCAGAAACAAATGTCATGGGAACAGCCTCCTGCCATCTCTCAGTGGCCCAGACAAGTTCTTGTAATAATGGCCCTATATGGTTACTTTGCTTAATTTGCTTATCCTTAGTGAGGACACCTGAAGATCGCGTAATGTTATTCTGCAAGGGTGCAGACACGATCCTCTGTCACCTACTTCATCCATCCTGTAGATCCCTCAGAGACGTGACCATGGAACATTTAGATGTAAGTGTTTAGGTTGCAGGGGAGGGAAGCTGTGGATGGATCTGTGTATCTGGATGTGTGTCCATATATATGTCGCCATGTCAGTGTGTTTCAGTATGGGGTACATTGGTGTCTGTGTCTCTTTAATTGATAGAAGAATAAAAACTACCTCATTCTGTGGGATTCTCACTGACCACATTGGCACCTTCTGTGTGAAGGAGTTGGGTGGCCCAGGATCCCAGGGGCATGAAGAGGATTGTGTTGTCGGAACACTTACCACAGTCAGAACAGTTCATTCTATGATTCCTGGCTCGGGAGGTCCTGTGGTCACATCTAGAATTTGCTTTGCTTCAGAATAGGGCCTGCTGGACTTACCTGGTGGCACAGTGGTTAAGAATCCACCTGCCGGGGCTTCCCTGGTGGCGCAGTGGTTGAGAATCTGCCTGCTAATGCAGGGGACACGGGTTCGAGCCCTGGTCTGGGAGGATCCCACATGCCGCGGAGCAACTGGGCCCGTGAGCCACAACTACTGAGCCTGTGCATCTGGAGCCTGTGCTCCGCAACAAGAGAGGCCGCGATAGTGAGAGGCCCGCGCACCGCAATGAAGAGTGGCCCCCGCTTGCCACAACTGGAGAAAGCCCTCTCACAGAAACGAAGACCCAACACAGCAAAAATAAAGTAATTAATTAATAAACTCCTACCCCCAACATCTTCTTAAAAAAAGAAAAAAAAAAGAATCCACCTGCCAATGCAGGGAACACGGGTTCAAGCCCTGGTCCAGGAGGATCCCACATGCCGTGGAGCAACTAAGCCCGTGCACCACAACTACTGACCCTGCGTTCTAGAGCCCACGAGCCACAACTACGGAGCACGCATGCCACAACTACTGAAGCCTGCACACCCTAGAGCCCGTGCTCTGCAACAAGAGAAGCCACCGCAATGAGAAGCCCGCACACCGCAACCAAGAGTAGCCCCCGCTCGCCGCTACTAGAGAAAGCACGCGTGCAGCAATGAAGACCCAACGCAGTCAAAAATTAATTAATTAATTAAAAGAATAGGGCCTGCTGGTATGGGAGGCCCCACCCCACCAGCCATGATGGGAAAAGACTGCTTTTAGGGTATGGAGCAGAAGGCACCAGGCCTGGGCTATGTAGAGGACTGTTTGACACCGTCCTATGTTATTTACAGGATTAGAATCCCCATGGGTACCTACCTACACCACCCCACTTCCACCCTCTGGGACTTGAGATATATCAGAAAGAGAGATTGGCTTCAGTCTGCTGACATTAGAAGGGAAAACCAGATTCATGTTCGCTGGGGTTTCTACCCTTAAACCTGGATATATAAAGGGTTGGGGGAATAGGACAGGGGATGTGATGGGGAAGGGGCAGATCAGAAAAATATTTTAAAGAAGAAATAGGTTGGAGGAAGTGCTATTTTATTAGGGCCGTTTTGGCTTGGCCCCACGTTAACTCATAGAAGTCAGAGAGCAAATGGCCAAAAGGCACATGTAAAGATGTTCAGTGTCAGCCATAAGGGAAAAGCAAATCAAAAATCACAAGACACTACTTCACACCAGTAGGGTAGTTAAAATCGAAAAGATGACCAGACAATAATGAGCACTGCCAAGGATATAGAGAAATTGTAACCTTCATACATTGCTGACAGGAATGTAAAATGATGCAACCATTTTGTAAAACAGTCTGGCATTTCCTGAAAAAGTTAAGCATAGAGTTGTCATATGACCCAGCAATTCCACTCCTAGGTATATTCCCAAGAGAAATGAACATTTATATTCACACAAAAACGTGTACACTAATATTTATAGCAGCATTAGTCATAATAGCACAAAAGTAGAAACAACCCAGATCCCCATCAATGGATGAATGGATAAATAAAATATGATAAATCTGTACAGTGAATATTATTCAGTCACAAAAGGGAATGACATACTTATAAATGCTACAATGTGGATAAACCTTAAAAACATTATGCTAAGAGAAAGAAGCCAGTCACAAAAGGCCAATATTTTACGATTTCATTTATATGACATGTCCAGAATAGGCAAATCCATAGAACAGAAAGTAGATTAGTGGTTACCAGGGGCTAGAAGAAAACGGAATGGAAATGACTGCTGACGGGTACAGGGTTTCTTCGGAGGTGATGAAAATGTTTGGGAATAAGATAATAGTGATGGTTGCACAACTTTATGAATATATATATATTTAAAAACCACTTAATTGTATACTTTAAAAGGGTGGATTTTATGGTACATACATTGTATCTCAAGTTTTTGAAAAAGTCATTGAAGCGTCCCACATAGGACAACTCTTATGTCTTATACTGGTTTCCTGAGGCCACAGTTTTGCTTTTTTGGTGTGTGTGTGTGTGTGTGTGTGTGTGTGTGTGTGTGTGTGTGTGTGTGTGTGTGTGTGTTTTATGGGCTACTCTGAAAACTTGTCTTTTAACCTTCCAGAACTCATGAATTAGGGTATCTTCTCAATGAGCATATATTCCACAGACTGACTTCAAAGAGGGGTCATAAAACTATTTCAGATCTTTTGACCTGCTTCCAACCTTAACAGATACCCATAGTAGAGCCTAAAACACTACAATCTATTAACTACTGAGGATACACCTATAATAGTCAAGTTCCAGAAACCCACTCATGCAGAAGCACAGCTCCAAGCCCTCTAAGACAGGAATCCAGCAAACAGGTCACACAAAAACAAGCAGCAGTCATAATTTGGCCCCAGGGCCCCAGTTTTCCCACCACAAGAGAAAAAAAAAACATACTAGTAAGGGATAAGTAAAAAATAATGTTAACACAGGCTGCTAAAGTATTCGTTGAATGGATTAGGAATCTGTCAGTGTATTGTTAAGCTTGCCAAGTCCTCTTATCAGTATCATGCAAAATCAGTTTCTGCCATATCTCTTCCTTCTTTTTTTTTTTAAATGGCTGATGTTGGGGCTTCCCTGGTGGCGCAGTGGTTGAGAATCTGCCTGCCAATGCAGGGGACACGGGTTCAAGCCCTGGTCTGGGAAGATCCCACATGCCGCGGAGCAACTGGGCCCGTGAACCATAACTACTGAGCCTGCGCGTCTGGAGCCTGTGCTCCGCAACAAGAGGCCGCGATAAGGAGAGGCCTGCGCACCACGATGAAGAGTGGCCCCTGTTCACTGCAATTAGAGAAAGCCCTCACACAGAAATGAAGACCCAACACAGCCAAAAATAAAATAAATAAATTTATAAAATGGCTGATGTATATTTTAAATTGCTGAATATATATATATATATTTATTTATTTATTTATTGAGGTAAAATTGGTAGATGACATTATATAAGTTTCAGGGGTACACCATTATAATTTGATTTTTGTATTCAATTCAAAGTGATCACCACTTTGTCTAGTTATCACCCATCACCATACAATTGACCCCCTTCACCTATTTCACCCACCCCCCCAACCCCTTTCTCCTCTAGTAACCACCAATCTGTTCTCTGTATCTATGAGTTTGTGTTTTGTTTGTTCATTTGTTTGTTTTTTAGATTCCACATATAAGTGAAATCGTTTGGTGTTTTGTCTTTCTTTATCTGATTTATTTCACATAGCGTAATACCCTCAAGGTCCATCCATCTCGTCACAAATGGCAAGATTTCTACTTTTGTGGCTGTGTAGTATTCCATTCATCAATGGACATTTAGGTTGTTTCCATATCTTGGCTGTTGTAAATAATGCTGCAGTGAACACAGGGGTGCATGTATCTTTTTGAATTAGTGATTTCATATTCTTTGGATAAATACCCAGAAGTGGAATAGCTGGATCTGGATCATATGGTGATTCTATTTTTAATTATCAAAAAGACAAATAACAAAGGTTGGAGAGGATGTGGAGAAAAGGGAACCCTCATACACTGTTGGTGGGAATATAAACTGGTAAAACCACTATGGAAAACAGTATGGAGATATTTCCTTCCTAAGAAGTCTCTTGAGATCTTCTCTCAGCCTTCTTTTTTATAGCTTCACCTGCCAACAGTACAGAGGTTTAAGAGATAGCATTCTCTGCAGATACTGCCTTATATTAATTTTACCTGACAGCTAACATGAAGTACTCAGGAGTTACACAGAGAACTAAGAACAAAATATCAAGATGATAAATTCTGTTTCTCTTTGCTCTTATAATGCCAAAGTGAATTATTTTGAAGCTCACTATTAAGTTATTATGGGGACTTCCCTAGCAGTCCAGTGGTTAAGACTTCACCTTCACTGCAGAGGGCACGTGTTTGATCCCTGGCCGGGGAGCTAAGAAGATCCCATGTGCCGCGCACAGTGCAGCATCTAAAAAAAAAACAAAAAAACAAAACAGTGATTATGTAGAATTGTTATTCAATTCTCAACACACAAAATCTGCTTCTAACCCTCCTTCAGTTAAATATGAATTGTGCCCTAAACTACCCACACTCTCACCTAGCTTTCCTTATAACCAAGAGTATACTTCCGTAAGATAGTTAGCTATGCGTGGTTAGGATATATTGGTGGCCAAAGAGCAAAAGATGCTGACTCACCCAGAGAGCATTTCAGCAGTGGCCTCATTAACACTACTGGCAATGACTAATTAACTGAGCCACCCAGCTGTAGACAAATACACAAATTTGCTATTTGAGATGCCCATTGAATACTTGATGAACGAAGGCAGGGAGAGATGAAAATAAATAAATGTAAGCCTGTAAAAAAACAGTAACACCCTTGATTATTTGTTATAAGAATTCCTTTGTACTTTTTTTTTTTTTTTTTGCGGTACGCGGGCCTCTCACTGCTGTGGCCTCTCCCATGGCGGAGCACAGGCTCCGGACGCGCAGGCTCAGCGGCCATGGCTCACGGGCCCAGCCGCTCCGCGGCACGTGGGATCTTCCCAGACCGGGGCACGAACCCGTGTCCCCTGCATCGGCAGGCGGACTCCCAACCACTGCGCCACCAGGGAAGCCCCCTTTGTACTTTATTACTCTCTTCTTTCTCATCTTATAGACATCATTATCTTCTCTTTAGAGGGTGAATTATTATCCCAATTTTACAAGAAATAAATCTAGAAGGCGTCATTCTTTACGAGGGTCGCACAGCAAATTACCTAACAACAGGTGGAAGTTAGAATCTGCTGTCTCCCAGATGTACTCTCAGCCTTTATCCCCAGCTATGCTGGCACCATCCTTAGGACGTTTGACTGAGAAAACTGAACAGGTGCTTTCTGGTTAGGCTAGGTACTAGCCCTGTGATATTAACCAATAAACCCTATCTTGCAGGCAGATGGAGCCTGTGGGGTTACTCTGTCATTCCTTAACTCAGCCCTAACCCAGCCCAAGTGCACACATGTCTTCCAGGATTTTGCCAGTGATGGCCTTCGCACCCTCATGGTGGCCTACCGAGAACTGGACAATGCATTCTTCCAGGACTGGAGCAGGAAGCACAGTGAAGCCTATCTGTCTTTGGAGAATCGGGAAGATAAAATATCAATGGTCTGTGAAGAGATCGAAAAAGACCTGATGGTTAGTGTGAGGAAGCCAGGGACAGATTGGAGGCAGGATTGGGGGCGGGGGAGCAGTCGGGAGACTGAGCAAGGGCTCTGAGAATGGGTTCCAGCAAATCATAGGTTCAGGCTCTCTGGATACTAGATACTGGAATCCAAGCTGATTCAGGATATCTTGGATCTTTGAAATCCATAAATAAGGAAAGAATGTACTTGTAAATTTCATCTTTCTGGTAGTGTTTCTTATCCCAAAGCTGTCCACAGAAGCTAAGAAATCTGGAAGAAATCAGGGTCTGAATAATGTACAAATTAGATGATCCAGAACTAATTGATGGAATAATCAAGACAATAATGTCCACTCATTCATTCAACATATTTATTAAGTGCCTCCTATGTGCCAGGTACTGTTTTAAGCCCTGAGCATGTAGTAGTAGGCAAAACAGACAAAAAAGTAATATATATACAGTATGTTAGGTGATGACAGTTCTATGGAAGAAAATAAAGCCAGGAAGAAAGGTAGGGAGTATCAGCATATGTGTGTGTATTGTAGAGGGTAGAGTATAATTGCTATTTTAAATAGGGTGCTTAGTCTTCACTATGAAGGAGACATCTGAGCAGAGACCTGAAGAAGGTAGCAAACCAAGCAGATCTCCGGGGAATCAGTTTTCCAGAAAGAAGGAACAGCAAGAACAAGGACCCTGAAATAGGAGCAGACCTAATTTGTTAGTAGAACAGTAAGGCAGCTCATGTGGCTGGTACAGTGTAAGTGAGGAGGAGACAATAAAAGGACATGAAACAGAGAAGCAGTAAGGGGTCTTGACAGGCCCGTATAAAGACTTATAGTGAGCCATGGAAAACAGTTGAAGAGTTCAACCAGAGAAGTGATGTGATAGCTTTTAAAATGATCAGTCTGGCTGCCATGTTGAGATTATACTGTAGGGGAGCAAATGCAGACCCAGGGAGACCATTTAGAAAGTAGTTGCTTTTCCGGTTTGCGAGACAGAAATAGAGACACAGACGTAGAGAACAAACATATGGACACCAAGCAGGGGAAGGGGGGGTGGAATGAACTGGGAGATTGGGATTGACCTATTTACACTAATATGAATAAAATTGATAACTAATGAGAATCTGCTGTATAGCACAGGGAACTCCACTTAGCTGTACAGTAGAAACTAGCACAACATTGTAAAACAACTATACCCCAATAAAAAAGGAAAGAAAGAAAGTAGTTGTAATAGTACAGGTGAGAAATGATAATGGCTTGGACCAGATAGAAGCAGTGGAAGTGGTGAGAAATGGTCAAATTCTGTACACTTTTAAAAGTAGCACAAACAGAATTTGCTGATGGTTTAGATTATAGAATATGATAAAAGAAGTTAAAGATGACCCCAAGATTTTTGACCAGATTGATACAGGCTCTGCTATAAAAAGAGAAATTGCTGATACCAAATGGGAAAATTTAGAGATCCCAAAGGTCACAAATCTCCTTCCATAGTCAGTTCTGTGGTTAGTATTTCTAGTCTGTCCTTTTAGAGGCCTCGCAGAAATCAGGCAGTAGTTTGTCCAGCTGTCAGTTCCTCAGACCCAGTGCCGGTGCCCATCCCTGTGTTCAGTCGGTACTATTAGGGTATCACTGAGAGACGGCATGGTGTTGGACCAACATACTTTCAATGTAGTGTGGGAAAGGCCTTGAAAAGCTTAGAGGCCCTCAGTAGGTACAAACAAATGAAGTTCACCCAAGCCCTTTTAGAGTTGAAAGAAAAACTGGAGTTGGATTTGGGGATCCCTTGTCTGGGACCCACTGCTTTTGGAGACCAAAGCCAGGAAACGTGCTGTGAAGCAAGGGAGAAGTGAGAGTGTGTTGAGAAACAGAGGATTTAGAGGTGGCACAAAGCTTCATGTACGACTTGGGCAAGTCTTTTCCCCCTTTGGTTCCTTATATTCTATGTTTCTAAATGTGATTTCAGTGTGTGGTTGTAAAGCTGTCTGTTGAGGGGCAGAGTGTAGTGAGTTTTATACCATTGGGGTCCTCGCGCCAGGACACAGCCAGCTTGCTAAAGAGGATGCTGAGGTGCCAGTCGAGTTGTTGGGTACCACTAAATGCAGTGAGCCTCTTCCTTTGCCTCACTCACTGATATTTCTGTTCAAAGCTGTTAGGGGCCACAGCCATAGATGACAAGCTGCAGGATGGAGTACCCGAGACGATTATCACCCTGAACAAAGCCAAAATTAAAATCTGGGTTTTAACTGGAGATAAGCAAGGTAAAGGGGAGCTCCTTGCCTGACCAATTCTCTTCTCTGTCCACCTTAGCCATTTCTTCTTTTTCTTTTTCATTTCCTTTTTTTCTTAGCCATTTATTTGACAAATACCTTATAACTCAGGTCAAGCCCTTAGAGGACACCTTCACTCCCAGTCTTGCATATAATTTGCTAAGCATATATAGTACTTTATGCCAGATACTGTATTAGGCATGGAGAACACAGAGATGAATCAGTCAGACATGGCCTCTGTCATCCAGGAACTCACAAGCTAAAAACTTTCAGGGTTGTCTTTGACTATACCCTCTCTGTTGTCCCAAAGATTTACTCTCTTACCATGTTCCACTAATTCTTCTGAAAATCCTCTTAACTATGCCACCACCCTAGTTTAGCCTTTGTCCCCTGTTGGCTGTACTTCTGCAGAAACTTCTGAACTGATCTGTCTCTTGACCTTATTAATTTCAATATAGCCTATGTACAACCATCAGTTTAACCTTCCTAAAATACTGCTTTTGTGATGTTACTCCTCTACTCAAGTACCTACAGCAACTTCACATGGTAAAGTCGGACTCCACTGTCTGGACTTCAAGACCTTGATAATCTGTTGCTACCTACACATCCTTATCTCCATCATAATGTGACCATATCTTCATTATGTCCCGAACCAATTCCTATTCTATGCCCTCTGTTTGGATTGTTTCCCCATTTGAAATTCTTTTTCCCCCTAAACAAATCTTACTCATCCTTTAAGGCCTTGCTATAAGAAACTTTCTAAGACAATTGCAATCTCTTCTCTGAATTTTGATACTACTTGTAGCCAAGGTTCAGGACTTAATTAAAAAAAATTGTTTTCCTTAGTATGACTTTATTCCAAATTCAAGATTTCTTGATGTAAAGGAAAGACTACAACCTAAATATATCTCAGTCCCCCATAAAATCTAGCATAGAAACAGGCACAGTGCTGTTCAAGGAAATGTACCCAGATTGCCAGAAGTGAATACAGACAGGAATTGCTTTAAGAAATAAGGGAAGGCTTTGTAGAGAAAGCTAAGCCAGAATGATCCTAGTTATTGATAAATAACTTGCAAGTCTGTACCAGGTAGACATTTTCCTCTGGATGTTTGAATATAGTCTCCACTGGCTCACGAAAAACACACTTTGACTGCATCCATGGCAAATATGGACATATGGGCTCTGCAGGCCACTGTTTAGTGCCTTTGTACCTGTATACTGTAAAGACCCTGTTCCAGCCAAAATGCGACCTGTGTTCCCCCTTGCCCTGCAGAGACTGCTGTGAACATTGCCTATGCCTGTAACATATTTGAGGATGAAATGGATGGGATGTTTATCGTGGAAGGCAAGGATGATGAGACTGTTCGGCAAGAACTCAGGTACGATGGGAGAGCTGCCACAGCCTGTCCCGGGAACCAAGATTTCCCACCCATCACTTCACCCAGTATGGCTCCTACAGTACCAGAAGGAACAGAGAAGAAATGGGGGAGGGAAAAACAAAAAAACCTAAAATATTCGAGAGAATTTTGTGAAGAAGCATTAGGGCTCAAGGAGTTGGAGTGTGGAGGTGGAGAAGTGTTGTATGTAGATGGTCTGGGACCTAAGGCAGTGGCAGGTCTCAGAAAGCAGTTGAGTATGAGGCCCTGGGAGGTGCTCTGCAGAGGACACATTTTCCTTCCTAAGCTCTGGGGCTTCAGATCAGACACTAACCATTACTCTTGGCTTTCAGGTCAGCAAGGGAAAAGATGAAACCTGAGTCTCTACTGGAATCCGACCCGGTAAACAGTTACCTCACCACAAATCCCCGAATGCCCTTCAAAATACCCGAGGAGATGCCCAATGGCAACTACGGCTTGATCATCAATGGCTACAGTCTGGTGGGCAACACAGACCTACAACTCTGTTCTCTTCTTCCAAGGAATTTTTTCCTAGGTCCAACCCACTTCAGGGAAATTTCAAGATCCTTTTGCTATTCCATGAGTTACCCTATTCCCTCTTCCTTCAGGTACCCTTGCCTGTCAGACACCTTTCCCCAGCCTTCTCTAGGCAGGAATAACGAGGAAAGAGAAGCCAAGGGCATAGTCCTTTCTTATCCAAATTCTTCACTACTGATGTGGCCCATCACATAGGGGAAGGGGGGAAGTGAGCAGAACCAGGTCCTCCAAAAAATCACTTGGCCTTATAACCCAGTCAATTGATTTGACCCAGTGAGAGACCCTCACTGGTTTTCCACTGGAGGCTGGGTCAGGATGCCTAGAACTGACTTGCGGGCTTGGCTGCCCTTGGGAGTGGAGCACCTGGGGAGAAGCTCTGCCTGACAGGGGAGTATGGAGGGGAAGGAGAGGGCCTAGGAAGGTTCTGTCCCAAGAGTCTTGGGGCAGCCTGGAATGTGGGTGTGTCCTGGTGCTGCAGGCCCACGCTCTAGAAGGGAACCTGGAGTTGGAACTGCTGCGAACGGCGTGCATGTGCAAGGGAGTGATCTGCTGCCGGATGACACCCCTTCAGAAGGCCCAGGTGGTAGAGCTGGTGAAGAGGTACAAGAAGGTGGTGACACTGGCCATCGGGGATGGGGCCAATGACGTCAGCATGATCAAAGGCATGTGAGGGATGGAGGGGCTGTAGTGCCTAGCCACGGGCTTGCTCTTCCCTTCTTCCATGGGCAAAACTGATCTGGGTGGCACTGTGTTGCTGGCTCACTCTCCTGCATATCATATGTATTGTACATTTATAGTGTTTTGCAGCTTCATTCGTGTTCCTCTACACCTCAGTTCCCACTTGTTTACACATCATTACACCAGCCCACATCCACAGTCATGCACACACATTCAGATTCATGTATGTTAACACTCACACACACTCAGATACCCATGGCTCCAATAAGAACACGTGTGCATATTCACAGAACAACAGGCTGTGCAACTACAACGCCATCTTTCTGAGATGGCATCAAAGCCCACAGAAAGGACCCCTGGGCGGGAGTCGTGGTCTGTTCCTTTTTTGAAGGCTGTAGGGGTGAGCAATGTTAGACAGACTACAGGGCTGCCCAACCAGGGAATTAGCTGTGCAGCCTGAGGCAGGGATCTTTTCCTCTCTGAGGCAATATTCCCAAGAGCTTGCCCTGACTCCCCTGGCTGGAGAAGAACAGCAAACTTACTGATGCTTCGGACCAACAGAAGCAAATGGCTGAAACTGGTGCTAATTTCAGCTGAATGTTGTTAGCCTCCAGCAACTTGTGGTTCTGTGAGATATGGATAACATCTAGGGGTCCTCTAGTCCAACCTCTCCCCGTACTGGAAACACTAGCAGATATTCCAGCCTCGGCTTCAATACTAGGAAGTGTTCTTGCTCTTTTCCCCACTTTCTAGAACTTCATTGGCTTTTAGAGCCTTAGAGGTTTCAGTTATTCTGTTAAGCAATGTAATAGGTATATACCAGAAGATCAAAGAATTTGGCCTATATTACAACAGACTGATTAAAACTTTTAGAAACTTAAGTCTTACCTTCCATCAAGCATAATCCTTGCTTTATCCAGAAAAAGTCACCTTAAGCTTCCTGAAGAACTCGTTTCTTACTAACAAAGTATGTACATCACGTATTCCTCCCAACAGTTGGATTTTGGCTCCTTAGGTAAACTTAGGTAATTAAAAACTATGTTAGGTTGACATTCATCCTGCGTCTTTAATTGATTTAAGTGACTTCGAGAGATAACAAGAAATTTTTACCTCAGCATCTGGGCAGTAGGGAAGAGCCCAGATGGCTATAGTAGGTGCAAAACCATCAAGGACAGTTTTCTAGTACTAGCTGTACGTGGCGTTCTTGAGTGGCAGCATCCGAAACAAAGGGCAGATGAAGGAGTTGTTGTCTGACTTGTGGGGGAGGGGCAATCCACTAAGGAGAAAAGACTCCATAAGTGAGTGCCACCTTGAGCTGGGCCCACCAGTGTTTTTCAAATGTAAAATAAGGGGCTTATGCAACATGATCTCAGCCTTCCTTTTACACTTCCCGGCACTTCCCAGGCCGGGAGCCCAGAAGACAAGCTCTGTGGCTGAGAAGTTTCTGGGGTTTCTTTGCAGCTGCCCACATTGGAGTCGGCATCAATGGCCAGGAGGGAATGCAGGCCATGCTCAACAGTGACTACGCCTTCTCCCAGTTCCGCTATCTTCAGCGTCTACTCTTGGTCCACGGCCGCTGGTCCTATAATCGCATGTGCAAGTTTCTCAGCTACTTCTTTTACAAAAACTTTGCCTTCACTCTGGTGCACTTCTGGTATGCCTTCTACAGCGGGTTCTCTGCACAGGTAGGAAGTCAAGTGGCATTCCCCACTCTCGTCAACTGGGTCTTTTCTAATCGCCCCCCACTTCAACCAGTTCAAACCCCTTTTCTCCTCTAGAGACGTGTGTATGACGTGCTGTCATCTATCCATTAAACTCCTCACCCATGATGATCCCATCTCCTAACCCGACACTTAACCTTAGATTTCTAAACACTAACTTTTCTGTCCTGGCTCTGACTTGGCCTTGACTCCTACCAACAGAACTCTCCCTTGAGATATTTTCATCTTTTCCATGACACAGAGACCTAGAATTTCCAAACGTATGTAATGGGGGTGGGGGTGAGATTCGTGGATCTGGGAGGGTTTTTAGGGTCCAGAGTAATCTTTATGGAACAGGCTAAGTCTCAAGGGGCCTTTGGGTCTTGCCAGACAGACTAGTTCTGGCATTTACCTGTAGCCATACTTGGAAACACAGCTTCCCTTTACTTCTCCTTCCTCACCCAGACATACCACACTGCCAAACACACCCTATCTTTCCTCTAATGAATATGAAGCCTCCCCCACAAGTGGGGAGAGGTGACACTTGGATGTTGATGTTCTACGAGAAGTCCCTTTTCCTATGAGAAGTTTTTCAGGAGTCTCTCAAGGATTCCCAAAGAGAAACAACCTCAGGAATGATTATCTTGGGAGATCCCTACTACCTTTGTTACCTTGGGCTCCAGGGGAAACAGACCAGTCAGCAGACAATAGTAGGCTTGTCTACCCCTAGTGTCTAACAAAGCCAGCCTGGTTTGTGGGAGGTGTATGTGTATGTATGTGTTACTGCTGACCTCTTGTGGTTAGTAAAGAAAGGAGCCCTCTCTAGGCCCAGAATGAAGCACCCAGCTGGGGAAGGGTCATCGGGTCTGTTCTGCTTGCCAGTGTTAGAAAATGTCCAGGGTTATAGAAACTACTGAATGCCATAAGCAGATAAAGAACCCAGAGGCTTACATGCCTGGGAGTGCAGGGCTACACCTAGCATTCCCTAGCAGCCACTCTGGGTCCTTTCTGTGTAGGGAGGAGCAGTACAGGTCATGGTGGGGTTGGTCTAAATCAGCCTTGTCAGGTTGGCCACAAACAAGTTTGATGTGGACTTACCCCAGCCTGGGACCCAGGGACCAAACAGAGTCTGGGGTCAGCCTTCTCAGTCAGATTTCGGAAATCCAAATCCTGCTCTAGGTTGGTATGGTGATGGGTAGGTGGAGGGCAGAAGGGCTTCTCTTGGACCTGGGAGGTGGAGCTGAGACTTTGGAGAAGAGAAGAGTCTAAGAAATCTCCTTGGTATTCTTCCAGACAGTTTATGATACCTGGTTTATCACTTTCTACAACCTGGTCTACACCTCCCTCCCTGTCCTGGGCTTGAGTCTGTTTGACCAGGTAAGATCAGCAGCAAGCCTGTTAGGGCTGAAGCCCCTGGGCCCTTGAAGAGTATTCCCAGGAGTGAGGAGGACAGCAATAGCCAAGCTCTACAAAGTCAAATGTAAATGGAATAATTTACAGAGCAAGGGAGGGAGCTGATCACCTACAGAGGTATCATTGGATAAAGTAAAGAATCCTCTGCCACAGAGAATAAACATCAGTTGTAGAAATCCAGGTTTTCCTGTGTGAATTTTATCTTTGTAGAGAGAAACACAGAAATTGTGCTGCAGAGTAAATCGAGTGTGTAAAAAAGTGAAAGGAAATAGAGTTATTGGTGCAGGACTAGGTAAAGCAAGGGGCTTCAAGAAAGGAGCGACCCATAGAGAGATAATGAGATAAGCCAATTCAGGGAGGCCTAGGTGGGAATCCTGAAGGCCAAACATGGGAGTATGGGTATATGATGCCTTGAATCATAGGGAGTCAGCCTAGGGGATACCATTTAGCCCTCTCAGAAATTCCCTGGGCATTGAGGGTCCTGGTGCCCTACCTCTCCCTCCTCTTCTACCCAATCTCCAGTCCTAGGCACATGGAATAGAAAAGGGGCCTCCAAAGAGAAATAAGGTAGCTGAAAGAAGACATCATGGGATCATGGTTTCTGGTCTCCATCGGGGTAGGAAGGGAAATTCTCCGTAAAGTAGCTGACAGCCTCAGAGCAACAAGGGGGGTGAGTTATGTCATTCAACAGTCCTATCCAGCTTCAATGGTCTAACTCTAGGGATCCACAACATCTCAAAACAAGCCTCCAGCTTTGTTATCCAAAGTTTTGGATTTAGCAGATAAAGATGATCCAATGTCATCCACGCAGAGAATTCCCTCACCTGAATTCCCAGTAGCTATGGGAATGGGAGCAGCATCACAGAACACAGATACCTCTAAGGGACTAACTTGTCTCCATTGGCTTCCCACTTTCTTCCAACTGGCTTTTGACACAAAGGATATTCAACTAAAGGAACACTTAAAACTGGGGACTCATGTCCCAATTGCCTTCCCCATCCCAAGCTCCAGTCCTCCCTTCAGCTATTCCCAATCCTAATTGCCCCCTTTCTTAACTCCACATCTTGCCCTTCTAGCTTTCTTCCACCACGTATATCCTTGCCTGGAGAGTAGGACTTTAGGAAGGGTCTGTGGTCACTGCTCTGTTCTCTGGTTCCACTTCTCAAGTAATCCATGAGGAAACTCCTAGGCAGCCTAACAGCAGACTCAGTAAGGGGAGAAGCCTCTAGTCTGTTAGAAATGGGATCTTCTATGGAGAGACCCTGAGCCTTCCTTCTTACCCTCTGGTGCTTCCAGGATGTGAATGAAACATGGAGCCTACGTTTCCCAGAGCTGTATGAGCCAGGCCAGCACAACCTCTATTTCAACAAGAAGGAATTTGTGAAGTGTTTGATGCATGGGATCTACAGTTCCTTAGTGCTGTTCTTTATCCCTATGGGGACCGTTTACAATTCAGTGCGCAGTGATGGGAAGGAAATCTCCGACTACCAGTCCTTCTCCATGATAGTGCAGACCTCCTTGCTCTGCGTGGTCACAGTGCAGGTGTGGCCAGTGGTGGGGTAAGGGGATTGGGTGGGGAGCCTGTCTGGAAGAGAGGAAGGGAAGGAGGGAGGGAAGGTGGGAAGGGAGCATCCTCCTTTACAAAATTGGAGAAGGGAGGTGGCTGACAGGTCCCAGGTTGTAGACTAATGAACATAAGAGGGTGCTTTTCAGATTGCCCTGGAGACAACCTACTGGACAATGATAAGCCACATCTTCACCTGGGGTAGCCTGGGCTTCTACTTTTGCATCTTATTCTTCCTGTACAGTGATGGCTTGTGCCTAATGTTCCCCAACATCTTCCAGTTCCTAGGTAAGATTCTGCCCAGTCTGTGGCAAGGGGCTGGGGCTGGGGGTGGTAGTGTGAACCAAGTACATTTGTTTAATAAATGTTTACTGAGCAGCTATTACTATGTGTTAGGCTCTGTCATATATATATCATATATATATTATATATATACATATCATATATATATATATGATTATGACATGGTCTCAGCCCTAAAAGGACTCAAAATCTAGCTGGGTGAAATATTTTACCTCATTAGAGTCTCTAAGATATTTTTAAGCTTCTTACCTAATTTGGTCTCTACAAGCATCCTGTGAGACAGACAGGGCAAGGATTATTACACCATTTTAGAGACTGGAGGTTTTTAAAAAATAACTCAAATCTAGGTCTCCTGGTTCCCAGTCCAATGTCCTTTCTACTGTGGCATACTGCCTTCTTATCTCCCACATTAATTTCCCTCTCTCTCATCTCCACTGTGATGAGGACAAAATACAGACAGAGTCGACGTGTAGATGTAGCTGGCTTCTACCTCCTGTCAAGCCACTCATTTTTCCCTTCCAAAACCCTCTACCGCATTTTTGTGTCCAGGCCAATGCTCTAGGATTCCTATAACCTACCCCCACCTCTCCTGCCCTGCCCGGCCTTTAGAGGGAGACAAAGGCATGTGAATTCACAGTGACTTTGGCTGCACCAAGGACCTAACCTCAGTGCAATCCTTTCACATTTATATTATTTCTCAGGAGACTAACTGTCTCCAAATCAATAACTTCTTTCTTTGGACTGAAGAGATAGACCTAAGTTCTGGCTGACAGCCCCCTTCCTCTAGGCTCTGGTTCTGCCTTTCCCTTCTGGCTCATTGTTTACAGGTGTGGCCAGGAACACTCTGAACCTGCCGCAAATGTGGCTGGGTATTGTCCTCAGTGTGGTCCTCTGTATGTTGCCTGTGATTGGGTACCAATTTCTCAAACCACTACTCTGGCCCGTCAGTGTGGACAAGGTGAGTGGAACAGGGAATCTACCCAGATATAATTCATGACCCTCTTTGCCTTTGCTTCTGTGGATTAAAAACCCTGTCCCCCATGCTTTGGCTTTAGATTATTGACAGAATTCATCATTGCATGAGACATCCACTGCCACACCCAAGCCGGACCAAACGGAAACATGCAAGCTCTCAACGTTCTGCCTATGCGTTCTCCCACAAACAGGGCTTTGGGGCCCTCATCACTTCCGGCAAGACAATGAGGGCCAACATGTCCAAGAAAAACAGCTTTCCTTTTAAAAAGTAGAGGCCTTTACAGAAGCCCTAAAGGAGTCAGTCATTGCTCTTCCTCCCTTGTATTCACACAACTTAATAAGGAGAGATTAGAATCCCTGGAAACCAGCATAAACCTGTTCTTCCACTCTCACTCCAGGGGCTCAGCCTCTTCATTCCCTAGAAGGCTATGCCCAGGTAAGGCAAGGAAAGGTAAAGGGCCCCCAGACATCTGTCAGAGTTACAGCATTTCAAGAAAAAGCGATGTCAGGCCTCCCTCTACCAGCCCTTCCAAGTTTTAATCCATACAAGCAAATGTGGATATAATGGGTGAAGAGGGGGAATGTGGGGAAGGGAAAAGAAAATAGGACCTAAGAATCTTAGTTTGGGCCCTATTTCCCATACCCAGAGCAACCATATATTTTGCCAGGGCTCCCCACAAACATATTCACCCAGGTACCCTTCTCAGGTTTATCTGAGGGATTCAGGGCCTGGGTAGCAAAAGGAAGAGGCAGCTATGAAAAGTTGGTCATAAGAAGCTAAAGGAGAGTTTCTGGACCAAAGAAAGAATGGAGGTGGTTCCTGCCTTGATAGGACAGCTCAAGATTTTGCCACCTTCTCTTCTCTTTGACCCCTTTGACCCAAGAACTGATACCTTTTCAGGCCTCAGAACTGGGAGGGGGAGACTGCAGGGGATTTAAAAAAATCTTTTCTTGAGGGACATAAGCCATAATTGGTGAACATTTGTCTTCATTCCATAAAATTATTTTGAGAAGAAATTGTATGTACTTGGGAAATTGCTTCTAACAAGTTTATAGATAAGTAATAAATTGCTGATTTTCGAGTAGAGAGATTTGTATTGTCTGTTAGGGCCCCAGTGATAATAACTTAGGCCAAGCAATATCATTGGTCTATAGACCCCTTTTGAACGAGACCAGTATTTCCCTCCCCCCCCAACTACGTTTTCACTTCCATTCCAGTTTTTCCCCCTGCTCCTAAACTCTATCTTGGCCTCAGTATGACCACATCTTTTAACCATATAGCTCTATCCTCTTTGCACACCTTAAATATTAGTTCCCAAAGCTCAGCCCTAGGTTCTCTGCTCATTTTTCTTTGTACACGTTTCCTGAGTGACAACTTCTAATCTCATGACTTTATTTACCAATAGAAAGAAGATTCTCAACTCTCTCTCTATCCTAGATCTCTCTTCTGAGATCCAGATCCATTTATTAAACTGACTCTAAGACCCTTCACTTAGTTGAATCTCAGGAAACTCACCAACCTGTATTAAACATTTTCCCCCAAAATTTCACCCCAGGATGTCACTACCATCATCCCATTCACCCAAAGCAGAATGATGGGAATCATACAATACTCTTCCTATATAGTCTGATGTCTAATAAGTCATCAAGTAATGTAAATTCAGCATCTTCATCATGTCCTGTTTTCAGTTCCCTCCATTATTACTACCATTGTCCTCGTTTAGACTTTGATCATCTCTGACCTGGATTACTGCATAAAATCTCCCCTCTCATCTTCCTGGCTTTCCCCTATCTAAAGTATCACCGGTACCATTTCCAGAGTTATCTTTCTGAACTGCAAACTTGATCATGTCAAGCCCCAGCTCAGCACCCTTTAAGAATTTTGCACGCCTTCAGGATCAAGGTAAAATATGAACATATTATTATTAGGCCCTCTCTAGTCTCGTCTTCTACTTCTCCCCCATCTGCATTCACTCCAGTCATGCTATTTCTGGTCTTCATGTGGTCAAGCATGCTGTTCTCATATCCTAAAATGCTTTCCCTCACCCCCTTCTTCATCAAGCAAATTCCTAGTCACCCTTCAAAACTCGGAATATTTGGAACTAAGTAGAGGTGATGGTTGAACAACATTGTGAATGTACTAAGTGCCCGTGAACCGTATACTTAAAAAGGGTTATGAGAATGTTTTATGTTATGAGAATTTTACCTCAATTTTTTAAAAACTCAGATTAGGCATTGTCTCCTGCAAGAGCTTACCCTAATTCCTCAGTGTGACTTTTGTATATCTGTCCTATTTATTCAATTGCTCCCCTGTGTATACCTCTGTCAGTGACACTTATCACAGGGCATTGTAATCATTGATTTACTTATCTATTCATAACATATAATGGGCCTTTAATAAATGTCTACTGAATAAATGAACAAATAAAATGAAAGAATATTTAAATCTGCTTCTTTGACTAATTTTCTTGTTTCCCTGAATAGCACTACCACCCAGTAGCTCAAACCAAAAAACTGGAAGTCTTTCTGGACAGCTCCCTTCCATTCCTCTAATCCAATCCATTCTGTTACCAAGTTCCATATACTCTGTCTTAGAAATGTCTTCAAGTCTTTCTCTTCCTATTTGTTCCCAATCCCATTGATTTCATTGTTTCTTGCCTAGATTATGCCAACATCCTCCTCTCAGGTCTCCCTGCCTTTGATTGTGCTTCTTTCCAATCCATGATCCACACCACAGAGAGTGATTTTTCAAAAATACAAATCAGATCATGTCATTTGCCAGTTTAAAGTCCTTTAGTGAATCATCATAGCTTTCCTGCCTTGGTGCTGCCTACCTCCCCAGCTTCATCGCCACTTTCTGCTGCACACACTAAATTATTTGCAATTCCCCAAAGGTTCCATTATCTTCAGAAACCACTGTGCCTTGGCCCTTTCTGTTCTCTCCTCTTAGAATATATTCTTTCCTTTATCTAGCTAATGTGTATCTGATCTTCAGTCTCAGCGGCTTTGGTCACTTCCTCTGGGAGCCTTCACTGACACCCAATTTCCTGTCAGGTTTAGATACCTGCCAAACACTAAAACTAGTTTATGACAGTATTAGTCAAGTAAGAACCTTCTTCTCCCTCCACCCTGCTCAAACCCTGGAGAAAGAAGATTAGCAAACTGGGGCATGGAAAAGAGATAGTGGTAAATGATAGACATCTACTAAGCCCCACTGAACATGGCCACCTGCAATAGGGCCAAGCTGAGAGATGGGAAACGCTTTATTTTTAAAGTAAGAAGTTTAAAAAATAATTTCATTAGTGTGGACATCTTAATTATTCAAGTGAAACTTAAAGTAACAAGTACTGATTGCTACCTAAAATTGACCAGGAAATTCATGAAGTAAAAGTCTCATAAATAGGTTAAAAGAGTAGAAAACAAAATAAAATGGTTTTATAGTTAAACTGACCCCACAAATTCCATTCTTTCAAGGTTCCAATTACACACACACACACACACACACACACACACACACACACTCCCTTTCATCACATTCACCCATATACAACAAATATTTATTGAGCATCTACCATGTCTGGGCACTGTTCTAGATGCTGCCAATACAGTGAAAGACAACAAAAAAGGTTTCTGCTACCATGAAGCTTATGTTCTAGTAGAAGAGCCAATGTCAAAGTAAACAAGATCATTCAGATAATAAGTGCTATGAAGATACTGCAACAGCTGCTTTAACAGTGAGAGGCTGTGAGGGGGGAGGGGTAGCTAATTTTATATTTGGTAGTCAGAAAAGGACTTTCTGAGGAAATAACATGTGACATGAGACTTAAGTGACTAGAAGGATCTAGCTTTGCAAAAATCTAATGGAAAGACATGCCAGGCAGAGTAAGTAGTGTAAAGTCCTGAAGACAGGAGCAAGCTTTGTATATAAGAAACAGAAGCCTAATGTGGACAAAACATGGTGAGCAAAGGGGAGTGTGGTTAGATAGGTCTGATGAGAAGCAGTGGAGGGCTTTAAGGCCAGTTTGAAAAGACTGGTCAGGCTATTCTATGGGCAATAGGAGTGCAAAAGTGACATCAGGGAGACTATTTAGGAGGCAGTTACAGTTGTCTAGGCATGGAATGGTGGTGGCTTAGACTAGGGTGGAAGCAGTGAAAAAATAAGTGGATGAATAGAGGATATATTTTGAAGATAAAACCAAAGGACTTTGTGGGTGGGCTACAGAAGATGCAGGTACTGGTTTATCAAATGAGCCCATTGACTTACTCAATGGTGCTAAATCCATAGATTACTGACTCTTCCCACACAGCTCCTGATGATGGGGTGGGTCTAGGTCGTCCCCTATTTGTGCCAGTTGACTCCACTACTCCCAGCCACAACTGGTGAAGAGTGGATATATAATCCCAATATACTTGCTCTCTCTGGGAATTAGAATTCCAAGAAACTAAGTCAGTGATGAGAATAGTTACTAAAAGGTCATATAGTTTCAGGAAGAGAGGCCTCCGTTTTAAAGTGGCCATGACTTGCTATAAGTATGAAGATAAGTACGCCAATGTGTCTAGTCTATAGAGAGAAGAATAAAGCAGATGTCCAAAGGGAAACAGACAAGACACTGTTTCATTCCAGGAGAGCACCCCATGAGGGGTTTTCTGAAGTTGAGTTGGTGATGAGATCTTTTCACTTGAGCTAGATGGGATAGCTGCCAATAGCAAAAACAGAGAGGTGATTCCAACTTACATAGGCTTATACTTGTTCCTCATCTACAGCTTCTCAGGAACAGGGAAAGGTCACGGGACCATTTGGCTCATCCTTAACATCTTTTTCTATAAGAAACTGTGGGGGAAATAACCATATTTACCACTGCCAGAAACAGAGAAACAAGGGAGCACTGTCCTAGCCCCAACATTTCCCTGTAATTCTAGCTCCAAATCTTCTAAGATATGTACAAAGAGTTTTGGAGAAAACTCAGCGTTTGGAGGATCCTGAGAGTCATGCTAGACTATTCACTCTACTTTACCCCCACCCCCCAATGACACATTAATCATTAAGTCCTATAGATCAGGGGTCCCCAACCCCCGGCCTGCAGACTGGTACCGGTCTGTGGCCTGTTAGGAACCAGGCCACACAGCAGGAGGTGAGTGGTGGGCAAGCGAGCAAAGCTTCATCTGCCGCTCCCCATCGCTCATATTACCGCCTGAACCATCTTCACCCCCATCCGTGGAAAAACTGTCTTCTACGAAACTGGTCCCTGTTGCCAAAAAGTTTGGGGACCACTGCTATAGATTCTATACCCTTAATCTCTCTTAGATCTATCTCCTCTTATCTAACCCCTCAGCCACTGTCCTAATTCAGACCCTCCCATTTCTCATCATAATTACCACAGTCTCCTAACTGGTCTCTTTACTTTCCTCTAATTCAATATCTACATTCCAACTAGAGTGAGATTTCTTAAGTTCAAATCTGTTCAAATACTGATAATAATGCAAAATATTTTTGCCCATAACAATGCAAATAATTCCTATTCCCAGTGATGCAAATTAATTTTGTCTGGTAGAGAATTTACATTTCTAAAAGTCAAATACTCATGTGAACCAGTCTTAGTGTCTTACTGGTTCTCTCATTAATTAGTGAGTTTAATATAGATTTATTTTATATTTGTATAAGATTCATGATTTTACCTTTTTGAAAAATTATCCCTTAACACAAATAACGGGAAGTAACCCCCACTTGCTGAAGCCAAAAATGAGACTATATGAATGGATCAAAGGATATGCCATCAACCTAGGGCAACAATCAAGCTCGCCTCAGTAAGAAGCAGAACCAGCTGCTGGGGAGTAGAGTCTCTTTATGTCTAGACTTGACTCCTCTCTAGGCCACAGATTGATACTTCTCAGCAAACTGGTTTTCTCTGCTACTCAGGCCATTTGACAAGTAAAAGATGGTCACTCGGCACTCTCAAATTTCCATTATAAGTCTAACAATGAGTAAGGGTGTAATTCTCTCTCCCCCAAATCCAAATTTTCAGGGAAGGGATTCCAATTGGCCTAGTTTAGGCTAAGTCCCCACCCTGCACCATTTAACTGCACAAACATCCAGTTTTCCATTGGTCTCCCTGGCTGGTCCTAGCCCTCTCCACTTTGCCCCCAGAATTGTAGTTCGAAAATTCATATTTGATTTACCATTCCTGCCTTCACATAAAGTGTCTCTCCACTGCTTGCTGGATGAGTCCCAACTCCTTAGCATGTCATGGAAGGCTCTTCATTATCACACCCCTGACCATCTCTGCTGTGCTCTCTCCATCACGTCCCACATCTCAATCATATCAGTTGTTTTGCCCCTCTGTTCTTTTGCACATGCTGATTCCTTCACACCCTTTACCTCCCACTCATTTTTCCAAGCTCAGCTCACATGCCTTCTGTGAAGCCTGAGGATGCATTACACAGTATGACATTTATCTGCTTCCTTGACCCAACAAGCCTGGGTCTTGGAAGAGCACAGGGTCTCAGTCTCAACTCTTTCACAGAGGATGGAACCTAGTGAGGTTCTAATAACTATTTGTTGAATGACCACCTGTCCCCACCCCTCTTTGGATAGAAGAAGAAGACAACACAATCCTCAATGTCCCACATACACCCTGCCTAGGAGCAGGAAGTGCATGAGTTCCGTTAAAGTAAAAATTATTCATGACACTTGTTAAAGATGGTAAGGCAGATATTATTTACGGGGGCTGAGGGGGGCAGGGACCATGAAGTAGCTATAGGAACCACTGCAATGGGTGCTGCAGTGGGGGAGAGATTGAGTTCAACTCAGACCCCAACAAAGACAAGTGGTAATTTATTAGCCAAGGAGCAGGGTAGGGGTCAGTGGGTGGAAAATTACAGCCTTAATCTGCTCTGGCTGCTATAATAAAACACCATAGGGACTTCACTGGTGGTCCAGTGGTTAAGATTCTGTGCTCCAAATGCAGGGGTCACGGGTTCGGTCTCTGGTTGGGGACGAAGATCCTGCATGCCCCACGACGCGGCCAAACAAAACAAGCAAACAAACAAAAAACAACACAGACTGAGTAGCTTATAAACAAATTTCTCACAGTTCTGGAGGCTGTAAGTCTGAGATCAAGGTGCCAGCATGGTTGCTAAGTGCTCTCTTGTCACAAATTTCCTCACCTGGAGGACTGGGCTAGGGAGTTCTGTGAGATCTCTTCTATAAAACTATTAATCCTAATCATGAGAGCTCCTCATGACCTAATCACCTCCCGAAGGCCCCACCTACTAATCTTTGGGGGTTAGGATTTCAACATCTGAATTTTGGAGGGACATGATCATAGCAGTTACTAAGAAGAAACATCAGGGGTAAGGGGGATTCTTGGTAGACCAACTCAACAGAATTCGTGCTGAAGGCAGGCCAAGGTGATAAGACACCAAGGATGGTCAGATACCAAGGGCGGAGAACTTCCAATAAACTGATTTAGTGAGATCCTTGCTCAAACTGGATTCTACAAGGACAAAGAGGAAAGCCCAAAGTCAACCTAAGTCCAGGGCAGACCCAGAAAAGCCTGACTAAATTTTTAGCCAAAGGAGACAGTCTTTGTCCGTTCTAGGTTTTACCGGGCTTTTTAACCCTGGCTACGCATGCGGTGCTTTTAAAAATATCAAGGCTGGGCACCATCCCACCCCTACTCCACCCTACCCGTGCTTCCAGTTCAACTGGTCTCGGCTGAGGTCAGGCTTTAGTTTTGTTTTTCTGTTTTTCCCAAGAGGTTCTACTGCGGTGTCGGGCAGAGAATCGCGGCATTAGGCTAAGGTGGATGCGCAAATGTACCTGCCTTCCACAGGGCAATTAGGCTGCGGGCGAGGGTTCTCCGGGTTCCAGTACACCCCAGCCCGCTTAGCCCGGCACCAACCCCGAGGGGGCGGGGCGCCGCCGCAGAAGGCGGGGCCACGGCTGAAGCCTCGCCGCTCGCTCCCCTCGCGGGAAAGCACTGCGCGTGACTCGCTGCGCGCATAGCCGCAGGAGCGGGGAGGTGGGCGAGCACCCGCTGGCCCACAGCGGACCGAACCACTGGCCGTCCTGAGGGGCGGCATGAAGGCAATTCAGATCGGACCATCGGCGCCACAGCTGCAGGGGGGACCGGACGTTACCAAGCTGTCTGAGAGAAGGGGGGCGCCTGCTGGTCCAGGCTGCAACACGACCCCTGCAGGGCGCGAGACTACGCCGCCGCCTACGCCGTAGGACTAAACTGAGGCGAGAAACCAGGTAGGACGTCTCTTCGGGATCGGAAGAAGTCCCGGAGACCCACTGCCCTCGCGTTCCAAATGATCCCTTAGGAGAAAAGCCCTCAGTTTGCCCACCTATCCAACCCTTAGCGCCCCTTCCCTTCCGCCCTTCCCCCTCGTCGCCGCAACCTCACCCTCCGGTCTTCCTCGACCCTCTGGACCGACCTCGTCTTCAGTCCTGTCCTGACCCTTCAGCTCTGCCATCCGCCGAACCCTCAAACACCCAGGACCAACCATCCTTTTGGGCGTCACCCCGGATCCACCCCAACTGTCTCCTCAAAGTGTCCCTTCGGAGACACCCCCTCAGCTGACTCGCGCCCAGTAGTCATCGTTGTACCCACATCTCCAGTGACGGCTCTGGGGTAGCGCGGCCGCTTAGCACTCAGCCCGGCGACTGCGGCGGGGTCCTCCGCACAACCGGGTCCTTTGCGCCCTCCGCCCCTTTGGCCCCTGCTTCCCAACTTGGTGTCTGCCTGAGCCGGGCTGGGATCGCTCTCACATCCCATTTTACCTTGGGAAAACCTTTGGACTGGCAGTTTGCCAGTCCCCTGCTACCGCTCTTACCTGTTGCAAAGGGCACCGTGTTCCCGTTGCCCAGGGCTGGCTTGGGATTACCAGGCTGGCCCTGAGGACACCATGGGACTGCCCTGGAGGCAAGGACCGTACATTATTAATTTGTATCTCCAGCGCCCAGCACAGTGCTTGGCACATGGTAGCACTCAGTAAATATTTAATGGGTGGGTGAATGAATGAGACCAATGCAGAGGCTGTGAGGCAGAGTGCTTTAGTGGGAAAAATGTCACTAGTTACATGAAGTGGGAAAAAAGGAAGGGCATCTAGGGGATTACTTGTGGTGCTTATGTTGGGAGCATAGAACTGAACATATTCAGTCTCAATTCATGCATCTAATGTCATTTACATAGAAGCTTCTATTTATCAGCTGATTTCCCTTTATGTTCTGTTTACAAAAAAAAAAAAAAAAAGTCAGGGCCAAGGCTGCAGAAATTTTTATTGGTCAGTGTGCCTCAGAGGCTGCCCAGATAATCTTGAAAGAGCTTTACCCAGGTGACGCCCCTCCTTTTGCCCTAGCGACTAACTGCTCCCTCTAAAGAAGAACTGTGGAGACTAGCCACAGTCTTTAAACCTTACTCACTGTAGCTGGTCAGCTAGTGCTTCAGGACAGGTTGGAGGAATGACCTCAGTTATTTTACCCTTTTAGCTCCTGGATACCTCCCCTCCCCTTTCCTCCACTGGAGGGGTAGACATCCCAGGCTGGCCTAGTGTGAGAAATATGAAAGATTCCTAAATACTACTGAAGTATGATCAGGTCATATGGGCCATTTATAT